>NC_132998.1:11534125-11841030 GCF_048564905.1 Vicugna pacos
GTGCCCACCTGGGTTCCTCCTTCATCCCTAGATTCCAAGGAGTCTCAAGGCTCAATTTGAGAACAGTTGCATGTCCTTGCTCCACTTAGCAGGGCCTAAAGTTCCTCCAGTAGGGAAAATAAAATCCTGCTTCATCACATATTTTGATTTTCAGTGACTTTTACAAACCTAGAATAAGTCAACAAATATTTACTGAGCGCCTACCATATGCCAAGCACATTCTAGGTATACAGAGCAAAGTTAGGTTGGGTTTTTCAGTTGAAAATGTGTATTTGGGTAACTAAAGTTTAAAATATTATGCAAACAAAACAGGAACCTAGATCTGCTGGGGAGAAAAGTTGATAGACTAGCTACTGAAAGAGCTTTCAGTGCGTCTTTCTGAGAAAATAAGCCCCGGACTGCAGCTTTAGTCTTGGGGGAAAGCCGAAGTGTCTTGAAGGTGTAATTATGGGGAAAAGTGAAAACCTCCCGGCCTTCTGTAATCAAAAAGGTCAGAGGTGGGAGGAGGGGTTTAGAGGAGATAATCGCTACTTTGTTCACAGCATGAGAACAGAGGAAGTGAAATGAGTGCTGTGTTTGATGGTGAGAACGTGCTTGCGGGGGAAGAAAAAGAGAATCATTTGTCCAAAACAGCCTCTTGGCTCCCTCCCACAACCAGTAACTTGAAATTGACCTGTCCCCTCCCCAACTTGATGTCTAGCTCCTCCCTACACCTGCGCCCTGAGTGAGAGTGGCCATAGTCATCACTTTTCGAAGAAACCTTTAATTGAGCGGTAGTCTGACTAACTTGAGCAAACATCCCTGTTGGTGGTGACTGCTAACTTCCTGACTGCCACGTCTCCAACGCGGTCTCCAGGAGGTGAGCAGCTCCACTGATAAACAGAAACTTTGTTACAAAGAGGCCACCTGGCCAGCAAGGGTGTGTTCTGGGTGACTGACCCTGGCTTTCACAAAACCTGAAACTTTGCCTGAGACTTCCAATTACAGCACTTTTAAAGCATTTGTAGTCCTGGGTGGGAGTTGGAGGACGGCAAGCAAGGCAGGGAGAGGGAGGGGACGTGGAGGGAGGGGTCTGTGAGTGGAGTTGGGACTCTCAGGAACACAGTCCTGCCCCAGGTTCCAGGGAGCCAAACCTGGTCCCCAAACTCCCCAGGTGCCCTCAAGGGGGAGGTAAGAGTGTGGGAACAGAGCAGTGACCTCGGAGTTGGGAGATGGGCATCTGCTTCTTGGAGTCATGAGCTGTGTGACACTAGAGAACTCACCTAACCAGTGTGGCCTCACTGTCAGATGAGAGTAATGGACTCACAGACAGACCTAGTCTAAGTGGCAGACTAGTGTGTAACAACAGAATATCATGTAACTCACATGCTTGTTGGAGTAAGCGCATTCACATCATTTAGTAAAGCCAGTGCTCACCCTTGTGGCTCTAAATGGGTCATGCTTACCCCTCTGGCCTCAACTCATTTAACAAGAGTTTATGGAATACCTGCTACATGCAAAACTTGTGCTAGACTTTGCAAGCAATAAAAAGGCGAAAACAACCTGTCTTCTCTGGTCCAGGAATTGGCACGAAAGTGTGAGAGAGGACAGACTCCTCTGACATGAGACAGGCTATGATGAGGCCAAAGTAGAAGTATAAATGGTTTGCTAAGGGGTGAGACAGAGGAGAGAGGAATTCTGCTAGAGATCTAGGAAGGCTTCTTGGAGGAGGCTAGGATGTAAAAGGGAGGGATTGGACTCCATCACCAGCTTTTTGGCTGGACCAAAGTAAGAAAGACATTTTACAAGAAAACTTTGTACTCACAGGGGACAGGGTAGCCTAAAAGTCAGGGAAGTTTTACGTTTTAATCGCAGAAGACATATGAATTCTACAAACTAAACAAAAAAAATCATTTGGAAATGTTATAATTTAAATTTCTTTTACCTTTGTGAATTTTGAATAACAAATTTTTCATTTTCATTTTACATCAAGAAATGTTTCTCATCTTCAGTAGACAGAGGCAAACATTAAAATAAAAATTTAGTATTCAAACTTCATAAAAATAAGGTGAAAGAAATTTAAATAAAACTTTCCTTGATGTTCTTTGTAAGTCTGCAGCATGTATGCTTCTGGAGTTATTAAAGCTTAAAACTGCACTAGGACTTCCGGTGCACTCTATATATGTATATATAATAACTGAAATGAAATTTTAACAAAACCATTCATACCTATATTACATGTGATGCACTTTAGTGTTTTCTTTTTTGTTCTATTCCAGTCTGATCTTTTAAAGAATTTTTTTTCCTGCTGATTTGCAACACTTTAAATTTATTTCACAATCCTATAATGAGTTGCAGCCAACGGTTTGATAGACATGGCACTGAGTGAAGCCTCAGTTCCCTTATACCAGTGGGAGAAGGTAAACTTGTGTTCTGACTGGTGAGGCCAGGAAAGCAGGTCCAAACTGTTCAGTCTAGGAAATCTTCCTGGAGGATTTCTGGCATCATCTCAGTACTACAACCAAGATCATCTGATGTGTTGCAATCCCACGGGTGGCTGGAGAAAAGAGTTGGGAATGAACACTCCGAAGCAGCAGGAAGGGAATCAGTGGGTGAAGATGGGGGCATACTTGCCGGTGGACCCGGTGGCCAGCAGGAAAGTGAGGGAGTTGCACGAGACACTGCGGGGAGGATCCTGTGAAGCCTTGCACTTGACAAAGGGCTATGTACAATAGGGGCTCTTTCTTCACCGAGGCTGGTGACCTCCTCTACCTTGCTAGCCACTCTTCTGGAAATCCTCTCGTACACAAAGAGCAGGAATCCTTAAACACAAAGTCTCTGGCTTCAGTCAGATTATGTTCCTCTTCTAAGGAAACTTTCCTATGGCCCACTTGCTGAGCAAACAAACCAGAGACCGAATCCGTTATTGCCACGGCTAATCACAGGTATCCTGTTTCATTGCAGGATGTGGTTAGTACCTTGAGGAACTGTAGGCTCCAGGGAGAAAGCCTTTACAGCCAGGTTGTATGAGAGAGCAGATGGCTGGGAAGGGCTCAATTTAACCTTAAGTCTCTCCCTAGGAGGGAAAAAGGAACAAAGGCAAACCAGACTGCCAGGGGCCACGAGGCAATACCAAGATGAGGGCGTTGGAGTGACCTGGGTGATTCTGAGTGAGTTTATCAGGGAGGCCTTCCTGGAGGAGGTGAGTTTTAAGCACTTGGTAGCAGCTTGTAACTAAGCTTTACTCGTTTTATTGTGCTTCACCTTATTTCGCTTCACAGATACTGCGTTTCTTATAATTTGAAGATTTGTGGCAACCCTATGTAAAGCAAAGCAAGTCTATTGGCACCATTTTCCCAACGGTGTTATTTCTTAATTAAGATATGTACATTGGGTTTTTTTTTTGACATAATGTTGTTGCACACTTAATAGACTACAGTATAACATAAAGATAACTTTTTTCTCATATTTAAGTCTGAGCAATTTAATTTCTGTATGGCTGCCTTCTAATGACAATGATTTTTAATTATTCTATTCCTTACTAGAATGGTGTTTTGTTATTTCCACTTTAAAATTTATGTGCTCTTCTTTTCCCTATTGTCATTGTCCACATTTGCAGAGGCTTACAAAGTAAACATAACTTTTATATGCACTGGGAACCCAACATTTTTCATGACTTGCTTTATTACGATATTCGTTTTATTGAGGTGGTCTGGATCCAAATCCACGATATCTCCAAGGCATACCTGTATGTTTCTAACTGTGCTCCCTCTTTCTTGCCGGAGTGGGAAGGTAGACAAAGCATCAGGGACAATGAAGCCTGCAGGATGGTTCGACACTGCCATGGGAAACACTTCCGGTTCTGGGGCCCTGTGTCTGTGCGTGGCTGGGGCAATTACAGAACTGATGAGGTGTCAAGGTCAAACAGAGCCCTTTGTGCTGGCCCAGCACATCTTAACCCCTGGGGCAGGAAATGACACTGAATCCCCATTTCCTCCTTGAAACTTTCTTCCAGCCCATAGGGACCTCTACCTTTTTCAACATGTCTGTGTTACTACGTAGTTCTAATTTTATTGATTTTTGAATAGGCGGGGTTTAATATAGTCGGGGTTCAAAGTGCAGAAGGGTATCCAGTGAGTGCTCTTTTTTCTGCTCCTGTTCTCTCCCTGGACAGGTGCTGCCTGGACCCAGTGCTATCAGATCTTGTTCTCCAACTAGACTTTAAAACCCCGTGGGGTAAGGGGTGTCTCATACCTCTCTGTGTCCCTCTGTGTCCCAGCTGGGGTGAATTATCCCATCCATCACCCAAGGGAGTTTTCCTAGCATCACATCCTCCCTCCTCATCAGCACTGCTAGTCTCTTGGGTCAGACCCCCAAACTCCTTGTAACTGGGTATCCAGCTGCCAGGCAGGTTCATCTCCTGGACACCCTCCACCGGCTGTCATACTGCTCTTCTGGTAATGCCAGGCTCCCCCCTAATCCTTATTGCTCCCCATACCTCAGATCAAGGACAAACTCCTTGCCATGGTGGCGTGGTTTCAGCTGCCTCTCCAGGCCCATCCTCTGCTACTGCCATCAGACTTTGCACTCCCACCAAACCCAATGACTTGCGGTTCTCTGATTGGCCAGGCTGTCTCCTGCCTCTAGGGCTTTGTATGTGCTGTTCCCTCTTACCGAAATGTGCTCATCCAACTGGCCAACTCTTACTCGTGGGCTAGTGCTCAGCCCACACTTCTCCCCCGAGGGACCTCTTCACAAACACCCCCTCACCCACTTGCTGAGTTGACCGCATCCCTCTCGCTCAGCCCCCAAGGGTGCCTCCTGCATGCTGTCTTCTCACTGGGTGATCTCCATTTAAAATCTGACCCCCTCAGTTGACTGTCTTCTCCTTGATGGCTGGGCTTGCTCATCTCTCTGTCTCCTCCACCTGGCAGAGCACCTGGCGTATAGCAGGGAGTCTGTTAATATGGCAGAAGGAACAGATCTCCTCTCTCATCTCCCAGACATGACCTGATATAAAATAGACGCCCAAAGAGATTTCCTTTGATTTGATTTTTGATGCTCCTGCTGAATCTGATGTTATAAAAGAAAACCACCTGCCTCCCCCAGCCCAAAGTGACCCCTGCTCGCCCTTGACACCGTGACAGACACATGTTCTCCAGATCCAGCTGACTCCGGACACCAGGCTTCTCCATAGGCAGGAGCTTCTATGTTTAAAAACGGCACGAAATAACTCAACTGGAATTACTTTTAAGTAAGACGGGGTAATGATGGCCAAGGATCAGATGCTTAAGGATACTTGCTGGGAAGCTGAGCAGGGATTCATTAATGATAATAGTAGAAATAATTGATACTATTTGCTGTGGGCTTGGTATGTGTCAGAAACGCTGCCGAGTATCTCACATGCATTATTTCTGACTTAATCATCACCGCAACCCTGTGGGTTAGGAATTATTTAGCCCCACCTTATAGATAAGGAAGTTGAGGTTTAGAGAGATTGTCATTTGACCAAGGGTTACACAGCTGCTAAGAATAAGAACTCACACTTTCTGAGCACATACTGCGTGCAGAGACTGCTAAGCTTTTTCCGTGAATTATTTCATTGAACTTAATCCTTACAGCAAACAACCCTAGGAGGTAGGTGCTATTATTATTAGAAGCGGCAGATCCAGGATTTGGGCCCAGGCCTGTTGCCACCAACATCTAGTGCTTACCCTGTGGGCCTTAATTTTATAGAACCTGCCACAGAAAGTTTTGCAAACACCCTTCCTCAGAGCTGTGGGGCCACGTATGTGGGGGTAGAGGCTGGGGGACAACACTCAAGTGCAGTCCTGCCTGGAAGGTGCTGTCATTATGATTGTAGATTTTTTTAAGATTTTTAAATTAAATATTAGTAGGTACAGGAGAACATTTATAAAAAATGCGTAGGGTATAAAGAATAACAGTACCACCAGCAGCCACCATCCACTTTAAGAAAAACACATCTCACTTCGAAGTCCCCTCTGTGCCTCTCCCATACCTCTCCTCCCTCTTCAGAAACTTTGGTTTCATTGTTTTTTGTTTTGTTTTGTTTATTTAAAGCACACATTTTGCTTTTTGCAGGGGGTACTTTATGGGGGGGTAATCAGGTTTATTTACTTGTTTGCATTTGGAGGAGGTACTTGGGATTGAACCCAGAACCTCATGCATGCTATGCATGCTCTCTACCATTTGAACTGTACCCACCCCTCCTCATTGTTTAGTTTTCTTTCTATGGAGCTCTGCCGCAAATTCATTTTTGTATTCATAAACAATATATTTTTTAGTTTATATGGTTTTAAATTTTCTGTAAGTGAAATCATACTGGATGTATCTTTCTGCAACTTGCTTTTTTCACTCAGCCTCACACCTGTGTTGTCACCTGGAGAAGGGGCTCATTCCGTGCCACTCTGGGCAGTCCTCCGTGCTGTGGCTAGTTCACACTATTTATTCATTCTGCTGCTGGTGGACATTTGGGTTGCTTCTAATGTTTGCCTTTTCGGGTTAGTGCTGCTAGAAACGCTCTTGTACGTGCCTCCTGGCATATGTGTGCCGGGATTTATCTGGGATAGAAAACCCGGGAGTGGACTTGAGAGGTCATAGGATGTGTACATTTTAAATTTTTCGAGAGAATGCCACATTCTCTAGAAAAAGTGGTTAAGTTGATCGAACTTCTTCTCGTAGAGTTTTAGTGTTCCAGTTAGTCTAGATCCATGAATATCAGAATCTTCAGGCAGTAAAGAGATGCCTAGCCCCGCTTCCTCACTTTCTAGACGGAGGAAATTCAGGTGCAGGAGTGAAGTGACTGAGCTAAGGTGACATCGCCATTCAGCACCAGAGCCTGGACTCGAACCCCAAGCCCCCTGACTCCCTTCTCACCCCTATCTTGGCTCATTTTTCTCTCCCATCTCCTCCCTTCTCAGGCTGAGGCCCCAGGGTGTGGCCACCATGACACATCGAGCTATTTCCGGGGCCGGGCTCAGCATTCGGAGCTGACCCAGCCAGGGTCCCTGCTGTTTCCAGAGGATGAGGCTCCTCCGCAGACGCCACCTGGCCGTGCGCCTGGCCTTGGTGGGCAGCGTCTTCATGCTCTTCCTCCTCATCCTGCAGAGGGATGTCAGCAGCAGCGAGCAGGCCACAGAGAAACCATGGCTGAAGTCCTTGGTGAGCCAGAAGGATCACGTCCTGGACCTGATGCTGGGCGCTGTGAACAACCTAAGGGATTCGATGCCCAAACTCCAGATCAGGGCTCCAGAGGCCCAGCAGATGCTGGTCTCCACAAACCAGTCCTGCCTCCCCGGGTTCTATGCCCCAGCTGAGCTGAAGCCCTTCTGGGAACGGCCGCCACAGGATCCCAACAGCCCTGGGGCAGACGGGAAAGCATTTCAGAAGAAAGACTGGACACTCCTGGAAACCCAGGAAAAGGAAAAGGGCTATAAGAAGCACTGCTTCAATGCCTTTGCCAGTGACCGCATCTCCCTGCAGAGGGCCTTGGGGCCGGATACCCGACCCCCTGAGTAAGTAGCAAGTTCTGGGGTGAGGTCAGGGCTCTGCCAAAGGTGTGGCTGGTGTGGCCATGGCCACGGGCCGAGTGCCACGTCAAGAGCTGACGGGGATTTTAGAGTATGGGCAGAGATTTCCACTAAGCCCTCACTTCTTTTCCTGATCAGTTGCCCTTGTCCCAGGCACTGGGGTTCAAGAGTATTATGGCCAGGCCATAAGCCCAGGGAGACCTGTGAGAGTGAAGCACAATTAGGAAGGGGACAGGATACAGAAAAAGGAACTCAGGGCGGGGACCAGACCTGGCCTAAGGGTGACTGGGAGGGACTGACTCCGACCTGCAGGTTCGGTGGCCTTGCCCTCATCTGAGGCTGCCCTGGGGACCGTGGACCCTGCTGCGGAGCTGTTGGGAAAGGGGTGTTTCCTGATAGCGGCCCCCATGGTCAGGACTATCCCCACCCCTCCTGGTTTCTTTCGGTGAAGGCTCACGGGGCCATGAATTCATTCCAGCCTTTACTTGAAGCTGTTTATACTTTCAATCCTCAGCACTTAGGTCTTTGGACTATAGCCACTTCACTCTAATGCGGCCATGGCTGTGTTCATGTTCTCAAGTCGAAGATTTTGTGTCTTTCTCGTTCAGACTTTGTCGTTCCCAAGGGTTATACCCTTTTTAGACTCCTCTCTTGGCAGCCCCCGAGCTCAAATTCAAGATTCTTTAGGGCTGTGAACTTGGGGTTCCTCAGACTCGGACCAAGGATTAGAGTCTGAGGACGTGCAGCCACTCCAAGTTATCAGAACCCTCGGCAGGGAAGGGCACGAGGGCAGCCAGTGGATGAAGTTGGGGAGCCTCCTCTGGACAGTCCATGAGAAACCTCTCTGACTGGCAGAGGGGTAAAGAAAGGCGTGTGAGGCCATAGGATTCCTTGAGATCCAAGATCCACACATTCCCACCCCATCCAAGATGGCGTGTCAAAGAGGACGGCAGTGTGGCCACGTGCGACGGAGTGGATGAGGGTAGAGAAAAGGTCACAGGAGCTCGTTGGTGACAGTAGAATCAGATTTTGGGGAACTCACAAGGAAATGGATGAGAGAACAACTGTAAGATGTGAAGAGGAAAGCCTTTTCCTCTCACTGAGTATGGAACCTGTAGTCACTTTTCTCATGTCACATTGGACTTTTGTTAACTTCCCCTCCGGGACCTCAGGATTGGATTACACTTTATGTGGCACACATTTTACTGAGGAAGAGAGGGTTGGCCTTGGGAACTCCTAGAGCAGATGGGAGAAGCAAGGGGGGGCGCCCTCAGCATCCCAGTGGGTTCTCCAAGCCATCTCAGGGGAGACGGGTTCGGGAGTGGGTTGGTTAGGACCTGCGCAGAGGCTCAGAGGAGGTGGCAAATAGAGGGTAAGCTGGAAACAGGGGGCAGCTATTCCCAGTTCCAGCGAGGAATGCAGGCTAGAGGTCCCAAGGAGCAGAGGTGGTTATGGAAGCCTATGGACATAGCCATCCCTACACCTGTCTCCCAGCGATCTGAAGAGCTGTGTCCACACTTTTATCCTTGCAGGTGTGTTGACCAGAAGTTCCGGCGCTGCCCCCCACTGCCCACCACCAGCGTCATCATTGTGTTCCACAACGAGGCCTGGTCCACGCTGCTGCGAACGGTGTACAGCGTCCTGCACACCACCCCTGCCATCCTGCTGAAGGAGATCATACTGGTGGATGATGCCAGCACAGACGGTGAGGCTGGGGGTGCCTGAGGAGGGGCGTGGGGTCTCCCCTGGTACTCTGGGAAAGAGGGCAGTTTCTCTCGAGGGAGCAGGCACCACCTCACGGCCTGCTGTCCAGCATCACAGCTCATCGTCAAGGCCAGGAACAGGAGGAAGGCAGGTGGGGGACAAGGGCAGGTAGACCACATTCCTGCAGCCTGAACTTCATTCCATGTCACCCCACGAGCTCCAAAAGCTTAGCGGTTCCAGCTTCAAGGACTCTCTTAGAGCTGCCAAGTCCAACCCCAAGTCAGAAATGCCAGGAGCGGTCAGGGCAGAGGGTGGGGCCTTCCCTCTGTTTCCATTCTTCTCTTGAAGATTCCAACTGAGAAGCTTTTTTCACTATAGTCAGTCATAGACAAGTGAGGCTGTTCGCCAAACTTCCACCACTCAAAGCAATTCCACGAACGTCTACTGAGTACTCTGTGCCTGGCGCTGACTTAGATAGAGGGGATAGCACGACAAATGACAGATGAGACAGATCTTGCCCTGAGCAGGCTAACAGTCCTCGGGGTCAGATGACCCCTTACAACACCAGCCACGGGGCTGTGGCCTATGACACACCCCAATGGATGGAAAGCGTTGGATGTGAGAGTCTGACCTCCAGAGATTCAAATCCCAACTCTGCCTCTTCCTACCTCGGTGACATAGGGCAAGACATTTAGCCTCTCTGAACCTCGGTCTCCTCTTCTAAAAATGAAAACAGTTGACTCCCTCACATGGTGGGTGAGGGATCAGAGAGAGGCTGTAAATGAGATCATTCACGTGCTGCAGAGTACTTAGCCTCGAGTGAGAGCTCCATAAGCATTAGCTTCACTTGCGTCTTTGTACGGGAACAGTGCGCTGTGGGAGGTGTCACTTCCTTGTGGCACGGCTGGGGCGGCCCACAGTGGGGGCCCGATTAGAGCTGCGCTTTAAAGCCTGCGGGAGAGAAGAGGTGTTGAAGGGCGTTCCCAGAAGAGAGAAAAGCAGCAGCAGAGCCTTAGGGACACAGGCATGTTTGCGCTGTGGAAATGACACTGAAAAGATGTTGAATTGAAATCCACGTCGTGCTGAATGTATTTAGGCAAAAAATGAGGAGTCATTGAGGGTGCTTAAGCTGGAGAGTGACTTGTCTCAGTAGGATGGCAACTCTGGGGAGGGTAATTGCCAGGAAGAGGAGCCCGAGTCCGGAGGGGAAGTTCTTATAATCACTTGAGAGAGGGATGCAGGGGCCAGACTTGGAGAGGGACTGCGAGACCCACGCATTGGTAGACTGGGGTCCTCCAGGAGCTGAGCCCTCCTCCCAGATGGCACATGGGATCTGGGGCTCCCCCAGGTCGCCTTCCTGTGCCCATGCTGCCATGTCGAGGGCAGGAACTGCGGGGCTGCTCCAGTGGAGCTGTGCCCCCTGCCTCCCCGTCCCCTCCCACCTTCTGGGGAAGAGGACTAGGGCCGGGAGGGCAGTGCCAGGAGGAGTCTGGGCGCTGCTGAGTCCACTTCTTTGGGGAGATCTCGTTTCCCCAGGGAGAACAGACACTGAGCAGCACTTACAAAGCAAAGGCAGACAAGTATCAGCGATGCCGTGACAGGGTCTGGTGGACCAGGAACAGAGAAATGAAGCTTCTGGAAAGGGAGAGGCAGAGAGTTTGGCAGAGAGGGGAGGGGCTTGGGAGTGACCTCCAAGGAGTCTTTGCAGCAAGGGAACAGTTGTTGGGAATGGGAGCCAGTGTAGCAGCTGCCTTTCCTCTTAAACTGGGCTCTCCCATGACCCTTCTCCCCACAGCCTTCCACTGCCCATCCCTCCAAAGCTTCCTCCCTTGAATTACATATGCTGGAAGTTCTAAACTGTTTCCACTTGTCACTCAGAATTGTGTAAGTCTCTAAGGCACACTGTCCAATTGGGCAACTCCTCCGACTAGGCCAGCCAAGTGACATAGTGCCAGACTGGCATGGGCAGCTTCAAAAGGGCAGAGTGGCCTGAGCCTAGTAGGGTGGGCTTGGCAATAGCCCTTCCAAAGGGCCTGCCCCTCACTGGCCACCAGACGTGTTCCCATTCCTTCTGGTGGCCTCTCCCTTGTGGCCCTGTCCTCTCTCTTAGAGCCAACTCCAGCATCTCAGAGTCACCTGCCTGAGAAACCTAAACTGCTCATTCTTATTTTTCTAGGTCCTGGCCTTCTTTGACAATCTGTCAAAAGCTATGCCCCTCTCTGGAGGAAAGAGAACCCACCAACGTTGTTGGTAGGATTGTAATTTGGGGCAGCCATTATGGAAAACAGTATGGAGATTCCTTAAAAACTAAAAATAGACTTACCATATGATCCAGTGATTCCACTCCTAGGCATATCTTCAGAGAAAACTCTAATTCGAAAAGATACATGCACCCCAATCTTCATAGCAGCCCTATTTACAATAGCCAAAATATGGAAGCAACCTACATGTCCATCGACAGATGACTGGATAAAGATGTGGTGTATATTTACAATGAAATACTACTCAGCCATAAAAAAGAATGAAATAATGCCATTTGCAGCAACATGGATAAACCTAGAGATGATCATACTAAGTGAAGTAAGTCAGACAGAGAAAGACAAATATCATACATTATCATTTATATGTGGAATCTAAAAAATGACACAAATAAACTTATTTACAAAACAGACACAAACTCACAGACATAGGAAACAAACTTATGATTCCCAAAGGGGAATGTAAGGGGGAGGGATAAATTTGGAGTTTGGAATTAGCAGATACAAACTACTGTATATAAAACAGATAAAGATCCTATTGTTTTATATTCAATATCTTATAATAATCTATAATGAAAAGGAATATGAAAAGTAATATACATGTGTATAACTGTATCACTATGCTGTACATCAGAAACTAACACAACACTGTAAATCAACTATACTCCAATTAAAAAAAAGCTATGCCCCTCTCCCTAGAATAGTGCGCCATTGCCACGACAGTGTGTGCACAACCACATTTTTGCCTGTAATTCCAGGGAATTTGTGGACTTCAGGATAAACCACCCTACCTTGAGGGCTTTTGGACTCTAGAAATACTCTCAGCCATGTTCAGTTCAGCAGAGAAAGAAAAATTACCCTCAGACCCATGGTCAGAAATCTCTGCAGGCCACAGCAGGATTAAATTTCCCACACATTTGACCGTTTGATCAGATTAACTGGCTCTCATTACACACACACCCCAACACAGGCCGTGTCTCTGCTGAGATTCAATTTCCACGCTCACTGTCCTCCTATCCGGGTGCCCGGCAGCACACTGTGACCACGAGTGTGTGGGCATTTGATACTGAAGGAGAGGCCTTCACTATCAGAGAGAGGCCAGGCACCAGGCTGGGAACTTTTTCCGCCCCACCCACCTCACAGTCAGTCTCCAGGCACAGATGGACTTCCTGTGTGGCCAGGTCAGCAGTCCAGGTCCATTCTTGGTCTGCACATTCCACAAGCTTCTAAAAACTGGCCCCCCAAGCCAGTCGGTCTACTGTGCCCCAAACAGGGCAGCCCCCTGTCCAACGCCCTGCCCTGCCCCTGGAGGAGGCTACAGAGGAGAACCTAGGCCTCCCTCCTGTGGGAATTTGCCAGATGGTCCCAAGGATCAAGGGCCCAGAGAGCTGAGACGTGAACAGAGTCCTCAGTGAGCGAGTTCCTCTAGGAGAGAGGAGCGAGGAGGTGGGGTTGGCCTGGGCGAGGGGCTGTAGGAAGGGAAGGCAGAGGGATCCGCAGGGAAAGGAGAGGAGAGAAGGGCCGCCCTGCAGTCAGGAAACGCAGGGGAGGAGACACTTGGGAGCACTTGAATTGGCCCACGATCTCTCCCACGGCCATCTCCCCTCGCTGGTCAGAACTGAAGTGAGTGGCAGTTCCTCTCATGGCCTCCTCAACCCCTAAGAGGCACCAGCCATGCAACTCAGGGATTTTAGTTGCATTACAAATTCCCGTGTCTATTCCAACAGGTTAAGTGCTTTCTCACTGCTGTCTTACCTCTGCCCTCATTTTATAACATGGGAAGATGTGTCTCTAGTAACTCTTATGTCCTGGGTTTTCTGGGAAAGTTTCCATTTCCATCTTCCCCATACAGAAATTCTACTGGTCCCACATGTCAGTTTCATCTACCAGCTTACTCCTCACACCTGGAAATGGAGAGGGTGACAGTGAAATGTGTAAATGTCTAAATGTTCTATCTGGGCAGGAGGATGGTCGAATACACCCAAAGGGTGTTCCACTCATTCATTTCTCCTTTTCTCCTTCCAAAGGGATTAATCAAGGGAAGTTTCCCCACTGCAGTTCAGTTCGAGGCTGGATAGACTATAGATGGTCCTGAAAGTAGAATAAAAACAAAATAGGAAAAGTTAGAGAGGAAATCCTCTCTGCGAGAAAGGTTTTCTGTTGTTTTTCTTTTCTAGATTTTTCAGAAGCCAAAGAAGAGGCAGGGAGAGAGTCCCTGAAAGAAGATTAAATAAAGGCAGGAGTTCACTGCTGTGCTTAATAACTACTTATCAGTTACCTCCTGAGCGCCAGATCCTCTGCCAAGCCCCAGGGGTATAGTGGGGAACAGCTGAGCAAGGTATCTGTCTTTTTAGTTTACTTTTCTAATGAGAAAGACAGAAAATAAATAATTTTAGGTAATAATAAGTTCTATGAAGAAATAAAATTAGAGAAAAAAATAAGAGTGCAGGTGATGGGCCAGTGAGCAATTAAGCAGCTCTTTTCGTCAGAGTAGCCAGGAAAGGCTGCTCTGAGTGTTCCCCACAAAGGGAATAGCCAGTGCAAAGGCCCTGAGGCTTAGCATGTTAATGGGGCAGAAATAAACCCAGGATGGCTGAAGAAAAGTGAGCAAGGAAGCAGAAACAGCACTGATACACAGTGAATTTACAAAGGGGACCAGTACTGAGTCACAAGAGCTTTGTAAGCAATAGTCAGTATTTGGATTTTTCAGGTGTGTGTGTGTGTGGTAAAATATACATAAAATTTACCATCTTAACCATTTTTAAGTGTGCCGTTCAGTGGCATTAAATACTTTCTCATTGTTGTGAAACCATCACCACCATCCATCCAGAACTCTTCCATCTTCCCGAAGATGAAACTCTGTGCCCATTAAACAATAACTCCCCCTTCCCCAGCCCCCCAGCCCCTGTCAACCCCACTCTGCTTTCTGTCTCTATGAATTAGACTGCTCTAAGAAGCTCATGTAAGTGGAATCATCTAGTATTTGTCTTTTCGTGACTGACTGGCGTATTTCACTTGACATAATATATGTTCAAGGTTCATCCATGTTGTAACATGTATCAGAATGTCCTTCCTTTTTAAGGCTGCCTGTATCATTATTTGTATGTACCACATTTCTTTATCCATTCATCCACTCATGGACATTTAGATGGTTTCCACATTTTTGGCTATTGTGAATAATGCTGCTGTCAACATGGGTATACAAATATTTGTTTGAGTCCCTGCTTTCAGTTTTTGGGGGAATATACCCAGAAGTGGAATTGCTGGATTGTATGATAATTCTATGTTTAATCTTTTAAGGAGACATCACACTGTTTGGATTTTTCTAAATGCAGTTTTAAACCACTGTAGTGACATGATCTGATTTATAATTTTACGAGAGACCTCTCTGTTGCTCACTGTGGCGGCTACGTCAGGGATAGATTGGGAAGAGGGGTGTAGAGTAGAGGTCAGGAGACCAGATGAAACATTGCGGATGGAGAGAGAGAACTGGCAGTACTTGCTGAAGGGCCGATTGTGGAGTTGGGGGGAAGGGGGAGAATCCAGCATGACTCCTAGGTTAGAGCAGCTGGAAGGATGCTGGTACTGTGTACTGATATGGCGGAGTTTGGAGGGGGAGGTCAGGTTGGGAAGAAATCTCAAGTTCCATTTTGGGCATGTTAGGTTTGTGGTTTTGTCAGGCATCCAAGAAAAGGTGGCAGGCCCAGGAAAAAAAGGACCAGGAGCAGCTGTATACAGATGGTATTTCAAACCATGGGACTAAATAAGGCATGTATGTTGGAGGTCATAGGAGTCTCGGAGACTCTAGCCATGAGGAATGAAGCTGGGCTGGCTGGGTTGGTGGGTATTGAACCTAAATTAGGGGGCTCTCAACTGGGGGACATAAGAGGGTCTGGGTTTCTACACTCAGCTCTGCTCTGCTCAGCTCTGGGGTGTATGTCCAGTGGGTCCAGGGAAGGGCATTACTTAGGGGAGTTGTCTCAACCCCATTGAAGGGCCTGAGGCCCATGCTCAGAATTCCCAGGTCCAGCCTAGCTGCCTGAGACGGAGGGAAGGCGTGGGAGAAGGACTCTGCAGAGCTTGGGCTCCCCTGCTGTTCACAGCTCAGTGCTTGGCAGACTCTTACCACAAAACCCACTTCCTATGATGTCTTGTCCCTGGGTTATCTCTGCCACCAGGAACTTCCTGTGAGCACAGTTAGGTTCTTGTGGGGAGAGAGGGAGGTGGGAATGTTAGCTGTGCTGAGAAGGCGAGACTCCTGCGTGGGCTTCCTCCCTCTTCCCTGTGAGAGCCAACACTCAGGGCTGTGCTTGGAGTCTGAGCCCAGGAGCTCCATGAGGGCAGGACCCAGACCGTCCCCTCCCTGCCCAGGAGAGTGTCTGCCACCTGGGCAGTGTGTGAACAGGCGTTTGCTCAGTGAGTCCTGGGCCGAAGCTGCCAAATGAAGCTAATTTTGACTCATAAACATTGGAGACTATACTCCCTGTATCAGAGCATTTTAATCATCACAGAGAAGATTAAGAAAGTCAACAAGAAAGCACCTAGTTTAATGACTGGCACACAGGAGGTGCTCAAGTGTTTGGTCAGTGTGTGTGTGTGTGTGTGTGTGTGCGAGAGAGAGAGAGAGAGAGAGAGAGAGAGAGAGAGAGAGAGAGAGAGAGAGAGAGAGAGAGAGAGAGAGAGAGAGAGAGTGTGCGTGATCAATTGCACCCCCACAAAACTGACTTCAGGCCCCACGGTTTGTGTAACACTGCATTGGGAGCAAGGCCTAAGCCCTGGGCTGACCCCACAGCCCTCAAGAGAAAGGATACACTCATCGTCACACCTGCCCCTTACCTCCACTTCTGAAACCACAGGCAACTCCACACTGTATAGTCAGGAACAGAACAGTGGCACGGATAAACCAAAATAGCAGTTCAGGAAACATCACCAAGATTTGGACTATGTTCCAAAGATGGATTGCTTCTGAATAAGGCTGTTTTTAATGCTCTGGGGATTTCCCACTGAATAACAGGGTCATGAAGTGAGCCCCCTCTCAGAAGGAGCTGGAGATCTCAGCAGGTACCCTCCCTTCAAAGAGCTTTCCCCAGCCTGCTCCCATTCAGGATGCTTGCCCCTCCTGCAGACTCGCCCAGCCCTGCACCACCCCTGGCGGCTCACTGATCTCCTGCCCGGCCGGCAGTCGCCTGTTCCCTGGGCGACTGGCAGGCGCCTGGTACATGTTTTTTAAATTTAATTAAAAAGCGGCTCGGCATCTTTTCATCTTCCTAAAGAATTCCACATGCGGAGGAGTTAATAAAGAGGATTAGAGTAAGACTTCTTGCTGCTGACCCAGAAGCCAGAAATCAACATTCGTGTGTGCTCCATCTGTCAGACTTCAGGAAGAGCCCGGGAGACAGGGGCCCAGGCACTGAGAGATGACCGCCACGTGTGGAAAGGAAGGGAGGCCCAATCACAGCTCTGAAGGAGCGGGGCTGAGAGGGTGCAGAGACCAAGAGAGGCAACTGAGAGCTTTTGTCGGAAATGTACAGTTGATTTGACACCAAAGAAACACAACTCTGAGGTCCTGCCTCGGACATTAGGGAAGGTGCTCGGGTCATCAGGCACAGGACGCACACCGCCGAACCGGTGGGGTGTCCAGGCAGGGTGGGCGTGGCCATGAGGCCACACACAGGGAGGCCTCCCTCCCCCCTCCCCCCTCCCGCCTCCGGCTTCTCTGGAGTCGCGCAGCGCAGCGGGTGTGGGAGGGTTAAACGCAGGCCTGATGGAGGCCGGAGGGTGCCCGGGCTTGGTGCCCACAGGAGATTAGGTTTGCAACAAAGCGGTGAGCTGGTAACAATGACCCTTCGCCTTCTAGAGTACTTGAAGGAGCCGCTGGAGTCGTTCGTGAAGCGGCTGCAGGTGGTGAAGGTGGTGCGGCAGGAGGAGCGCAAGGGGCTGATCACCGCCCGGCTGCTGGGAGCCAGCGTGGCGCAGGCGGAGGTGCTCACCTTCCTGGACGCGCACTGTGAGTGCAAGAGGGCCGGCCTGGCTCCCCGGAGGCCCGGCGGAGTCTCCCACCCCCCCAACCCATTCCCTTCCTGGCAGAATGAAGGGCTGGGACCGCCGCGTCACCAAGGCCCCTTTCCTGCTTTGCTGTCCCAGGAGCGAAGCAGGCTTGAAGCACCCCACACGCACCCCTACCCCCGCGCTTCTGACTCACCCCAATCCTGAGGGTGTTCTCTCTCGAGGCACACACAGCCCTAAAACAGCTGGTGGCCCCACGGTTGCTGGGAGTGTGCTCTGGAGCCCTAGACACTCTCTCCCTCCCACCCTCCCCACCCCCATCCCTCCCTCATTCTGAGCTCAGCCCCTCTGAGAGGCCTCCTGTTACCACTGGGAACTAGCAGAGGTTCCTGCAGGGCCACATGGAACCAGAAAGGCCTGCTTTTTGCCCCAAACCGAAACACTTCCCCACTGTTGTCAGGGAAAAAGAATTGTTCCCGAAGGGCAGTGTTGCATATTATGAAAAGCCTTAGACCTGAAGTCAGAAGACCTGGGTTCTGGCTCTGCCACTATCCAAGCCTCAGTGTCCTCATATACAACGTGGGATGAGGACAGCAACTTTACCGACAGAACTATTACTCTGAGGGCCAAATAAAGCCATATATGCCTTTCACTGACAGTCCCAAAGGGCTGGACAAATGAAAGGGATGGTTATTCTACAACGGGAGCTGAAGCCTGAGGTGCGGATTCCCCTGGGAGAGGGGACAACCCTTTGGGAAACCCACACTTGGGTGGAGACGGCTGGTTGAGTGGATAGACCACAGACCCTGAAGATAGCCCGCCAGGGCCTTCCCTGTGCCTTGAGTCATTTGAGTTGGCCACGTTACTCCCATGAGACCTCCATTCTTCCCTCCAGAGCCACCTCTGCCTTTTTTGGGGTTGGGGACAGGCGTAGGAGGGTCTCGGGAGATCTCTGTATGCTCTCTGTAGCTGGGGGGCTTGCCTGTGGTTCCCTGCCTACAGTGGGGGAGTGGGCAGAGGGTTCTCTTGTCCTCCTGGGTCTGCCCCCTGGTAGGAGCACGGGCTCAACTCTGGGCAGGACCCTGACCGCTGTCTCCTGGTCCCTGCCTGCAGGTGAGTGCTTCCATGGCTGGCTGGAGCCCCTCCTGGCTCGGATTGCTGAGGACCAGACGGTGGTGGTGAGCCCAGACATCGTCACCATCGACCTGAACACTTTTGAGTTCTCCAAGCCCAACCGCAGGGGCAGAGCCCATAGTCGTGGCAACTTTGACTGGAGCCTGACCTTCGGCTGGGAGTCTCTGCCTCCACATGAGAAGCAGAGGCGGAAGGATGAGACCTACCCCATCAAGTAAGGACTGTAGCCTGGTGGGCCCCAACCTGGCCTCTGTGGCCCCAGGGACCTGGGCCATCTCAGGTCAACATTTATTGGACACTCTATGAAGCGCTTGACATATTTCATTTAATTGCCATCCCCTATAAGGTAGGTACTGTGATTAGCCTGTTTTGCAGGTAGGACACTGAGGCTCCTGGTGATGAACAGCTGGCTTCAGATTATGCATTAGCAAGTTGTGGGACAAGCACACCCATCCCGCCAGTCCAGCCCCAAGCCCGTGCTCCCCACCGTGGCACTGCCCTGCCTCACACCATGACAGATGACTCTGACTCACCACTTACTGTGTGCCAGGCCCTGGACTAAGGGCTTTCCATACTTTTATCTTCTTTATTCCTCTCTACACTTAGCAGGACATGACTGCTACTTGCAGAGAGAGATGGTAGGTACAGGCCACTGTTGAATAGCCATTATAATAAGAGAGGGTGGCGTGTGCGCCCAGGTCACCATCTTTGAAAAGACTGAGAACGTATTAAAGGGAAATAGAGTGCTCTGCAGTTGGCAGTGTGTTGCAGTTGCCCTGAGCTTTTTTGGGAAAGGGCCAGATAGCAAATATTTTAGGTTTTGCCAGCTACAAAAAAAAAATCCTTTTTTTAAAATGTAGAGGGGAGCATATAGCTCAGTGGTAGAATGTATGCTTAGCATGCATGAGGTCCTGGGTTCAATCCCCAGTACCTCCATATAAATAAATAAGTAAATAAAAGCCTAATTACTGCCCCCCCCAACAAAAAAAGCCCCAAAAAACAAACAACAAAAAATGTAAAACCCATTTTTGCCAGAATCTTATAAAGCCAGGCCAGCTTTGGCCCACAGGCCATCATATACCAACCCCTGAGCTTTAGGGCGGATACTTGAAAGTTTATCCATTGTTTAATGTCCAGCTGGGTTTGTCTTCCCCTCAGACCCACCCTGTCCCTCGCTCTCCAGATTGCCTGTTGGTGTTGTTAGAGACCCCAAGTTTATTTTAACAGATGTCTCAGCCAAACTGAGTTGGGAGGAGACTTTTAGAGGTTTTCCTGTGGTTTGGGATTATCTGTACAATTGTTTTCCCACACTGGGCAGGATATTGTGGGTCAACAGAAGATTTCTCGGGGCTGGAGAGAAGCAGAGGCTGGGGATACCGTGAGCAGAGATCAGAGGGAAGGCTTGAACGGAGGAGAGGGTTAGATTTCCTTCCCTTCCATGTGCCCAAATCCTAAGAAATGCTGCCCAGAGCTTCAGTAGAGAGGAATCCCAAGGATTCGGAACAGCCAGCTGCTCTGTCTCCTTTAGAAGAAGAAGCAACAGAAAGGGGAGAGGGGAAAGGAGAAGGCAGGAGAGAGAAAAAATGGGGACTCCCTATTGACCCTCTGCCTGATTCATAGCTGTCTTTTGTTTGGGATGTACAGCAACAAGGCCCCCTTCCCCCAAGCTGGGGGCCAGGCACACAGTGGCACGGTCAGGGACAGGGCACCTGGTCCCCACCCATCACTGACATCCCCTGCTTCAGTGTCCAAGGACCATACAACTGGGAGACAAAGCTCCAGTGTTTGAGGAATGAATTTGCTCCCTGGTCCAAATGCCCTGTTGGCACACATAGCTTGCCTGAGGCACTTTGCATAGTATCCCACCAGGAGGCCTACAGGCAGCACCCTCCCATCCTCCACTCCCAAAGTTAATGGGAGGCCAAGAGGAGAAGTAAGGACCCAGGGGACCCTAGGAAGTAGGCCAGGAAATACAGTGTTTCCAGAGGTTGCAACAGGAGCTCAGAGGTCATTTGTCAATGGAGTCTCGGTCAGAATCTCAAAGCCAAAAGACAGGTCCAGGATGGGGAGACACTCAAAAAGCAGCAGGTTAGCACCAAAATGCTCATCTGGGGCCGCAGGACTCCCGGAGCCTTTCCTGGCCTTACTTGGGCTGGCTTAGAACCCCTGGTAGAGGCCGAAACTGGTGAAAGCAAGCCTCCCTGAGCAGGAGGGTTTTCCAACCAAAATTTCTTCCAGAAAGTGGCTGCAGGAGCCAACCTCAGGACCGCACCAAGGTCAGGTTCCTGTGTAGTTGCCTTGACCGATCAGTCCAGTGAAGGCTGACTGAGCCCCTGCTATGTGTAAAGCACCTCGATCAGTTCTAGGTTTCAGTGTCTTTCTGCTTGGTTGTGCCTCATGGAGCCACCTACTGAGGGCAGCAAAGCCCCATCCAAGCCAGCCTGGCCTGGCACAGACCCCCAACAGCTAATGATTACGTACGAACTCCTGTCCCTGTCTCCCCAGCTCCCACCCCCGGCTTCAACCCTCAGCCCAGCCCCTCCTATGAGCAACGTGGTATCTAAGTTCAAGATGTTTTTGTCAATTTCTCTAAACATGAGTCTGTACCTCCCTGCCTTTGTCTGAAAGCCAGAATCTTTTTTTAACCTCCAAATGCTCCCTTTAGTCCAAGTTTGTCTCACTTCCTACTCTGTTTCTTGGAGCATCTATTTCCAAAAACAATTTTACACAGATTCTGATTATCAAGTATATACTATGCTTCAGGAAATTTGCTGCCAAAAAGTAAATGATGGTGGCTTTACCCTCTGTTGCTACATTGGGCTCGCAGGGAACAAGAGCTGTTTCTCTTAACTTGGTACGACTAACATATCATACAGGTCTTGGTAGCCAGTTCTTAATACATCCTTGGTTGAATGAATGAATGAGTGCCCTTTAGAAGAGAGTGATGATCATGACATCTCTCCTTGACCCGGTCCTGGAAGGTGAAGAGAACATAATAAGAGCTCAATATACACTTGCTAAATGAATAAGTTAGTGGAAGAGGGGCTGCACATCCCCGGAGAGAGGAAAGGAGGAGGGGGTAGGTTAGGAGGTAGGTTAGGAGGCGTTAGTGGTGAGTCCACAGCATTCCACGCAAGGTTCAGGCTCCTCTTCCCCCCAGAAGATGCACATGCTTCTCCCTCTGTCTCTCCAGATCCCCGACGTTTGCTGGTGGCCTCTTCTCCATCTCCAAGTCCTACTTTGAGCACATCGGTACCTATGATAATCAGATGGAGATCTGGGGAGGGGAGAACGTGGAAATGTCCTTCCGGGTGAGAGTGAAGAGGGGTTCTCGGGGGAACCACCACATCCCAGGGGACAGCCTGAGCACCTGTCTCTTAGGCAGTGGCAGGGATATCACATCTGGAACTGAACTTGAAAAGGTGGCTGTTTCCTGTAAGGGCTCCACCTTTCCTCTGCCCTATCCCTTCCAGGACAGTCGGGCTTTGGGCATCACACTGGACAACTGGGAACAAGTTCCTGGGCAGAACTCCTCAGAGGGAAGGGATCATAGGGGTAACAGGGACTGGACACCTGGGGATTGATGACATTTTTCATGTTGTCTGAGGGAAGAGGGTTGGAGTGAAGGTGGAGCAGGTCAGTAAGCAGTCACTATCCTTTTTCCAGTGAAGGCTGATTGAGCCCCTGCTGTGTGTAAAGCACCTTGATCAGTTCTGGAGGTTTCAGTGTCTTTCTGCTTGGTTATGTCACGTGGAGCCGCCTACTGAGGGCAGCAAAGCCCCATCCAAAAAAATCAGGTTCTGGTTTCCAGGTCAGAGGACACACGCCTTGGTAGCCTTTAGAGTTTCCCTCCCCTCTGCTCAGCAAACTCTTCATAACTGTAGGAGAAGATGATGGTCTGAATTCTGGTGGACCCCAGAACTCTGAGGGATTCCAGGAATAAAGCAAATCAGGATTAGGTTAGGAAGAAAGGATTGCCTCTCCACGAAATCTACACAAATTCCCATTCAGTGGAGAGTAATTAACCAGTAATTGAGATTGTTGACGAAGTCCCCTCTCACAGTGTCTGGTACATATTAAGCACATCGTTGATATCTGCTGTTACAGTGGCTATGATTATGTATTTCTGTTGCTGCTATACTAAAATTAACAACATACCTCCCAATCGAAAACTTGAAAAAGAAAAGACAACAGGTGGAAGGGATGTAAACCAGCCCAGTCACCATAACACCCAGGGTTCTGATCCTAGGCTCATCTCTGAGCCGCTGACCTCTGTTCAGTCTCCCTCTAAGGAAGCTAATGTGTTCAAGGTGCAGGTGATTACCGCAGGCCACCTGTGGTTAACTAGCCTTGCTATTAATTAATGAATTGATGCTCTGATTGGGTCACAGATTGATCTTGATTTGGAGGTGCTTGTGTTTCCTATAACACCTAAGTGGGCTGATAAAATCACATTTCCAAGTGAAAAAGCCAAGTGACCAGAGCTCAGACACAAAATTAGCCAACTGTCTTTTCTCTAAAGTGGGCCCTGGTAACCCTCAGGACCCTGCAAACTTCCCTTTGCTTAAATCAGAGTGAACCAGCATCAGAGATCCAGGGACTGAGTAGTTATGTCCTGCGAAGAAGCCTGGTCAATGTTTTTCTTCCAGGGAGACAGAGCAGCATTTCCCTGAGTCCATGGACCTGGGGTCTGGTGCCCTGGGAGTGGAACAGAACTGCATGGGGGGGAGGTTGTCCCACCCACCCCCTGAAAACCCCATCCCGTATCCTCTTATGGCAGGTGTGGCAGTGTGGGGGCCAGCTGGAGATCATCCCCTGCTCTGTGGTTGGCCACGTGTTCCGCACCAAGAGCCCCCACACCTTCCCCAAGGGCACTGATGTCATTGCTCGCAACCAGGTGCGCCTGGCCGAGGTCTGGATGGATAGCTACAAGGAGATTTTCTACCGGAGGAATCTGCAGGCAGCAAAGATGGCCCGAGAGGTGAGAGGAAAGGATGCTTAAGGAGGGGTTTGAATAAAGAGAAGCGTAGAATCCCAGACCCTGGTCAAAGGCTTAATGTTAGAGGCCCACGCATCTCCACCATCTGGTGGGGCCAGGGAGGCTCTCTTTTGAAGGCTAGAGAATGAGGAGAGGAGGCTTGGTTGTCCCTGCCGGGAGAGCCCCAGCATCTTTCAGGAGGGTGGAGAAAAGATTTGGAGGAAGAAATTCTTACAAGAGCAATGGCTTTGCTCTGAGGAACAGGAGAAAACTGACTGGGAAGTCACAGGAGATGAGGGAGTAAGGGGAGCCCTGGGTGGGAGTCCCAAAGACCCAAAGGCAGGGGTTGGGAACTTGATGTGGGGCTGAGCCAGTAGCCCCAGCAGGTCCTGCGCAGGAATGACCATGAGACCCATTCCAGGAGAAAGTGGCCCCAGAAACTGTGGGCTGCCTCCACCCAGACAAGAAGATCAAGGCAGGTGGAACTGACCCTTAGGGGTTCACTTGGTTGACAGAAATCCTTCGGTGACATTTCGGAACGACTGCAGCTGAGGCAACAACTACACTGTCGCAACTTTTCCTGGTACCTAAACAACATCTACCCAGAGATGTTTGTTCCTGACCTGAAGCCCACCTTCTATGGAGCTGTGAGTCTTGAGAACTAATGTGCATTATTTCAGAGCCCCTGGGAGAAGTTCAGGACCATCTGCCCCACAGTTGGATGACAGACAAGAGTTGAGTGTTACTCCCCACACTCTTTTGTCCAGGAGGAGGACTGAGAGGCCACTCTGGGCTTCTGGAGATAGCTAAAAACCTTATAAAGAGGAACCAACCCCCTAAACAGTGTTTCTCAGACCCTTACATGCATCAGAATCACCAGGAATGTTCCTTAAGTCACAGATTGTTGATTCAGTAGGACTTGGATGGGGCCTCAAAATTTGCATCTTTCACAACCCCTCGGGTGATGCTGATGGTTGGGGATCAGACTTTGGGAACCACTGCTCAGAAGGCATCCCAGGTGCCGAGGGCTTTCCCCAGGGACCTGTCCTGTTGCCCATCCTGCCCTTGCCCAGCCCGTGGGCTCTGCACCTCACTTTGCTATTAACCCCAGGCACCTGGGTAATGAGCAGAGGAGAAAAATCACAGAGAAATCCAGTCATGCAAATTTATCTCAGGTACACCCCACACCACAAACCAAAACACTCCTAACTGTGCTCTCCTGGTCCCCCACATTCTGCAGATCAGGAACCTCGGCGTGGACCAATGCCTGGACGTGGGTGAGAACAACAATGGGGGAAAACCCCTCATCATGTACACCTGCCATGGCCTTGGCGGTAACCAGGTACGCAGCCCTGCCCAGGAGAAGCTTGTCTCTGGGGCATCTCCTCTCTCTCCAGGGGTCCCTTTCTCCACTCAAAACAGGCCTTTCCTGGGGCCTAGGCTGGGGGAGACCCAGAGAGAGGAGGAGATACCATCCCTGCCCTCAGAAAGCTCCCAGTCTGAGGAGGAATGCATGACACAGACAGACAGGGTGTTAAGTTTGGATCAGGGACTGGAGAGAGCACTGGGCACCAGTGCTGGCTGCTAAGTGGAGGTGGGAGGGGAGGATGGTTAATCAGAGAGGGCTTGCTGGAGGATGCCAGCTGCTGAGTGATGTTTTTAGGTGACTGAAAAGTTTTTGAGCACTTACCCTCACATCCACTCAATGCCTCCCCTGCCCAGAAGCTACCACTCTGATCCTGCCACCTATCAGTGACCCCAAAACCACCTACTGACATCTCATACTTACCTGGCGTCCTGGAAATTGACCCCATGCACTACAAAGCCCAGCTCTTCCCTGAGGAACAACTAGTAATCTCCACGACCCCAGCCCCTTAATCTACCCTGAATGCCCAGCGTTTGGTAAAAGGCACTTGAAATAGAGCGGAAACAAGGAAGGGGGTGGCATGGGACACTAAACCGGATGCCGACTTATGTAAATAAAGACAGAGTCATTCTAAAGCAATTTCCCATACCACTGGCCTGCATGGTGATTTTAGGTGGCATATTGGTGAACATTTTTAAAAAGTTTAATAATAATCTATTAGACAAAAACAAACTAACATATCAAACACATGATTTCACAGATAATGCCTAAAATGAGGCTAAGTTAAATATTTAACTGAAGTAACCACTACTCCAGTATAACCAGATACGGTCAAAATCCTGAAGGTGGCACATAAATGACTAAAGCCTTGGCACCCACTCACTTTCCCCGGCAAGAGGCCACCTGTGGTTGGCATCTTAGGGCAGTTGGCTTTGGCAGGTGGTGGGCAAACTCTCCGCCTGTCCCTCAGGACCTCCTCTTGTCTTGACTTCTAGTACTTTGAGTACACAACCCAGAGAGACCTTCGCCACAACATCGCAAAGCAGCTGTGTCTACACGCCAGTGCCGGCACGCTGGGCCTTAGGAGCTGCCACTTCACTGGCAAGAATAGCCAGGTGCCCAAGGATGAGGAATGGGAATTGACCCAGGTGAGTCCGCTGCCCAGCAAGCTCAGAATCAAGAACCGGAGGCCACAACTGCCCCCTCCTTTCCTCTGCATCTTCCACCTGAGATCCCCTAGGAGGATCCAGATGGTGTAGAAAGTATTGAGGCCATGGGCCTTGTCACAGGCAGGATTCTTGGGCCTTGAGTGATGTTTGGTGATGGCTGGTTCTGGTTGATATAAAGATGAGGTTGGGGATTATGGTCCAAGGTCAGCTCTGTAATGGCTCAAGTGTTTTCAGGCTGAACTCAAGTAGATGAAGGTGAAGCGTCACTCGTGGTTCCTGCCTGGCCTCCGTGTGCCAAGCAGAGCTGTACACTCACATACATTGGTTTGGTTAATCTTTCAGAGGCTCTTCCCCATTGTGGTGTCTCCATTACTATGGAAGAGCTAGCTGAAGCTCAGCAAGTCTGTGACTGGCCCAAAACCCTTCACTAGTAAATGGCCAGCCTGGGATTCGGACCTCGATAAGTCTGAATTGAAAGTGTGGGCTCTTTCCATTACACCACACTGCCTCAAGATGGATGATGTAACTTCTACAGCACTGGGCCCAAACTAGCACCCCCAGTGAGCCTCTACACCCCACTCTACCCCAAGCTCCAGCTCTTGGCTTAGGGGAAGAGGCGCCTAACCTTGGGAAGGCTAGAGGAGCCTTAGAGAAGGAGGGGTCTAAACATGATCAAAGGCAGAAGGTGGTGGTGGGCAGCAATGGCCCAGGTCTTCAAGACTGGCCATCTGGAGGAGGGGGTTCCTGAAAGCATTTTTTCAGTTAGCCCGTGGTCTTGCTTTTCTCTGTTCCAGCCACTCGTGCCAAAGCTGAGGGCAGGGAATTGGCACCAGACACAGGTGGCAACTCAGGAACCCATACCATCAAGAGTATCTGGTGTCCAGGGAAAGGAATTTGGCAATGTTCTCTTTGTGCCTTGTTGGGTTCCCTTGGCCTTTTGTCTATTGTCCTCATCTCATTGCCCCCCTAGTGGCACTGTCAGAGGTCTGAGGTCCAGGTTGACCCTTTGCTATGTCATCTTTTAGGACCAACTCATCAGGAACTCAGGATCTGGTACCTGCCTGATATCTGAGGACAAAAAGCCAGCCATGGCCTCTTGCAACCCCAGTGATCCCCGCCAACACTGGCTGTTCGTCTAGGCCCTGGAGCGGCCCCTGTGGGGGCTCCCTCAGGCCTCTCAAGAAACAGGATTTGGGGAGCTGGATGCTTGAGAACCTGATCATCAGCTTTCCTGTCGGCCTTAAAGATGGATTTCAAACCCAGTGGCTGTCAAGGCAGGACCTTCCTGTTCCTTACAACAACATTGGGCCCATTTCCTTTCCTCCACGTTAGTGGAAGAGACCATTAGAACATATCCTATGTGGCCTAGAGCTTTCCTTCTGTCTTAGAAACAGACTTCCAAAGCAGAGAAGGCAGCTGGGGTAGGGCCCAGGGAAGCAGTGCTGAATTCAACAGAAGCACCTCTGTAGCCACACCCTGAATCCCTAGTCATCCAGTACACCCGCAGAATCCAGTGAAATAGTCTATTCTGAACAGAGGGCTTAGAGGTCTAAGAGTCTCCCTTGGTAACATGACCTGAAGCACCCTAACAGGAGTCCTTTATCTGACTTCATCTGCATAGCAGTCCTGTGAGAGAGATGGGAACTGCCAGGCCCATTTTATGGACAGGAAAACTGAGGCAGTGAGAAGTAAAGGAGCTTGTCTGTATCCCAAAGCTAGTGGCTGGCTGGAGCCGAGACTGAGGCTCAAACTTGAACGCTAAGCCAGTGCTCCTGACACCACCCAAGAACACTAGGCAGCTAGCCATCAGCCTCCCCATTCTCTCTTCCCCACACAGTGATCTTTTCTGGCTGTCTGGTTTCTGTAAAGCTTAGAACCATGGAGCCAGGTAGCCATGAGGGAGACCAAATTTGGGGATCCTGGGATGTTCAGTTTGAAAGAAAGCTTATGGAGCCAGTTATCCTCAGGTTTGAGTCCCAGAACCTTTTTTCAGTGCTCCATATATAATGACAAAGTAGCCAAAGATGAAAATGAGAGTAGGTGAGGGCCATGCCCAGCAGCCCCTGAACTTCCAAAGATCTGCAAGCACAGTTTGAAAACCATTGTTTTAGTCCAACCCTATCACGTTCATATTATGAAACCAAGGCCAGATAAGTGAAGTAATTTGCCCTCGGCCACACAACCAGGTTTTGGTAGCCCTGAGGCTAGGACCCAGATAAGACTAGCAGGAGCCCTGGGAAGTCTGAGGAAGTAGGGACAGCATAATACATCCAGCACAACTGCATGACTGGTCTTGTCTGCTGTTCTCGCAAGAAGTCCCTACGTGGAGCTGTGCAGGTCAGCTCTTCTCCAAGCAAGTTGGACCCCACCATGCGCGGCTGCTTTGCCTGAATTAAAGAGCCCCCGCTGCCCAGAGGACTCACCTTCCTGGCAGGAGGGCATCTGACTTCGAGTAGCAGGCCATCATCTTGGGCATCACCAGATGAGGGTGCCGCAGGACCACGCTGCCTCCCCTTCCCTGGGCAACGCCCCACCGCAGCTGCTGCCATAGGAAGTCTCCTAGGTCCCCTGGGGTAGCCCAGCCGAAGGGAGAGGAGAGAGTGGCCAGGATGTGTCCTGGAGTGGGGAAAGGGGAAAGTTCTTCCCCAGAAAGAGAAGAGAATTGGACATGAGATCCCAGCAGAAATAAAGGTTTTATGGCATTGGTACAGGAAGTTTGCGTGGGTTCCTCCTCCCCTGCATTGTCCTTGAGCTGATCCCTTTGGAGGATCAGTTGATTCAAGCTGTGAAGAATCACACACATCTGAAAAGTTCTGTCACAGCCACTGTCTCTTGTACCCAAACATCCTCTGGCCCCCAACCTAGCCTACACACTATGTCAAGCACATGTAGACATGAAGATATAAGATGAGGCTTGTCCCCCGTGGAACGTGCTGTCTGGCTGGGAAAAGATGTATGCAAGTCATGCCAAGCCTGCAGTTGTTCAGAGATGGGCTCAGTGAGGAAGAACAATTTCTTCTATTGAGGGAAATCAGGGAAGCCTCACAAAGATGGTGACTTTTGACCTTAGACCTCGAAGGATGGGTTATGAAGCGGGAAGAGCTCAGTGAGCAGAGATCTCGAGTGTGAGAAAACTCAGAGAGATAAAGGTCCAAGTGGATCTGGGGAACCAGGAGGACCTCAGGGTGAGGGAGCAGTGGATGTAGAAGCTGGAAGATCAGGACCACACTAGGGCTTTTGTGGGCCCTGGGCACTTCGGCCTTCATTTAAAAAAATACTAAATACTATGTTTTACAACTTTATTGGTATAAAGATGAATATAATCCAAGCTGATTGTATTCTAATTTTAAAAGAAATGAAAGCATTTTTGTGGGCCTCAAAAGTGCAGTGGGCCTCAGGCACTGTCCCTGCTGTGCCCTGTAGGACAGCGGGCTGGGGCCCAACTGAGAAGGCTTTGAATGCCATGCTAACAAGTCCGGTAGCCCTAGGGAGCCATAGTCCCTAACTCCAATCTTAGCCCTATTCTTGGTGGCATTTATCAGGCTTTGATTGTTTGCCATTTATTCCTCATACTCTCTTGTAGCATCAGCCCAGTCTTAACGATACACGCCCAACCGAGGTGCCCTACCGTGGTGCTAGGTTTCCTCACCCCAGCCCACAACAGCACACCCTCTCCCAGGGGCAGTCAGCTGACAGTAACCCACAGGGAGTGAGAGATGCTGCAGAAGAGAGAGGCGACCTCATGGCACGCCTAGCGAGGAGGCCAAGTTTGCGGGTGAAGGGAGGACTCGGAAAGAGAGCTGGTTGGTAAGGGAGGGAGAGGGCTCAAGAAACCAGCTTCATGGCCTCCCCTTAGCCAAGGCTGGCTTTGCCCTAACTTGACATCTGCACTATTAAAATCTATCCCTCTGACCATTGTCAGAGCTACATTAAAACCTTAGATCCTTGCTTAAATCCTGCTTAAGCCTCAGTGCTAGCTGGCCCTGTGGTATTATCTCCTGGCTCCAGGAGCCACTCACCGTAGCACTGAATGGCTGGTCCCCTCTGGGGAGCTGTTTCCCACTTGAAGAGTATTGGTGCCATTGCCAAAAATAGATAAATGTCCCAGAATATATTCTTATTTTTAATTACAAAAGTAATACTGTGGAGAAGTCAAATAACACAGAAAAATAGTTTAAAAAGTGAAATTGATCCTCATGACACTCCCACACCTATTGCTTCAGAGTAGTAATTGCTAAATATAAAACTTCTAGACCCCTTTTCTATGAATACACAAATATATATGTGTGTGTGTGTATGGTATATGCAATATATATATATATATATATGTGCACACACACACACAGTACCACACTGTCACTTAATGTCCTCATTTAATATACCAAGGACATCTTTTCATGGCAGGTCATTTAAATCTAACTCATTCTTTTTAAAACCTGGATAGTATTCTTTAATATGATTAAACTCACTTTCTCTAAACTTCCCCTGATGAATACCTAGGTTTTCCCAAATTTGGTGACAAGCTTTGTGACAAACTGTACTAGAACTCACATCCTCATACATTTATTTTTGTACCTGTGTTTATTTCAAAAAGATGCATTCCCAGAACTAGTGTTGCTTAGTTAGAAGGAATGCAGTGCCTTTAAATGGAAGCTGAAGCCCCCCTCTATGACTCATTCTAAGAGTAAGGATAAAAAAAGTCTGACCAGTGTGGGAGATGAGGCCAGGCATGTTGATTAGGCCACGGCATGAGGGCCTTAAATGCAGTCCTAGACAGTCTGGTTTTTAAGCAAATACAGACTGGGCTTCCCCCAGGGTACAGAGATGGCAGAGATATTGACACTACGTTCAAAGGCTCCCTTGGAGTGTGTGATGTGGAGGGATAACCTTTAGGCGGCCCTCAAGCCTCCTCTTGGACTCCTCATCCTGCGGCTAGAGCTGTCTCCCTACTCTCTAGGGAAAGCAGGGAGGTGGGAGGAGAAAGACAAAGGAGGCCCGGTTCCCCAGCCAGCTCAGCCCTCTTCCCCAGGTCTGCCGGGTGTTAAAATGCTGAGGGGTGGGCTGGAGAGGGAGCCCTCCAGGTTACCCAAGCATCAGAGTGCAATTCCCTTGAACACCCCAAGGCCCTGAAAAGGTGACAGCCTGTACAGAACTCCTTCTCCAGCCTTTTCTAGGCCTCTCCCACACCTGCAGGCATGCAGCTTGAATTCCCGAGTATCTAGGCAACAAAAGCCCCCAGGTGGACTGGCTGACTTGCCTGCCTCCCCCAGGCTTCCTGGCTTCTCTGCCTAAATCCCAGCTCCACCCACAGTCCTCTGCTCCAGGACCTCCCAACTGAGAGTTCTCCGCCCAATTTAAGGCACACAGCACCTCCCTCCTTCCCTCCTGACTCTGAAGGGCAGAGCCTTTCACCTACTGCGGGATGCACCTGCTCCCCAACCCCTGCTCCCTAACCCCTGCTCCCTCTGCCCTCCACCCTCAGAGCCCACAATCTGAGGGCTCCCTTGTCTAACCCGCCCCACACTCTCCTCCCTTGGGAACTCTCTTTTCTTTTTCTTTCCTTTTTTTTTTTTTTTTTTTTTTTGGCTCTCCCTGTGAGTCTTCCCAAACCTGATTCCTATTACCCTCCTCCACCAGAATTCTCTCCAAGGCATCTACTTTGCTTTTGTCTCCCTGGATTGACACTGCTGTCTGCATGCTGGGGGCACATCCCATCTGCCGCTAGGAGAAAGGAGACTTAGCTGTCCCTTCTTGTGAACCACTCTTCCCTCCTCCAGCCCTCTCCTTGTCTCCACCTCCCAGAGCACAGGGTAGCTCATTGCACTTACAGTGCCCCGGAGGACGGTGAGGCAGTGGCAGGCTATGAGGGGCGCGCCCAGAGGGAAAAGCCAGTCCTGGTTCTCCATCTTATTTCTGAAACAGGCAGGGTTCGCTGGAGATGTTTCAACTGAAAGCAGATGATTAATTCATCTCACCTTGTTCTGTCTTTGAACATAGATAAATTTGTTTACTTGAAAAGAAATATTTTCATGTGTGTTTCCATGTCACCTGTGATTTTTCCCTGCCTTCCACGCGCAGCCCTGCCAGTTGGCAGGAAGAAAGTCAGCAAAGCTGCTGATAAGAGGAGTATAAAGAGGGCTTGGTTCATGGCAGGGGGGCAGTGGTCTACTCTGCTGGCAACATGCTGCGCTTGCTGGTGTTCGCAACCTTGGTCCTTTATGGTAAGTGGGTCATCTGCCCCGAGTTCTGTAGGGAGGGGGAGTGAGCAGGAGGGTCAGAAAGCTTTCCCTGAGCCCAGGCCGGCTCTCCATCCCAGGGCAGGAGGGACACTCTGCCTGTGAGTCCAGCAAAAACTTTACTCTCCTGGAGCCCCTGAGAGGAAAGTTCAGGGGCCTCTGGTGGACAGGTCCCAGAGCCATGAAGCAGAAAGAAGCCACTTCCGGGGCCCTGGGCTTCCCCACCACCCCTACTGATAGGAAGACATCCTCAGCAGGTGCTGGCTGTCACTGCACTGCTGTCCCTACCCCCTGGAGCACCCTGCCTAAGCACTGTGTGGGAGTCGGTGGGAACTGGGGAGGGAGCGGGGAGTCACCGTCACCGCAGGCCAAGGGATGACCCTGAGAAAGGCTGAGACCACAAGAAGGAACGAGGAACCTCTGGGGCCTGGCCTGGTGATGTGAGCTGGGTTCTTCACAGCATGCCAGAGTACTGGGGATGCGAAGGGGGGAAGCAGAAAGCACTCAGACTTCCCTGCTTTCAAAAGGGGCTTAGAGAACTCACAGGCCCCTCATTTGCTAGGGAGGAACTGTGAATTTGCAGGCACAGCACAATGGCCATCCCCACCTCCCACCCTGAGCTGACCCCATGCTTAGTCATCACTCACTTTTCTGCTGCCCCACAAAGGACACAGCACCCAGGACTTTCCAGAAACCAATGCCCGGGTAGTCGGAGGGACTGAGGCCACAAAGACTTCTTGGCCCTCTCAGGTGGGTATTCCTTCACAGCCCCAGATTTCCAATTAAATAAGAGATGCCTGTGCCCTGATATACAGCGCTATGTGTATCTGTGTATATCCTTATCAACAGGAAGCTCTCCAAATGCCTGGATTCTAGATTTTAAAGATGAATGGGAACCGGGCTGAGGTGTTTTATTCCTAAAGGTAAAAAGCTTGGAGGAGGGGACTTAAACACCAGCCTCACTCACGCTCTCAGGCACACACCCAAACACAAACCACACAGACATTTCCAGTCACACCACTTGTGCCACACTAGCAAGACTGTGGGCCAGACCCACACCTCAGACCCTAGAAACCTTCACACACACACACGCATGCACACCCGCGTGCGCACGCACACACACACTCCACATGGCACATCACGCATTCAAGTGCACCGCTGGCCCCAAGTAGAGCATGCTGCTCATTTGGCTATTTAAAGAGTTTCCACTTTTGAAATAGGGCAGCTAGGCTTTGATTTAAGGAAGTCTGAATGTGTAAAACTGGCAGATTAACTGGTGAATAGCCCCGCTTTGAGAGGAATCACTGCAATTAGAATTCAATTCAATTTACAAAAGCTTGCACCTCAGTTTTGGGGAGTAGAGCTATTGTGTGATATGAGGTGCTGAAGGAGAAGCCATGAACTAATAAAAACGAACACCCCAGTGGTATTTCTAAGCCTCCGCTGAAGTGAGGAGACAGGGTGTATCTTGAAAACATTGGAGTGGGAGCTCTGGGGGCCTATTCTTGTGACTTTGTTGATGGAGCGATTCCGTGGCTACATTTCTGTCCCAAGAGGGAGTGCAGGTAGAAGGACCTGGGTTCTGCACCCTTTGCAACAACCTAGGATAAGGACGCCAAATGCACCGTGTACATGCGCCTTTACTCCACTTTACGCCACCATCCACGTGCACAGCCAACATCACCAACTGACAGTGCATTCTCTTCTGCTGGTCCCAGAGGCATCTACATGCCCCCTTCTCACCACCACTCCAGGGAGCCACTACCAACCAATCAACAGCAACTGACAGGCCAAATGAAACCTATTTGCCATCTCTCGCCCAGAAGGGTGGAGGCTGTTTTGAGGGATGGCAGGAATTTAAGGAGGTAACGTGGTTTGGGGCAGAGCCTTTTAAGAAACACTAACCTATCCCTCTTTTCTTCTCTCCCCATCTAGATTTCCCTCCAGTACCAGTCTGGAAGTTCCTGGTCTCACACCTGTGGAGGGACCCTCATCAGACAGAACTGGGTAATGACAGCTGCTCACTGTGTGGACAGGTGAGCAAAACAAAGACCAGCTTTTCAGAGTCCCTGGAAAGGGAAGAGTCTGGCCCTGCTGGAGGAAAATCTCTCTTTGACCACTCAGGATGGTCGAGGGAGGTTTGGGGGGGGCCTGTGGGGAGGCAGTAGAATATAATGAAAATTATGAACTGCAGCATCAGGAAAGCTCAGGTTCAAATCCTGTCCCACCTTTTTCTAGCTATGTGAACTTGGATGACTTACTGAGCTATCTAAGCTCTCACTGTCTTCTCTCTAAAATGGGGTAATGATACCTACTTTGTAGAGTTATTGTGAGCAGTAAGTAGGTAAATATTTAAGTGCCTAGTCAATGCCTGGGCCAGTAATCGGTTTTTTTCATATCTCTCTTGAGCAATGGTTCTTAAATTTGAGCCTGTATCAGAATTACCTGGAAGATAGACTGCTGGACCCCACCCAGTAGAGTTTCTGATGGGGAGGTCCAGGTTGAGGCCTGACAATCTGCACTTCTAACAAGTCCCCAGGTTATGCTGATGCTGCTGGTCCAGGGACCAGGCTTTGAGAACTACTGTTCTAGAATTTATACCTCCCTCAAAAATCCCTCTGTGGACTGAGAGCTCACCACACCTCTCCCAGGTTATAAGATACTCAGCCTATGATGTTTAGCTTGGTAAACTGTTAAAATGAAGTTGACAGTAGTTTTTGTGACTTCTGCAAGTTGGCAAATCAGGGATGAGAGAGCTGGTGACGTCTTCATCCTCCAGGATCTTCCATTCTTCCTCTGCCCAGGCCAGAGAAGATGGGCTTCTGTCCTAAAGATGAGATGTAAGATGGCTCCCCAGTTTTTCTCTAAAAGAGGAAAGAGAAGGCTCACTCAGGTCTTCCCTCTCTCCATCCAGTCAACGGACCTTCCGTGTGGTGGTTGGAGAACACAACCTGAGCCAGAATGATGGCACCGAGCAGTACGTGAGCGTGCAGAAGATCGTGGTGCATCCCTCCTGGAACAGCAATAACGTGGCTGCAGGGTAGGGGCAGGGTGGGGCTGTTCTCGGGCTGGGAGGTGGGGGCAGGGTGGGGCTGTTGGTAGGCTGGGAGGTGGAGGGCTGATTGGCTGGCCATGGAGTCTTGGCTTTCTTCACATTCACCCAGGAGGATTTTGAGAATCAAGGGGTTGGAGGGCTTGAGAATATTTGAAGATATTGGGGATTTGTTTGGTCTAGGCTGGTTTCCATGACTGAATCCCCTGACGCTCCTTCTCTGCAGAGTTGAATGTTCCCATTTTTATTGTTATTATTCATTTTATGGAATAAACTCCATCAGCAAAAGGACATTTCTTAAAAATGAAACTTACAATGAGAAAACTCCTGCAAGACTGAGCTGTAAACTTTTTTTTAATTGTAATATAGTCAGTTACCATGTGTCAATTTCTGGTGAACAGCATAATGTCCCAGTCATACATATATATACATATATTTGCTATCATATTCCTTTTCATTAAAGGTTATTACACGACATTGAATATAGTTCCCTGTACTATACAGAAGAAATTTGGTTTTTTATCTATTTTTATATATAGTGGTTAAGATTTGCAAATCTCAGACTTCCAAATTTATCCCTTCCCATCCCCTTTCGCCTGGTAACCGTAAGATTTGAGCTGTAAACTTCTGGACAGGAAGTAGTTAAAATGGTGGTCAAGTCTGTAGTGTGGGAGTGGGGATGCATTCAAGCAATTGGGATATTTCTACAGAGCACTTTACATCTTTCTCCTTTGAGAATTCTTGTCCACTAGCAAGATCACCGCACTTTGCTCCTTTCTGATTCCCCATCTGTAACTGAGAGATGCGCGCTCCACTCCCCTGGGTTGTAGACCAGAGCTAGGCTACCATAGCAAGACCTCACCAGCAGGTGCCGCTGTTAAACATAGAATGTCCTGCAATCCAAAAGTGTAATTCCTCCAGTTGGAGGCTTAGTGAGTCAGCCTCCTCGTTCTTCAAAGTCTCTGGTTTCCAATTCCATGGGGACACAAGGCTTGGGGAGGGCCTGTCCATATGCCGACCTGAAGGAAGGCCCGATCCCGCTGGTGAGCAGCCTCCTTCCCTCCCGCAGCTACGACATCGCCGTGCTGCGCCTGGCCCGGAGCGTTACCCTCAACAGCTACGTCCAGCTGGGCGTTCTGCCACAGTCTGGAACCATCCTGGCTAACAACACTCCCTGCTACATCACAGGCTGGGGCAGGACCAAGAGTAAGTCACCTCCACTGGCACCATCCACCACACATATCCTGATTCGGTAGCTCAGCTTCTGGGGCACTTTTTCTGTGGGCGTAGGTGTCCACAGACCAGAAACCAGAGGAACCAGAGATAAAATAACTGGTGCATGATATCAAGCTGAGAACAAGGCCATGGAGTAGTCCAGTCAGAGAGTCACAGACTCTTACAACTAAAAAAAAAGAATATTTTGTACCAGCCTCTCATTTTCTACATGAGAAAACTGAGGCCCAAAGAAATTAAAGACCTTGTTCAAGATCATGTGCCTAGTTAGTAACTAGTTAGTTGGGGCCAGAACACAGGTATCCTGGCTCCCACTTTGGCGGTCACTACACCATTATGCTGCCTCCAAAGACAGTCCCTGGGCTGTGGGTTGGAGTGAGTGAACCAGGGTGGCTGCAGGTCTAAAGTCAAGGCAGAGGAGGCCTCAGCCCTCTTCTGGTCATCATGGGAAGATTTCTAGTAGGAAAATCACTCAAATGACAAGGAAAGGTGGGAGAGGCTGTGGGCAAAGACAGTTAACAAGGGCAGAGACAGCCAGCCTGACACAGGTGGCTATCAGCCATCCGGCAGCAGCTGAGCTCCAGAGAAGACGCGTGGCCCTGCTGTGTGCAGCCGGTCTACTGGGAAAACCTGGGGCTGAGGGAGACATGCTTCTCATCTAGCTCTGCTCTCTTGTTCACTTAATGTCATTGTGGTTCAATTTCTTGATCTATATATAACATGAAAGGGTTGTTGGAAGGATCCAAAGAAATAATTCATGTGCAAAGGCTTTGAAAAGTCAAAAAAGCCAGATAAAGGAAAGCCACATGGAGCTCTTAAGAAATGGAAAGAAGGGTGCACAGTCCCAGTTCTGCTTCATGGGGCTCACTGTGTAAGGAGGAAGTAGCACAGACAGATAAGTTATCAACAAATAAGACCATTCTAGTTACTTCATTAAGGTATCCATGAGTTTAAGGAAAAAAAAAGAGGCAGGGGTACCATTGGTGGTTTGGAGCCTGGGAACAGTAATTAAGGATGACTCCATGAAGGAAGGCGCTTGTAGCTTCCATATAAAGAAAGAAAAGAGAGAAAAGAAGCATTGCCTGACTTCAGCTTTCATCAGAGCTTAGGGAGGTTTGGCTAGGTGTGGAAGTTTTCCTGGGTCAGCATCTGGGGCTGACCTCCAATGCTGTGTGTCCTGTACAGCCAATGGGCAGCTGGCCCAGACCCTGCAGCAGGCCTACCTGCCCGTCGTGGACTACGCCACCTGCTCCAGCTCCTCCTACTGGGGCTCCACTGTGAAGAACACCATGGTGTGCGCTGGAGGAGATGGAGTTCGTGCTGGATGCCAGGTAAACACATGCAGAAAGTGTCAGAAGTCCCACCCCGGGTCCCTCCCCTCCCTGCCCCTCACCTTTTCCTCACCTTCTGTTCCAAACCTACTCCACCCCTATGTATAGACTCAGCTTCCTGTTCTAGCATCTGAATGAGAATGATTCTGTGCTACTAAGTCTATGCTCACGGAATCTCAAAGTCGAAAGGAACCTTAAAATTCATCTGGCCTAGTGCCCCCACCTCAGAAGTTTGTATGTGGCCCAACGTTTGTGTGTTGGTATATGTGTGTGTTCTTTGGAGGTTTTTTGTAACCTAGCTTTTTTTTTTTTTATGGCTGCAGTGGAGCTGAGCCTAGAGCAATGGTTGTAATTGTATATAAGGTAGCTCCCCTCCCATCAACCCCAGTTTTTCTTATAGCTCTTCCACCGCCACTCTTTTGACTCAGTAGTATTTATAGCGGTATGTATATAAGTGAATATGGTAGTGGAAAGTGCACTAAATAGTTTTATAATAGTTCATATATATATATATGTAGAATCATCTTCTATTTAGACAAGATCAATTGGCAATACGCCGTCTTACAGATTTCATAATGAAGTTCAACAAATGTTCCTGATCCTCTACTAAATGTCAGGCACTGTGTTTGATTCATCTTTGTATCAAAGATACAAAAGGTACAAAGATGAATATAAACACAGTTTCCAGTAGAGGAATGGGAGGAGCAGACATAGGACAGAACATTGTGGTACAATATGGTTAAACGTTATAATAAAGATATGCGTGGGGGGTGATATGGGAGCCCAAAAGATAGACACTTATCTCTGCCTATTGGTGTCAGAAAAGATTTGCTGTCCCTGAGCAAGTAGAGTCTATAATGAGTCCCGAAGTTTAAATAGGAGAAAGCCAGGCAAAAAAGGGGGAAAGATATTCACAGAGAGGGAACATCAAGAAAGGCATGAGCAAGAACCTAGAACACACAGAGAATCAGAGGGCACTCCCTACAGCTAGAGCAGAGGTCCGGGCCCACAGCCTCCAAATCCAGCTTTCTGCCTGTTTTTGTGTGGCCCACAGACTAAGAAGGGTTTTTAATGGTAGGGGAAAAATAAAGAAAGAAATAGTATGTCATGAGACATGAAAAATATAAAGTGCCAATGTTCATAAAAAAAGTTTTTTGGAACACAGCCATACTTGTTCACATATTGTTTAAGGCTGCTCTCACGGAGCTGGGCAGTTGTGACAGACACCGTACAGCCACAAAGCCTACGGAATTTACTCTTTGGCTGTTTACAGAAATAGCTTGCTGACCTCTGGGCTAGAACATAAACTATTACCATACTAGGGAATGTCAGGAGATGACACCAGAGGCCAGTAGGAGCCACAAGGCTTAGGCCTTCAAATGTCATGCTTGGGGACATGAAATCTACCTTAGGCATTAGGAAACCCATGGAGAGTTTAAACAGGAGAACAGCATGCTCATATTTGCCTTTTAGAAGCACTGATGATAAGGTAAGCATGTTTTTGAAGAGGGCAAAATGAGCAGGGAGACCGCTTAGGAGACAATTGCAATTATCTAGGCAAGAAATTTGACGGCCTGACTTAGGGCAGTGGAGAGGAGGGGAGGAGGAGAATGTGGAATGACTTCCAGGCATCTGATTAAAGGGATTTGGGGGAGGGGGGTGCTGCCTCAAATGAGACAAGATTTATAGGATTTGGTAGGGGGAAGGTGATGAGTTTGGTCCTGGACAAGTTGATTCTGAGATCCCAGTGTGACATTCAGTTAGAGTTAACCAGTGAGACATTAGATATAAAGAAAGTGGAGCCTGGAGGAGAAAGCCGGGCTAGAGATAGCCTTAACAGGGAACGAGATCCCTTGAAGTCCCCACCTCCCCAGGGAAAAGTGGTAGAATGAGAAAAAAACAGTGAGTTGGGGGAAGAACTGTGATACATAAGTATCTAAGTGCTTTAGGGATAGGTGAAGGCAAAGAACCCACAAGGATCTAAAAAATAGGTAAGAGAAAAACGTAGTTACAAGGGTTTTACAAAATCTCAAGAAAGACTGACAGGTCATCACATAATACACAGTGCAGCCAGGAGCCACGCTGGACAACTACCAGTGGCTACTTCAGCAGTTGGTGGGTCACTGGTAGCTATGGCCAGAGAGTTTCAATGAAGTGGTGAGGACAAAAGCTTGATCAAAGGGTAAGGAATGAAGAGGCAGTAAGAAACATACCAAGGAATGTAGAGCACTCTTTCAAGAATCTGGGATGAAAGAGGGTACAAAAGAAGTCTGGTAGCTGTAAGGAGGATGAAAGTCATGGAGGAGGTGGATCTTTTAAGAGGGAAGAAAATTGAATGTGTTCCTGGCAGAGAGGAAAGGCTCCTGTAGAATCGGAGAAAGGGAACAAATGCATAAAGATCCCAGAGGAGAAGGAAGAGATGGGACCAAGAGCACAGGAGAGGCTGGCTTTGAACAGAAGAGGGACACAGAAATGTGCCTGGACATGAAAGAGTGTGCAGGCTGGGGAGCTGGAAGTTGGCGGGTATTCTGCAATGCTGCTTCTATTTACCCATGAACTAGGAGTCAGACTGAATTCTGAGAATGAAGGACAAGGGTTGTACAGATCTAGATTAATTAAGGTGAATGGGAAGAAGGATTGGCCTCCAAGATGTTACTGATAGGCTGAGGTTGGAGACCACGCAATTACCACATGGGTTTATGATTCACTCCATTTTACTCAAAGACCTGGTTGTAGGGAGTGGATTAATCCAGGGCTGGGTTTTCATGTGTTATTAGGGACATAAAGACAGGACTGCAGATCAAACACAAGCTTCAAGCAAGGTGGAGGAGGAAGAGAAGCCAGCAGAAGGCTGGTAGGCTGGCTGAAATAGTAGAATCAAAGGATTCAAGGGGTTTTGAGTGTGTGTGTGTGTGTGTGTGTGTGTGTGTGTATGCGCGCGCACTTAGAACTATGGAGGTAAGGTGATCAACTCATCCCAGTTTTCTCAGGACTTCCCAGGTGCCCACTGGGCGAGGGGTGGGGGAACACAACCTAAAAGTTGAGAGTTATATTTTATTTGGTGACCTTACTGAGAACTATATCGCAGAAGACAGCCTTTCAGAAAGCTCTGAGGAATTGTTCCAAGCAGGTAAGGGAGGAGCCAGGATAAACAGTTTTTCCTGGAAAAACAAAAACAAAAAAACATGGAGTTGCACATCAAAGATTACTGCTAATCACAAAAACCAGACATCTCAAGTTGATGATTTTAATGCTTTTCTATGCGTGGGAAGATGCGAGAGTCTGGGCTCAGAGAAATTATTCCTCTGGTCTGCATCATAACTATCTAGGGCCAGTATCCTCTTTTTCTCCATCCTGGAATCCCCTCAGGGCACACCATGGAGAGTGGTTGCAGTGGCTGGTGTAGCTGGTGGCTTGATGGCAGGCAACATTCTTTACTGAAATGGCAAGAAATATTGTTTTGTCCACACCGGTATTAAAACTGGGAACCCTACATGCAAGTAGGGGCAAAAAAAGAGACAAACGCATGAGTCAAGCTCTTCCACATCCTCATCAACCAGCTTCACCTATAATCTCAAAGTTTAATCTTCTGAGTTTAATTCACTTCCCTCTGCTCTCTCTCAAGGCCTTGAACTCTGAAAAACTAGAGTCCTTTTCTTCTGGCTGCCACTCGAAATTGGCAATTCTTGAGGCAATTATGTCTCCAGGTCTCTTCCCACTGGAGTTTCCCAAATACAGTGTTTTTGTTTTCTGCCTTCCCAACTCTTCTCCTCATAGTATATTCACTGAACCCCTCTGGCCTCAATCTACGCACTCCCACTGAGCTCCTTCCCCTATCTTCCTTCTGCCCTAAAATCCTCAGGCACACCCTCCATCTCTGCAAAGACTTTGTTTCTTTTCAGGTCAATTAGCATAAAACAACAGTATTATATTCAGTTACCTTATGTTCCTCTAGCTTAGAAATACTCTCAGATCCTTATCAGAATCTGAGTGGAAGATATTTAGGCTGTTTTGAGAACAGTAATCTAAAGAAAATATCATCCTTTCCTAAACATAGTTGGGGTGGGGTACAGCTATTTCCTTTTTAAAATAATTAGCACCAATTTGAACTTTTGGTCTCTTTCCCTAGTTCCTTATTTTTTTAGGTTTTAATTTTTATTGAAGCTGTATGTATTAAATTGCTTAAGGTGGCAAATAAAACTATGAGGCTTAGTAATGGAAAAGTACATGTGCTCCTCCTGCTACCTCAACTTTTCCCTCCCCGGAAGGGACCACTTTCAACTCTTTTCAGCTGATTTGGCGGGGGGGGGGGGGGGGGGGGCGGCGGTTGTCTACATCCACCTCTCTAAAAGCATATACCTCTATCGCAACTTTTCAGCTCACACATTTTGGGATGTGTGGAATCTCTCTTCCTTTTACATATATATACTTGGCCTTCAAGTATGAACTTTTCTGATGTCCACCCCAACCTTCCAAAATAATTTTGGTTAGATTAACAATTTAGTGTTTATTATAATTATGTAAAATGCTGTTCACAAGCAAACGGTGTTGTATTCTAGGATTACTATTCATTCCCTGTATAACTTTGCTTACCCTGGAGTTAATAATTGTCTTTTTTTATTTGCATAATATACACTCAGCTTATCATGGGTTCAGCCCCTTACTCTCCACTAATTTATAAATAACCCATTTTTATGTTCTCTTGAGCCCTGTGTCTTGGTATGGGTCTATTTGCATTCATTGTGAAGGATACTTAGTGGGTTTTTTCATTCTGGAAACTCCAGACGTTTGGTTCTGAAATTGTTTATTTGTTAAAGATTTCCTTCCTTCCATTTTTATTTTCTCTTTCTAGAGTCTCTGTTATTAACACATTTATCTCCTAAACTGGTCCTCCTATTTTATTTTCTTCCGGTATTTTGTCTACTGTATCTTCCAATCCTTCCAATCTTACATTTCTTCAATCATATCATAATTTCCAAAGTCTCTTTTTGTTTTCTGAATGTTTTGTTTAATAACTTGCTGTTCTTGTTTCATGGATGCAACATTAATCATAGTTTTGTTGCCTGTATTCTTCTCCCCGAATACTTTTGGTTGCCTTCATTTTTTTTTGTTTATTTCTTTGTCTCTTTGTTTTGATCTTTATTTTTATATTGGTGAATTTCTTCAGATATTTGGTAATCCTTGACCATCTGCTCTTAGTTCAGAGTGGGATGGTGAAAAGCTGATAGGTAGCTCTGAGCCTTCAGTGGGGTTCATCTATAGTGAACTGCTTTGTCAGTGACCTGACTAGGCCATTTCACTGGAGGACCTCCAATGTTAGTATCTATAGGTCTTCCCTCTTGTGCTGATCAGATTCTGCGGAGAAATATCTTCCAATTTTGTGTATGGAATCACAGAACTGATATTCTGGGAACTGAGTAGGGAAAAGAATGTCAAGGGTATATTCTGTAAACCTAGGTTCCTCTTATTCTAAGCCCAAGCATGTATCTGCTACCCAATACATCGCTTTCTATCCTCTTCACCCCAGTTTAGTTTAACATATGATGACTACCTACCTGTATCTAAATACTAAGTCTAATTAGATCCATTGGTTTATATTCTGGGGACAAAGAAATCATTAGAACACTTTACTTCTCCAACCCCGGGTTCATTTTAAGTCAGTAGCAGCTATTGAGCTTAAGAAGATCGAAGTTCTATGCTAGCATTGTAGAGAAGAAAAATATCAGTAAGAGAGAGTTCCTGTCTTAAGCAGCTCATAGATTATGCATGGGAAGTAGAAAGAAATTATGAAACCAAAATACAAGGCAGAACATGACATAAATGCTGCAAAAGAAAGGAAGAAATTCTATGGTTGTTTAGGCAGGAAGAAGAGATTCATCTTGATTGTGGGGATATGAAGCAAATAGGAATCTGAATTGGAGCTTTTAAACAGCACAGGATTTTACAAATAGAGATGGGGATGGGCAGAGTGTAAGCAGAAGCAAAGGCAACAGATCTGGAGTTTTAGGACTCTGCTTCTCCTCTCTGCAGGGTGATTCAGGGGGGCCCCTTAATTGCTTGGTGAATGGCCGGTATAGTGTCCACGGTGTGACCAGCTTTGTGTCCAGCCTGGGCTGTAATGTCTCCAAGAAGCCTACTGTCTTCACCCGGGTCTCTGCTTACATCTCTTGGATAAATAACGTGAGTCCTCTCAAATGATGGGTTGAAACAGGGTCACCTGGAGACCCATGCACTGGCTGGGGTGGGGAACAAAAGTTGGGCAGGGGAAGCCATCATCTTCCTCACCACATTCAAATGTTTACTCCTTTCCCTTCCCTCCGTAGTGCATTTTCCCTCAATAATGCTGCCATCCTAACTTCCCCATCACATACTCACTAAGCAGGCTTCACCACATTGTCTACTGCTTAGGGTAATAAGACAGTGGCAACAGCAGATCTGAACTAGGTACATATCAGTACTGTCCTGAGTCACAGTCAAGGGGAAAATGGCTTCAGAAAGGCCTGCGTGCTCCTGGGCAAGTACAGGAGCGCTGACTTTCTCCCCCTCCAGCTCTTCCTAAGGGCATTGTGAGAATTTGCTCTACTCTTTGGAAAGAGGTTTTACCACCTTCAACAACGCTTGAGGGTTAGGTGAGACTCTGCCCACGCTGACCCTGGTGGTAGAGCCTCACAGTCATCCCCGACTGTACCCTCCAGCCTTCTGGAGCCTTGTGGCATGAACCTTAACTCACAACTGTTGCAAGGTCTGCCCTTGCCACGAAGTCCTGAGTATGTGCCTGTAACGCTGAATTGTCCTGACACAGCTGAGGACTCCTTCTGGCCTCCCCACCTTCTCAACTCCCCATAAACCCAGTATAGGGCCAACTCAACTGGGAGCACTGAAGAAAAAAGAAAGGAGGTGGGTGGAAGTTGCTGACTGGATATAACTGGTTTTTTCTTCAGGCCATTGCCAACAACTGAATATTTTCCTGAGTCCATCGGCCTTGCCAAGGTGATTCTTAGGTCCACAGCAGGACTTGAGGCCATCAAGCAAAAAACACTGTAAGAGACTATTGAGCCAGATATAGAAAAACAAATAAAACTGAACATACATATTACTCTGTGTCTTTTTATTTGCAATTAAGCCCTTTAGAGGAAATGCAACTATAGGACCAAAGTCGGATTTCACCACATTTCTGGGATGGTTCTTCCAGTTGCTGCCACCTCTGTCAGTTCACAAACTAAGCTAAGTGGGAGTGGTCTTACATTATCTTTTGTGGATTATTTTAGGATCTACCTATCCATTCATCTGTCCATCTGCCCCTCCTCCCATGCATATTTGCTATATTCAGAGGCACAGAGGGCTTTAAAATGTTCCCGAGTGACTAAATGTGCCCTGATGCTCCTAGGTAGACTGTGAGCTCATCCTTCTTTTGTTTCTTGCTTCAGTGCCCAGAACAGTGTTTACCCCAAGGCTCTGGGCCATGGCAACTACTAGGATACATTAGAGATATGAGTATATGATTAGGTGGTGGGTCAGATACCAGCAGACAATGAAAGCGAAAAATTAGAAAGGACACTACAGAGGAAAGAATAGAAAAAAGGAGAAAAGAAGATACGAAACAAAGAAAGCAAAGGGTTGAGGGGAAGAGGCAGAACAAAAGGGAGAAGAAACAATAATACGGGGCCTCAAACTAATTATGAGTCAGCACTTCAAGGCTGGGACTAAAATAGGCAACCGGATCCGGGGTTCTGTAAACCACAGAGAACTGGGAAGCTGATAATTCTATCCTACCCTGGCCAGGAACTCAAGTCTGTTAGAGTGGCCTATGTAGAGTAAAGAGGGAACTGAAAGAAGAAGGCTAAGAGGATGAGAAGAAGCTTTTCATCGCAATCACTGAGGACCAGAGGAGAGGAGCAGGGTAGTTAACACTGTAGCAGGAGAAACTGGCTAAGACCGGTCCTGGAACCGGTTGGCTGCTTTGTCAGCAGAGGCTTCTAGAAAGAAGCTTGGCTAGAGTCAGGACACCTCTATTCCCGTCTCACTTCTCCCACCGAGGAACTGGGTAACCTTTCTGTTACTCAGTTTCACTACCTAGTTAACTTCTGAAGATTTTTCCTACATGATTTTGGTGACCGTCAATTTCAGTTCCCAAGGGGTAGGCACTGAAGAGGGATTCTGAGGAAGTAGTGGCTGGGCTGCATTGCTGAAGATGCTGTGAATTCCTGGGAGTAAATCAGGTATCGGCCTTCTGCTAGGGACACACATCTGTTATCATCGCCATCTTCTCCTAGTGTTCCCACAGCCCCACCATCCTCTGGCTTCTATCCACTTCTCCCCATCCAACATCGAGTCCTTCCATTGTCTTCATTTTGCCCCTTCTAGACCATCTCTACAGTTAACATTATAACGGAATAAACCCTAATGACCTATTACCTGAATATTTTGTATCCATCTCTATAAATGAATTAAGCACATTGCATTATAATCACCTGATTACCAACCTATCTCCACTTCCAGACTTGAAACATCTTAAAGTCAGGGATCACATTTTTAAAATTCATTCTTGCCTTCCCAACACCCAGCAGTGCCTGTCACAGGTTGACCCTGAATGCAGTACATCTGCCTGGGGGAATAAACTGGAAAACAATAGCAGACAAGGCCCTACGATTTTGTTTCAGGCCTCCAGCTTCCCTCTCCACTCCTTAGTAAAGGTATTTTGACCCTCTTCCCTTCCTTCAGGGAATTTTACCTGCACTGTAAAATCCTTGAGTAAACGGTCCCTCCAAACCTAGTGTCCTAATTAGGTCAAGGAGTAGGTTCCTTTTGGAGACCTTCTTCCTATTTGTAATCAGCGGTTGTGATCTCAGCAGTCCTATCTCAACTTTCACAATCTCTGTTCTCATATCCTGCCTCATCTAGTACACTGGACTCGTTCATCCAGCTGGAAAAATGTGCTCCCCACCCCCAGCACAGGCTTCCATAACCTCCTCCTCAGCCTGTTTTCAATCAGACGTCTCCTTTCCTAAGCGGGCCCCGTCTCCCCTTCTAGCTCAGTTGTTCTCCCTTTCAAACCCAGATCTGGAGTCCTGTCCCCTTTGCGCATCCGACCCCTACCAGTTCTGGGTTTAGAGCCAACCTCTCTGATACAGGCTTTCCATCTTTATAAAGACGGCGCCCTGGAGTAAGAAATCCATTTTCCTGGGTGACCCAGTACACATACCCGTAGAAGTCAAGCACGCTTTCCGACACAATACTCTAGTTGAGTGCAAATCGCTGTTCTCCACGCTATCATTTCAGTTATTTCCCGTGCTCATCGTGATAGCTAATCGGCTTTCGGGAACCAACGCGTCTTGGCCAGTTTGAGAACGGTGCAACGGGGCTGGCGCTCCCACACCTCCGCGCGGGAGGCGGGGAGGCTGGCCCGCGGCGAGCGCCGCCGCCTGAGGGCAGGCCCGAGTTTCCGGCCTGCTGCGAACAGGCCCAGGCCCAGCCCCAGCCTGAGTGCCCCAGGGCCTCGGGCCGCACGGGGATGGCGAGGCGGCGGCGGGGCGGGGTGCGCGGCGCGAGGCCCGCCCGCCCGCCCGGCCGGATGCGAGGCATGCCGGGAGCCGCACTTCCTCCTCGGGGGCCTTGAGAAAACCACAGGGCGCCGGGCCTGGCAGGCCGCCCCGGGGAGCCGGCAGGATGGCCGAGGGCAAGGCGGGCGGCGCCGCCGGCCTCTTCGCCAAGCAGGTGCAGAAGAAGTTCAGCAGGGCCCAGGAGAAGGTAGGCGGCCGGGAGCCGAGGCCCGAGGGCGTGCAGGGAGCTCCAGGGCCCCGGGAGGCCTGGGCTAACAGAAGGGTGACCGGGCCCCCGTGGAAACGCGAGCGGGCAGTGGGTTTCCACTGGAACAGGCAGAGCTGAGAGAACGCAGCGCGTCACCCGGTCCTGGGCGAGGATAAGGGAAGCCCAGGAGACAGTCGCCGTCTCCCTAGGGAACCTTAAACAACGCCCACGCTGACCCAGAAAAGGGGAAAGAACGGGAACCAACGTTGGCGACTGCTGTGTGGCAGATTTTGTCCCAGCGACCCGAAGAGACCGGTATCTTACAGATGAGGAAACCGAAGGTTCAGTCAGGATCATTTCTCATTGTCGTGAGACAGCGCTGACCAGCTGGGCCGCCAGTGAGCACCGCCGCTTAGCTGGGACTGGGAGGCTCCGAGCCTAGAGTAATTCTGCATGATTCTCTCTGTACCCGACCGCCTGGCCACAGGGTGTTTCTTAAGCTGATGTTAGCAGAACCCCGTTATCTGTTTCCTGTGCTGTGCCTTTGGCGTTGGTTCGGGGTGGGCAAGGAGCACCTCTTTTTATATTGTGTCCGTAGTTTGCTCTGGGTGGTCCTGCCCCATCAAGGTAGGCTGTCTGGCCACATGTAACTTGCCTGCCTATGTACATTGTGTGGGCACTGTGCCACACGCTTCAGTGGCATTCTTGTTTCCACCCGTCCAGAGTATTTTCTTTGCTTCTAACCTGAACCCCTGCTCTCCACCATAGTCTAGGAAGATAAATAAGCTAGAAGAAGAAGGGAAGAGGGAGAGGGATAAGAGGGACCTAAGATAGAATTTTGGTTTTCTAAGGCTTTGTGATCTTGGAAGCATTCGGATGAACACCATATGCTTAAGAATTGAAATATTCCTATCATCTTCTAAAATCGGAGCACTAGTTTGGATGCTGGGAAGGATTAAAGGCAACCAGCTGTCCCAAGTGGGATTATCAACAGAAAATTGATGGAATATAGACATAGTCCTGTTACGGAAATGACAGGCCAGCCAAGAAACAAGCACCACTCGGAGGGTTGGAGTACTCAGATTTATTACGCCGGCGGGCTCAGAGGGGCTTCTGCTCCGAAGCTCTGAGCACCTCCAAGACGTGCACATGAGGTTTTATAGGGTTAATTACAAGTATGGGGCTATTAGCCAATAAGGTTCAAACAACAAAAAGCAAGGAATCAGTACACTGGAGCTTATCAATTTGGAACAGATCACGTTACTGACACTTGTTGAGCTTGGATTTACGAGTTAGCTTGTTAGCCCAGTAAACTGACACTAAACTTTAGATTTACAAGTTAGCCCGGCAGAACTTATATCAGTAAACCGACACTTATCACACTTAGATTTGTGACTGAGCTCGTTAGCCCAATAGACTGACACTAAACTTCAGATTTATGAGTTAGCCCAGCAGAACTCAGATCAGTAATCCGACACTTGTTGCACTTAGATTTGTGACTTAGCTTGTTAGCCCAGCTGGGCTTTTCCTTCACAGTCCCTGTCTTTAAGTGGCTTACAGTAGAAGGGGAGGAAGTATGTGTGTGTGTGTGTTTTCTGTGTCTGAAGAAGCTGGGGTCCTGTGAATGAGGGAAGGGAAACAGAAGGAGTTTATGTGGCTAGTCTTTGTTACTTCACCTTAACCCTTATTTCACCCTGATCACGGTTTCAGCCTCTCCCAAGGCTGTCTAGTTACAAATCTGACAGAGAAGAGAGCCTACAGGAGTGTCTAGTTAGAAGTGATTGGGAAGGAACAGGAGGTACTAGAGAAGAGAAGGCTAGCTACTCTATGGGTTGGAAAAACAAAGAGAAATCCCCAAAGACAAAAAAAAAAAGCCTATTATTTTAATAGTTATCTTAAAAGACACAGCAGTTGATTTTACCTCACTCTTTCTTCTTCTAGCCTCATCCAGCCTGTCATCAACACTATGCCCTTGCTTTAGACTCCTCTCTTTTTGTAAGCATGAACGCTGAAGCCTCAGGTAAATAAATAATGTCCCTGCTCTGGGCTTCAGATTCTGCATCTGTAAAATGAGAGGGCTGAAGTTCAGTGATTTGGAAACTCAATTTGGTAAGGACACTAAGTGAGAAGGGGAGAGGGCTCCTTGAACCTCAGAGTCAAATACTTCCCAAAGAGAGAACCGGCTGCCCAGATACACCCTGTTCTTTCTGGTCTGAACCCTGAGAAAGCAGAGAGAGGAGCAAATTCAGATTTGCCCCAGGGAACTCCCAGATTGTTGGAGAAAACAAGAAGCTACTGTGAACCCAGGCTTAGGCATAAGGGCAGGCAGATGTTCAACTTGGAGCAATGCAGCGAGCACTTTAGAAGGAGTGGATGTTGCCCAGATAGAATGGAAATTCCCTGGTTGGGAGGAAGAGCTCAGCTCAGCCTGCCAAAGTTTTTGTTTGTTTGTTTGTTTGTTTGTTTGTTTTTTAGGGGGGAAGGTAATTAGGTTTATTTGTTTATTTTTAGAGGAGGTACTGGGGATTGAACCTGGGACCTCATGCATACACTCTACCACTTGAGCTATCCCCTCCCCACAAGGGTCCTTGGGTCTTGGCAAATTATTGAAGGCAAGATAAAGAGGGAGAAAGTTACAGTCAAAAGAAAGGACTCCCTGGGACACTTTGCATTTTCTATAAGCTCTGGCTGTAATCTCCGGAGTAGTATGTCATAACTAACGTGTGAAATAATCAGGTGTGTCAAATATCAAGTGCCTGTGAACAAGGCACAGGACTATAAGAAAGACATGATCTCTCCTGTTATGGAGCCCACATTTTCATGATATGATTTTCATCTTTTCAACCCTTTAAGCATGCTGTTAGTATCCCAATTTTAGAAATGAGGAAACAGAGCTCAAAAGAGATTGGCAAGTGGCAGAACTATCACTGAAACCCAGGTGTCCTGCCTTTGGATCCCAGGCCCAGGCTGCTGTCTTGACATGGTTCCCGATAAACCACAGTAACATCTGTGCCTGCCCACTTCCTGCTGCGCCTGCCCACTTCCTGCCAATCTTCTCTCAGGAACCAAGCTAGGAGTGAAGGTCTGGTGACTGTTAAACACAGTGGAGATGAAGCATTCTTGTTTTATTTTCCAGTTCCCATTCAGACTCAACATGAGTCTGGCTTTTTTGCGTTTTTATAGTATGATACATCTTCACATTTCAAACTAATGCTTTCACCATCTGTTTGTGATTTCTCTGTGGCAAACCTCTCAGATCTCCCCCAGGAAAGGGCATTCGTTGTTTACCATTCCTCGTTTCTGGTCTTTTCCTCTGTTGACTTTTACTGGACTTGTATCCCAGTCAACAATATTTACAGAAAAACTCCATTGTCCAAGATCCTGGGCTGGACACAGGAGGGAAATCAGAGTTCAGTGAAAGGCATTCTTGCCTATTACGAGGCCAGCTTAAAATCTAGTTTTTGTTGTTGTTGTGTGGAGGTAATTAGGTTTGTTTGTTTGTTCTTATGGAGGTACTGGGGATTGAATCCAGGACCTAGGGCACATGTACTCTACCACTAGAGCTAGACCACCCTCCCAATCTAGTTAAAAAAAAAAAAAAGTAAAATCAATGACCTGAGAGATCTGCTGGTGTGTGGGAATTCAGAGGACAGAAGAATTGAGAATAGAGAGAGGTTCTGTAGTGAAGGATGAATTTGAGATAGGAATTATGGCTGATTAGTAGTTCCTCAGGCAAGTGGTGAGAGAGCATTCCAGCTGGGGAATGCCTGCATGAGTGAGGCATGAAATCTGGAAATCCTTTTAGGCAGAAGTGAGAAATGCAGCTGGAGCACAGGGAGTGGTAGGCAAAGAGGCTGGAAAGTATATTAGGGCCATATTAAGGGGAGCCTGCTTTAGTATATATCTTGAAAATAAGGAATTTTGATATAACTACAATATTACCACACCTAAGAAAAACAATTTAACAAAATTCCAGAATATCTAACATCCAGGACCTCTTCAAATTACTTCAGTTGAGAGAATTAACTAAAATATAATAAATGATTATGCAGAGGGGTCATGATGAGGAACTGTAGCCACCAAACATGTCTGCTGTGGTTGCTTTTTTGGAAGCTCTGTCCTCCGACCTCAATCTGCAAAAAAGTTAAAATAGGTCAATGAACACTGACATATTCTTCACCTGTTTCACCGAGTGTTGTTAACATTTTGCCACATTTACTTTCTCTCCTGTCCCTGCTCTTTATCCCTAAGTATCTGTATTCTGACTTCTCGGCTGCTGGGTCAGGTGAATTCTCAGTGCAGGACTTTAGGGATTGGCATTATGTGGCCTTTCATTAGGAAGTGTTCAAGGGTAGAATTATTCATTCTTTCAACAAACATCTGTGGAGCATCTGTACATCCTCCTCCCTCGAGGAACTCCTGTTGAAGGAGAACAGCTACAACACAGGGTAAGTGCCCTGACACTCAGCCCTGTTGCTTGTGGCAACAAATACTCTGGGCCCAGGGCACTGGGTTGTTGATTTCAGGGTGGTAATACTCATCTTTTCAGTTTCAGAATTGAAGGTGGGAGTGTTCCCTCAACACACACTCCCACACCCTCCAAGCCTTTTGCCTTGAGCCTTCGGGATTTGGAGGTATTGGTCTGCTATGGGTGTGCCACACAGACTCCAACTGTGTTGACTCCTTTGTCCTTCCAGCCCCCTCCACCTAAGAAGAACCAAGCCCCAGGCAAGGAAGGGAGGGGTAGCAGAAAGGAAGTGAGAGTTGCAATAACCACTAAACAAGGTGGTTTTGCAACTTTCTGGTAGAGGACAGTGTTTTGGGGGGGGAGAGGGTAGAGCCAGGGAAGATGGGCAACTCTGCACACAGAGGGCTGGGTGTTAAGTGGGGTAGAGTAGAGATACAGGCAAATATATATGGCTAAACTGAAAAGGAAATAAAGACACATTTATAGGGAAGGGAGAGGAGCTAGACACAATGATAGTGGATTGTATTAAGTATTCAGCCTAGGGCAACACTGTGAAGGCAATTTACAGGTGTAGTATCATTTAATTCTCCCAACAACTGCAGGAGAGGATATATGATTATCTTAAAGGGGGAAAGGGAGTTCTGTACACTGAGGTTCAAGAGTTTAAGTGATTTGCCCAAAGGTTTATAGCCAGTTAAGTGGACAAGCCAAGATGAGGGCATATATCTGTCTGATTCCAGAGACCTTGATCTTGACCACTAATAGGGAGAGCTCCAGAAATGAGAGATGTTAGCCCCAGGATTAAGAATGGAGACACTTGAGTCAGAGTCTCCATAGAGCCTGCCTCATGCCCAAGCCCTGGGCACTCTTTCATGTGATTCAGCATTCTTCGCAATGAGACGCCAGTCTCCCTTTCTAGCTTCCTTACCCACCACTCCCCATAACACACCCTAAACCAGCCCTGCTGGACCATGTCATGAAGCTGCCATGAATTTGCGTACTCCTGGGACTTTGCTGATGTTGTCTTTGCCTGGAATCCTCTTTTTACCCTAACCCTTTTTACTTTATTCCAATCTAGCAAAATCTTAATTCAAGGCCCAGCCCATTGGTCCCCCTCATATCAGTCTCATTCTCCTTCCTGTTATAGGTGTTAAGTGTGTACTTGCTGGATGCTGAGAAATCTAGATGAGTAAGGCAAGTGCTCAGTCCTCAGGGAGCTCACAGTTTAGAAGGAGACATAGGTAAATGCAAATAATAAAACAGTAGCAGAAGGCATACAAGTACAGAAGTTTTAAGTGCTTAGGAGGCAGTGATTTAGCTTGATTAATGGGATGAAGTAGATGTGGTTGTGTCACAAAGAATATGGAGTATGAATTAGGCTCCTTTAGATAGTTGCTTGACTGATACGGTGGCAAAGCACTTTGCAGAAAGAGAGAATGGTATCTACAGCAAGTAACAGGAGGGCTTATTCAGGAAACTAAAAAAGTGGTAGAGAGGGAGACCTGCAGGAAGAAGGGGGTAAATGAGAGCTGAGGCTTAATGAAAGGTCAGATCACTGAGGCCTGTATGTGTGCTAGAGTTAGAACTAGAGCTTATTAGAGATACATGATGGGCATTTAATAGAACTTTGTTGGGCAGATGAGTGGAGAATCGTTAGAAGGTTTTCAGCAGGAGCACCGTAGGCTTGCTGTAGCAGGCCAGGTGGGAAACAGTGAGGGCCTGGACTAAAGCTATGCCAGTGAGACTAGGAAGCATGGGATGGTTTCCAGAGATGGATATGGTGAGTGATTCGATGAAGGAAGTGAGAGAGAGAGAGGTAGTTGAGGGCAACCCCTGATTCTACCTTGGGCTCCGGGGCTGTTGGTGCCTGCTTCCAAAGTGGGGGTTACAGGTAGAAGAGCAGGGCTTTCTTACCTGTGTATAAGTAAGTGTCCCCTATGAGAACAGGAACTGTGTCTTATGTCCGTGTCCTTTGTACTAGCACTGAGACCAGTATGATGGTTGGTTCTCAGGGTCCGAGGGGTGAGGAGTTAGATATGGATAGCATTCATTTCTGGCTGAGTTTAAAATGCATTTTATCAGGGCTTCTCAAAGTCTTCCATCAGAGTCTTCAGAAGAAGAGTCTCCTGTCCGCCTCTCTAACCTCATCTTTCTAGGGGTATCGGCTGCTATGGCTGCAGAGGGTCTCTCAGCTGAAAAATGTCTTTAGGCCTCATGTTTTATCTTTAAAAGTCATGTTCTTTTACATTCTTCTCATTAATCGTTGTTTTAATATAATACTCTCCCTTCCAACCACCACCCCCCCTCCATCAATAAAGCCCTTGTAAATAAGTGTCATTCCAGGAATTCATACCTTATTTATTCTGGGCTTTATAAATACCACCTAGCACACTGCTGCATACCCCAGGAGTACCCCAATTTCAGAAGAACCACAAAACATGACTGATTTTTCAGCAATGTGCTATATTTCTAATTCTGTTGGGCTGATCTGAGTACCTCCCTTTATGTGCATCTGATACTCTGAGAGGAGCCAGGGTCAAATGAGGCCAACAGATAAGAGAGAGTTAATTATAACCTTGTGGACCTCTCTGATTTATATCCCCAGGTACTGCAGAAGTTGGGGAAAACTGTGGAAACCAAAGATGAACGGTTTGAGCAAAGTGCCAGCAACTTCTACCATCAACAGGTAATCTGGAGGGTGGGAAAGGGAAGCTTGAAGGAAGAAAGAAGATGATGTGAGGGCTGAGTGGCAGAACAACAGGCTCTGAAAATCAGCAAGCATCTCTACTAACCCATTCCCCACTCCCCCCCACCACCCAGCACTAAGGGATGCAGGGTAGCCTGCCCCTGGGAACCAGGGGAAATCACCTTGCCTGCCCTGGGTTTTGGGGGACAAATGAGTGTTCTTCTTTTCTCTTAGTGGTTTCCCCAGGGTACAGTGACATCACCAGATCCTTAGACAAAATCAGAACAAGCCCCTGCCCCTTTATTTGGCTTATTCTCTTCCTCAGGCTGCCTCTCTCCCACCCTAGGGTCTTCTCATCCCAGTGGCCCCATGTTTTGTTGCCTCTTTGTCCACTGCATCGACCTCACCAAAGCCTTTTATTCTAAAATAGTACCTCCACCTTTTACCTGTCATTCTCACCAACAAACCTCCTGTTCTTAACTGTTCCTTCTTTCTTCACTGGATGTTATAGGTAACTATACATAGAAAATTTACATTAAGAAATAGATAACACGTCACTGCAACCAACTCTGAAAATTCTATATTGCATATGGGATTGGAACAAGAAAAAAATATATGTAATTCATATATAGTAATATTAAAAAAAAAGAAGTGGATAACAATTGGTGGCCTGCAGAAGGGGAGAGGTTACCGGCAAGTCAGCAGGCCTTGAGGAGCCATGTTTCCACAGCCGCTGGGCACACACCCTCCCCGACCCGGCAAGTACGTGCAGGGTGGCTGCCTTGAGCTCCTGAGCCATGAGGATCCATAGCAAAGGATGTTTCCAGGGCGGAATCCAAGTCAGAAATGAAAACCAACCATCTTTGAACTCTCTGAAAACTGACAACAAACCAGGAAAATCTAAATATAAGCCACTTTGGGGAAAAGTCACATTGACTTACCTTCTGTCACTGTATCTGAAAAACTGCAAAAGAACATTAAGGATTTGGGAGGGCAAGTTGAATTTCTCAATAAAGATATCAGTTATTTCAAATAAAAAGGGGACTAAATTTGTACAGACTTTGGGATGAATTTCTCCTGTACCAAGCCCCGAATTTGCGTATACTGCAGAAACTACTTCACCTCATCCCAGCCATGGATGAAAGTTCATTTGAGTTTCCAGCTTCAGTGTGTTTGAGCAGAGGAAAATTATTAGTTGGAAAATCTAGAAATGACCGTGACTTTGTTCCTTCAAATAGTGTATTATCAAATGCCTTGTCATGGGGAGTAAAAATTTGTCATATTGATGACATTAGATACTAGATTGAACAAAAGTAGAAAGAATTATGTTTACTCAAGAAATCAAGCACTTCTGTAAGGGATGTGGGGAAAAGAGCAAGTATTGGCACACAGAAAGCAAGAACAGGCAGACTCAGAAAGCCCCTTGTAAAGGCAGAAGATACAAGCCACATCTTCTGAGTGAGCAACACAGAAGCTTTGCACAGAATAATCACTATCAATTTATTGATAATATTATACCTTAGTTAGTTTTTGACTTTGTGGAATATGAAAGGGACATGCCTAAAAGGAAAAGAATAAAATACAGTATTGGAGATCCCTTTCTCTTATTACTGCAAATGTCCTGAAAAAATTCGTCTGAATCTAAAGAAAAGCTAGAATTACAATGTACATCTCAGAAGGACTTCAGGGAAAATAATGTACAGGTGATTGAGCAGAGTTTCCTATATAAAGAAACCCAAGAACCTGAGCATAACTTTGTGTTTATTTCAGAACATCCCCACTACTCTTTCGAGTGAATTGAGAGGGCTTGATGAGAAAACATCTAATAACTGATTCATGTTAAATCCAGCTGAAAATGACATAAAACAGAATTTTATATATCTACTTCCACATAAAACTGAACAGGAATGCATTCTTGATGTTTCTGAACATAAATTAATTATAAATGAAAATGACTTAGAATAACTAAGGGTAGATCCCTGTCCATGTAGGCCACAGACATGTATACAATTTCTAGTTTCAGTAGGGATAAGAGTGTATCTCAACTGAAACAAAAGTCACATACTGTGCATTTTCCATCAGAGGATCTGAAGGAAAAGGACCTTCATTCAATATTTGGTCATGATTCTGGTCTAGCAATAAACAGTTCACAGGAACACCTAACAACTCAGGCAAAAACTCCATCCCAAAGTCCTCCTAGGAACCCAATGAATGTGACATCAAGAATATGGATCATTTACCTTCTGGTAAAAATCTATCAAAAAGTGAAAATATTGTAAGGAAGAAATAAAAAAAATCTAGAACCAAATGTGGAGCTTGATAAGAACTGAACTTGTTACTACACAAGAACAGAATCTGTAGTTCACCAGTACAATCTCTACTGGACTTATTTCAGACTAGTGAAGAAAAGTCAGAAGAATTTCTGTGGTTTCACAGGCTACGCTCAAAACAGTGTATGTGATGTTTTAGATTTTTGGGAAGAGAAAATTTTAATCTGTTAACGTTTTTCTCTTCCCCTTCAACTTCTATATTTACTGACTTTTAGACTTTAAAAAATAGCTTTCAGAAGTGAAGAAGACCATATTCTTAAAATTTTTATAAGTATGTATAAAAATTCTTAGGGTTTTTTTTGCCAACTTTGTTTACAGAACCAAATGTAAATATTAACAATAAAGGCGATGTTTGCATTTTTCTGCAGAATTGAGTACCTATCATAGGAAAGTTGTAGAATGAATTTGTGACTATTGAAAAAAAAGAAACAAACAGAAAAGAAGTGGAAAACAGAAGTGTAACCTTCCATGGGATATTTGACTTTCCATCTCCCTGTGCTAGGCATCACACTTCGTATTTAATTCTTTTTGCAGGTGTGTAGCTCAAATAAAACACAAGTCAGATTTGTTAGATTTGCCGCAGTCAGCAATGGTGATCTCCTTGCTGGTCTTGCCATTCCTGGACCCAAAGCGCACCGTGGCTTCCGCAGTACTCACGCCCTTTTTCACGTTGCCAGAGACCACATGCTTGCCATCCAGCCACTCAGTCTTGGCAGTGCAGATGAAAAACTAGGAACTATTTATGTTGGGGCCAGCATTTGCCATGGACAAGATGCCAGGACCTGTATGCTTCAGGATGAAATTCTCATCATCAAATTTCTCCCCTTGGATGGACTTGCCACTAGTGCCATTATGGCGAGTGAAGTCACCACCCTGGCACATAAATCTTGGAATTATTCTGTGAAAGCAGGACCCTTTATAACCAAATCCTTTCTCCCCAGGGTTTAGAGCACGGAAGTTTTCTGCTGTTTTTGGAACTTTGCAAACAGCTCTAAGGAGATGCGGCCCAAGGGCGCACCATCGACAGTGAAGTCAAAGAACATGGGGTGGGGTTGACCATGGCTGGGCGGTGCAGGTGGCCCTGGGGTAGCAACAGAGTCTGCCAGGCCTATCTCATTAAATTCTTACATCAGTCCGGGAGATTGTTATAAAGTGATCCCCTCTTTATAACAAAGGAGTTATTAACCTAAATGAATATCCAGTTACAGTGCAATTCTGACACTAAACACCCAGTTAGTTCAAATTTCACAGGTTAAGGGCATAGTCCCCCACTAGACTACCTCACTTCAGACACCAGGTGCAAGCTCCAGAGTTCCCAGGCCACCTGCACGTCTAACCAACTGGTATAAATTTGGGGGTTCCTACTGGCCACTCAGCTTCCATAATTCACTAGAATGACAGAACTCAGGAAACTGCTCTACTTACAATTACAGTTTTTTTATAAAGGGTACAAATTAGGACCAGCCAGATGAAGAGACACATAGACACATAAAGTGAGGTTGGGAGCGTCCCAAACGTGAAGCTTCTGTGTTCCCAAGACACGTCACCGTCCCAGCACATTGATGTAAGATTGCTAACAAGGGAAGCTCACCTAAACTTCAGGTGTCTAGAGTTCATGTTGCAATTTCATTACATAGTGAATCATAGGCCATGTGATTGAACTTAATCTCTAACTGCCTTCCTCTCCTTTCCCCTGGAGGTCAGGCTAATAGCACCTGTCTCAAAGTCCCAACCCTCTAATCACATAGTTCATCTTTAAGGCCTGGCCAGGCACCATCCAGAGTCATTTGTTTAGCATAAACTCAGGTGTGATCTGAGCGGCCATCCATGAATAACAGAGACACTCCTATCACTCGGAAAAGCCCAAGGATTTAGAAGTTACTTCTCAGGAATCAGGAACTAAGACCAGCCAAATTCTTTATTGTACAATATCGGTGAATTGAATTATATAGAAAGTAATTTTTAAAATAATATTTAAAGGATATTAGCTATAACCTAATTCAGTAGTTGACTATGTCAGAATCATTTAAAAGTATTTTTAAATGCAACTTCTCTGTAGTAGGGCTTAGGAATCTGTACTTTTAAATTTATTTTAATGGATTATTTCAAATATATGCCAAGATAGAAAAACCTGTATAATGAATCCACATGTACCCATCACCCAGCTTCAATAATTTATCAACTCCTGGGAATCTTGTTTCATCTATGTCTCCACCCACTTTCCCCCATCCCTCATCATTATGAAGCAGATTCTAGATATCATATAATTTTATCCATAAAAATTTCATTATCAGTCTCTAAAGATAAGGATTCTTAAAATATAACCACAAAATCATCGCACCTAAAAAATTTTTCTGTAAAACATTTACTCATTACATGAATTAAATGAATTTAAAAATATTAACTTCACACCCTCCCCTGCTACAACCACTGTTGTTTTTATTCTTACAATTACTTTGCTATGTATGTGTGTGATCTCTAAATATATCCACAACAAATAAATAGGAGGTTTACGAAAGTGAGATCATTCCATTCATATGGTTTGTAACTTACCTTTTTCACTTAACAATATAATACAAATGTCTTTTCAGATATTTCAGGTTAAATATCCAACTGAAACGTAAGTTTTAGTAATATCTTAAAAATTAGCAATAATTTCTAAATATCATAAAATATCCAATGTTCACACTCCTCTAATTGTATCTTTTTTTAATAGTTTGTTTAAATCAGCAATTTGTCAACATGTTTAATAAATCGCTAATCTGTAGGTTTCTAGTCCCTCCTTTTTGCAGTTTATTTGTTGGCAATGCTAGGTGGTTTTCCTGCAGTTTCCTGCAGTCTAAATTTTGCTGATTGGATCTCCATGGTATTTATTGTTTAACCTGTTTCTCTGTCTCTAGTATTTCTGTAAATTAATAGTTAGATTTAGAGGCTTGATGAAATTCTGATTTTTGTTTTTGTTTGTTTTGGAGGCAAGAATACTTGTTATTATAGATATTATATTCTTGCATCTGGAGGCACATAATGTCTGGCTGTCTCCTTTTCTGTGTGATATTAACAGCCATAGGTGATCATTAACTGGGGAATCCGTGTTTTACATTAAGCTTTCCAGGTAATTATGATGTAGCATCTAGTCTGAGAACAGCTTTGACAGCCACTGATCTAATCTAACTCCATCAAGGAGAAATAGGACCTGATTGAGAGAAAAGTAATTTAATCAAGTAACATAAAGAGTTGCAGAGCTAGGATTCACACTTAAACCCTGTACCTCACAAGGAGGCCTCGTTGGGCCTCTTCTCAACTCTGGTTACTGTTCTACTTCCAACTCCAGCATGAGCGGGAATCAGTAAGGTGACACCCACTTGGAAAGGTTTCTGACTCTTCGCCTGTTCTGTCCCTCAGCGCTTTCTCTCTCTCAGCCTTAGAGGATGGACTTGCAATGGCAGATGTGTGGATAGAAAGGGCAAGAGACAAAGGAAGGGCCATCAAGAAGAATAAGAGGACCAGACAGGACAACCCCCTCAGAATTCCCAGTGTGAGCCCACCAACTAAATGTCACCTGAGGGGGCAAATACACTTGAGAAATGAAATGGAGTTAGGTTAGGAGTAAGGAAAAACTTTTCTTCTGAGAGAATGATACACATGAAGTAACTGGTGTTTGGACATGCTTGGGCAGTTTATTTAATAAACATCTCCTGGGTCCCTGCTGCCTGCCTGGCACTGTGCTAGATGCTGGGACTTCAACACAAATAAGACAACACACCTGTTCTCAAGGCTTGCACACTTTATGGAGAAAGACAGTGACAGTACAGTCAGGTCTAAGGCTGGGCCTGGGCTGGCTAAGATAAACACTGGGGAAAAGGACAAGGTCAAGGAGATTGAATGTGACGGATTCCAGAAGTTGGACCAGTTGGTCATATGCCCTATTTTTCACCTACAACCAATTTGTAGGTCAACTTTGTATCAATAAATTAATACAAATATACAAATAAAATGAATTAACATAAATTAATTAATAAATATCACTCTCAAACTTCCCAGCCTGACTTCAAGCCCTTGACACTTGCCTATGTTCCTCATCAAATTTCCGTAGTATTTCTTTGAGGACTCTACTTGCTTTCCCCTTTCTCTTTCTTCAAAACGTATTATATAGGAAAAATTATTTTCCTCAAGCAGCATTTTAATGTCTTATTTCTGGTAGTGACAGCTGCTTCCAGTTCTCTGCCTTTAAAATCATATCTAACAATCTAGCTTCATCTTTCCCTTTTGGACCTCCATTAGATCAAGGACTTTCAGCACATGCTCTTTACTTATTTTGCTGAGTGTTTTAGGTTTCTCTGAGTCCATTTTTCTCTAGAAAGTCGAGAACCCCAGGACAGGGCCTCTTCTCCATCCTCGGAATCCAAGTCTCTTAGGACATAGCTCTAGCTACCTGAGTGCTTAGGACAAGCTTCCAGAATGAGAGATTCATTAACTGAGGGGCTATTTGTTTAAGGGATGGGAAGGATTATGGTTCTGCCAAGAACCTGATGAAGATTCAGAGAGCAGAAGTGATACAATCATAACATTTAGAGCTAGAAATGGCCTTATCAGGTATTTACAGGTGAGGAAATTGAAGCTGAAGAGGTAGAATAACTGCTAATTGGTGGTAGAAACAAGTTTTTGACTTGTGAGTGGGAAGCTGAGACAGTGAGAGTCACATCTGTCAGGAGAGAACACAGATGCTGGGATTATTCATTCTGGAGACATTTCAGGTCAAAGAAAGAAAATGACAGCAGTGCTGTCCCCCACCCCCACACACACTTCATCTCTTCAAAGGAAAGAACAGGAGCATAAAGGAAGACTTTGACCAAGAGGCTTGTTTCTAAAACACAGAAATGAAATGGAACTGGGCTTTTGTGAAGTGCAATGGCGGGCAGGAGCATTCACATCTTAAGGACTGTGGTATAAATAGTACCCCTAGTTTTCAATGGTGTACATACAACCTACACCACATACACGACAGCCTTGATTACTGATCTCATTTTTCAGACCAAATAATATCTAATGGGATAAAAAATTAAGAATTTCACCTTTAGAATTTATGCAAGATAGTTCAACAGCTTTTGTTACTCGGGTATGTATTTTGGAGACCAAATCTTCATGGTGAAGTAAAAAGTTGAGTCCATGTTGTTCTCTTTCAAAAAAGAAATTTAAATCCTTGTTAATTTTTACAACCCCCAAAATTATCTAAAGCTTTGGTTATCACATTTTCAAAACTCTAAAACTTATACCTACCTACCATATCCATGTTTAAAAGATACTAGAAGTCCACAAACGATAAATGCTGGAGAGGCTGTGGAGAAAAGGAAACCCTCCTACATTGTTGCTGGGACTGTAGTTTGGTGCAGCCACTATGGAAAACAGTATAGAGATTCCTTAAAAAACTAAAACTAAATCAAAGCAAAGGAATTCATCATTGACCCAGAATGACCAACATTAAGACATAATTTGTAAAATGACTAGTTTTTAAAGAGAAAAGAAAAATTCTTTAGGCAATGTGGGCATCTAGACAAAAAGAAATAAAATGAGGTTATCATCAAAAAAAAAAAAAAAAAACTAAAACTAGAGTTACCATATGGTCCAGCAATCTCATTCCTGGGCATATATCTGGAGAAAACTCTTAATTTGAAAAGATAACATGCACCCCAATGTTCATAGCAGCACTATTTAAATAGCCAAGATATGGAAACAACCTAGATGTCCATCGACAGATGGTTAGATAAAGAAGATTTGGTGTATATATATACACATATATACATACATACATACACAATGGAATACTACTCAGCCATAAAAAGAATTAAATAATGCCACTTGCAGCAGTATGGATGGACCTAGAGATTATCATACTGAGTGAAGTAAGTCAAACAGAGAAAGACAAATATATGATACCACTTACATGTGGAATAAATGACACAAATGAACTTATTTACAAAACAGAAACAGACTCACAGACATAGAAAACAAACTTATGGTTACCAGGGGGAGAAGGGGTAGGGAAGGATAAATTAGGAGTTTGGAGTTTGCAGATATGAACTACTATATACAAAATAGATAACAAGGTCCTACTATATAACACAGGGAACTATATTCAATATCTTGTAATAATCTATAATGAAAAAGAATATGAAAAGGAATGTGCATGTGTGTGTATATATATATATAAAACTGAATCATTGTGCTGTACACCAGAAACTAACACAATACTGTAAATCGACTGTACTTCAGTTTTTTTAAAAAAGATGTTACTTTTAACATCTTAGACTAAACTTTTTTTCTATGAATGAAAAAGCAAGGAGGAAGTGAGGCATCTTTCCTTGTGAGTACTGAGTGTTTCTGAGTTTCGTTAGCTGACTGAACCTGTCTCTGTCATGCTACTGAAAGTGCTTTCTCCAGATCACCAATAACCTCCAGTTACCAAATTCAGTGACTTTTACTGATTCTTCTCCATGCATTCTAACCTCTCTGTAGCATCAGAGGATGCCCTCTTGATCCTCATCCGCTGCGACACTCTACACAATCCCAGTTCTCCCACCTCTCTGACAGCGTTTTAGACTCCTTTGAGACTGTTTGTGTCTTCGTGTCCCTTGAGCCCTGGCATTCAGCCCCTTGAAAAGGACTTTTAACCTGAGATATGGTCAGGGGTTTGGACTGGCTTAAGAGGTGAGCTCAGGAGGCAAGAAGATGGATGAAGTAGTTAGTCCAGTTTCTTTTATTTACTTGACCAAGTAGACCTAGATTTTCTGCTGCTAAAATTAAGTAATAATAATTTTTCCCTCAAAGATTTCCACAGGTTAAAAAAATTAAAAATTTAATTTATTAGATAGAATTTTCTGAATTTCCAGTTTTTCTCTTAGAAATTTTTTTATACTTTTGGTATGCCTAGTAGCCTATCTATAATGAACATAAGCAAATAAAACACACGAACAAGCCCAAATGTATTTGTATGGAGCACTACAAAATGCATCTTAGTCAGATCTTCCATCACCTGAACTGGTGAGGATCACTGTTCTGACCCAGAGGCCTGGCCCTACAAAATCCCCTTGAAGTGAACTGCACCTTTCAGTCTAGTCTCATACTTCTGAAGTCAGGTTTCAAAATGTCAATAATCTGGCCTCAAAATTCCATCTCACTTAACTCCTAGAAACTAGACCTCACACAGAGGAAAGAGACCAGAATGGGCTTTAGACACCCATGAGAAACAACTGAGACGCCTGTGAAAAAGAAGACTTGGCGCAGGGCGTGTGAAAGATGTCTTCAAACCTGTGTGCCAGAGACTTTAAATCTCTGAATACAGAAGGCCAACCTAAGACCAGTGGGCAGAAGTTATAATAGAGCTATTTAAAAAATGAAGCACAGGCTTAGCAAGAAATCTTGAGTTTCTGGTTGCTGGAGGTGGTCAAGAAGCAGAAGCTGAATGAATGTAATGAACACATGTTAGAGTTATAACAAAAGTGGTTCATCTATTGGGTGGAGACTTAAACTGCCAAATCTAAATGATACCTTCTTCTTTTTTTAAAAAGAGGAAACCTGTGTTTGGGAGTCCTAGCGTTAAAAAAATGAGGATTCAGATACAGGAACAAAGAATCAGGTAGATAGATAGAACTAGAGATGAGGAGACAAGGCTCCTTGGAGCAGAAATGTAAAGCAGGTGACTGATGCAAGGGAAAGGTAAAGCGAGGCAAGACCGAGCAGGACATCGGGCGAGGAGAGGAACTGGCTGAGTGAGGGTGCAGGGAAGGAAGAGACCCTGATGTCTGCAAGGAAAAGGGAGCAGTTTATCAACCTGAGAGGAAGGTGTGAGTCAGAGGATCACATAGATGGTATCACAGAGATGGTATCACATAGGGCACCGAAATTTCAGCAGAGGAACTTGGATTTAGGCTCTTGCTCACTGGAAGGGAAAACAAACAGGAAAGAAGACATACTGATGCAATGGGAGCAATTTCCCAACTTAGAATTTTCCCCCAAAGAGACTACTTATAAATTCTTGGTAAAGAGAGTAGTGGCTAATTTATAACATTTGCAAATGTTTGAAGAAATTCCAGGATTGATTTTTGCTTTTAACCTGCTTTTCTACTTTGACCTCTGGAGCATCTTTCCAAATGCATCTCTTTAGTCATCAAAGGCACTTCTCCCTTTCAGGCTGAAGGCCACAAGCTATACAAGGACCTGAAGAACTTCCTCAGTGCAGTCAAAGGTGGGTATCAGAGGTAGCACAGGAGGATCCAGAGGGTGTTTGTGCAGCTACTGAGAGCCCTGGCGGATGGAAAAAACCAGCCACACTCAGGCTTCTCATCACTTGCCTGTGCCTGACTCCTGGAACTTTGTGGGCCTAGAAAGAGTAACTTTAACTATCTCAGCGCCATCCAGCTTCCCTCACTGATAACCGAGACCTTCTAAGTGTATCCTTCTGGATGGGACCCATTGATTTGCCTGTCACCCATGTGATTATACCAGACTACTTTGTGACAGGACTGAGGTCTCTCTTTTCAGTGATGCATGAAAGTTCAAAGAGAGTGTCGGAAACCCTGCAGGAGATTTACAGCAGCGATTGGGATGGTCATGAGGAGCTGAAAGCCATCGTAGCGGTAAGAGAATCCTGGGCTTTACAGCTCTTCAGCATTCACTCCTGCCCTCACCCCAGCCTCATCCCAGCTTCTCTATCCAAGCAAATAGGAAAACAAAGGAGCCAGTTCCCACTGTTCACTTGTATAGCTTCAGTCACAGGTGGTAAGAAGAAGCTGTAACTATGAAGGTAAAAACAAGTTTTCCCTAATCTGTAAAGTTCTCTGTTTTTGCCCCTCTTTAAAACCTTAGGAAGTTTTACCAACACAAAACCCAATTGGTTGTTTTTGAAAACTAACTGCATACAGTTATTTGCTCCCAAACTTCAAGCTCCAGAGTCCGAGACTCTGACCATCTGTTCCTGTTCTTAATGCCTGAATGTATGTCCAGTCTCTTACAGGGCAGTTCCTTGGGGAAGGGCTATTTCTTCATCTGATTCTTCCCCAGAGTCCAAAATGATATTCTAAATACAGTGCTCCAAAAAGGAAGTCTGTGGCAGGAAGAATTGGGTATCTCCCCAGTATGCAGTTGCTCTTGAGATATGGAGCCCTCACTGCTCCCCTCTGCCTCTATCCCACAGAATAATGATCTCCTTTGGGAAGACTATGAAGAGAAATTAGATGACCAGGCTCTGAGGACCATGGAGAACTATGTAGCCCAGTTCAGCGAGATTAAGGTAATCAATTTACAGAATCAAGGATGGGTTATGGGTAGCCCATATAAGAAAACATAGTGGGTTAAAAGTGTAAGTAGAGTTAGAGCCCATGGTTAGGAATGAAGTTGAGTAGGTTAGGAAAAAGATTAAAAGTTGAGGGTTGGACAAGAGGCTAGGGTGGAGGGTTAGTGGTAGTGGAAAGATCATGTTTAGACTTAGATTTCAGTGAACTAAACTTGGGTTGGTTTTGAGTTAGATCCAGATCAGGTCATCCCTTTTCATTGTGGAAATAGCTGGTGGGACTAAAGATGTCTATTGTAGAGAAGTGGAAACTTGGAATAATTATCTTTAAATACTTGAAAGTCTGTTAGGTGAAAGAGGAATCAACATATTCTAAACCGTTGCAGAAAGCAGTATTAGAATTCGTTAATTCCTTCAATTCGTATTTATTAAACGTCTGTGCTATTGGGCACTGTGCTGGTTTTAGATTAATATAGGAAGAAATTAAAGAAAGCCTCACTTAAGTTTCTCATAGTTAAAGCTTTCCAAAAAAGAAATGAAATATACTGTGAGGCAGTGAGTTGTCTGTTCTCTGTTCAAGCAGAAATCAAACTACTATTCATCTTGGATATTGTAGAGGAGCTTTATGTAATGAATAGGAATATGGAACAGATAATCACTGAGATCCTTTCAAATTCTGTGATTGAGAGTACCAGGCAGCAGCCATTAACATAGTTTGCCTCTCCCCGGTATAATTTGTAGTTGGGATGAGACTGAGTAGATGTTTCCTCAGTGCTCATAATAGGTTGCTATTTTTATTATGCTTTAGGGTTTTCAAAGCACTTTTTTTTTTTAATGGAGGTAATGGGGATTGAACCCAGGACCTCATGCATACTAAGCATGTGCTCTACCACTGAGCTATACCCTACCCCATCAAAGCACTTTACATTTAGCATTTGATCTTCAAAGGAATACTACAGGTGTGAAGTATACCTCACTGTAGTTTTGATTTGCATTTCTCTAGTAATTAGCAATATTGAACATCTTTTCATGTGCCCGTTGGCTAACTATATGTCTTCTTTGGAGAAATGTCTATTTAGGGCTTCTGCCCATTTTTTGATTGGATTGTTTAGGTGTTTGTTTTTTTTCTTTTGATATTAAGTTGTATGAGCTGTTTGTATATTTTAGATATTACTCCCTTGTGGGTCACATCATTTGCAAATATTTTCTCCCATTCCGTAGGTTGTCTTTTTGTTTTGTTTATGGCTTACTTTGCTGTGCAAAAGCTTTTAAATTTAATTAGGTCCCATTTGTTTATTTTTGTTTTTATTTCCATTACTTTAGGAGACTGATCCAAAAAAATATTGCTGCGGTTTATGTCAAAGAGTGTTTTGCCTATGTTTTCCCCTAAGAGTTTTAGAGTATCCAGTCTTTAATCCATTTTGAGTTTATTTTTGTATATGGTGTTAGAGAATGTTCTAATTTTATTCTTTTAGAAGTTTCTGTCCATTTTTCCCAGCACCACTTATTGAAGAAACTGTCTTTTCTCTATTATGTATTCTTGCCTCCTTTGTTATAGATTAGTTGACCATAAGTGTGTGGTTTGTTTCTGGGCTTTCTAGCCTGTTCCATTGACCTATATATCTGTTTTTGTGCCAGGACCATGCTGTTTTGATTACTGTAGCTTTGTAGTATAATCTGAAGTCAGGGAGCATGATTCCTCCAGCTTCATTTTTCTTTCTCAAGATTGTTTTAGTTATTTGGAGTCTTTTGTGTTTCCACACAAGTTTTAAATTTTTTTGTTCTAGTTCTGTGAAAAATTGGTAGGGTTTGCATTAAATTTGTAGATGGCCAGACAGAATGGCCATCCTTAAAAAGTCTACAAATAATAAACGCTGGAGAGGGTGTGGAAAAAAAGAATGCTTTTACGCTGTTGGTAGGAATGTAAATTGGTACAGCCATTATGGAGAACAGTGTGGATGATCCTTGAAAAACTAAAAATACAGTTATCTTATGATCCAGCAATCCCACTTCTGGGCATATATCTAGAGGAAACTCTGATTCAAAAAGATAAATGCACCCTGTGTTCATAGCAGCACTGTTTACAATAGCAGAGACATAGAAGGTACCTAAATGTCCATTGGCAGATGAATGGATAAAGATGTGGTGTATTTACATACAATGGAATATTACTCAACCATAAAAAGAATAAAATAATGCCATTTGCAGCAACATGGATGCATGTAGAGATTATCATATTAAGTGAAGTAAGTCAAAGACAAATATCATATGATATCAGTTATATATGAAATCTTAAAAAAATGATACAGATGGATTTATTTACAAAACAGAAATAGACTAACAGACATAGAAAACAAACTTATGGTTCCCAAAGGGGTAAGGGTTAAGGAGGGATAAATTAAGAGCTTGGGATTGACATATACACACTACTGTATATAAAACAGATAAACAACAAGGATCTACTGTATAGCACAGGGAACAATATTCAATATCTTGTAATAACCTATAATGGAAAAAAATCTGAAAAAGTGATTCATATATATATGTGATTCATATATTCATATATATATATATGAATTCATATATATTCATATATATATGTGAATCAGTTTGCTGTACACCTGAAACTAACACAACATTGTAAATCAACTATACTTAAAAAAAGAAAAGAATACTATAGGGTAGGTGAAGCTACTGAGACTCCAAGAGATGTGCCTTGCCCTAGGCGACAGGCTAACAAGTGGCTGCATTGGGAGTTAAATCCAAAACTCCTGATTTTCCGTTTAGTAGGATTCTCAAGGCCGTTCATCCTGGATGCTGAACCAGTTTCTGATGGGTTCATAGGATATATTAAAATTCAGTGCAGGCTTCCAATTTCTCCACAGGATTGCCTTCTACTCTCGGTCCCCCTGAGAATTCCCATTCTTTCCAAATAATGAGGGAAGTCTTTGGGCACAAAACTCTGTTAGAAAGTGAAATTTGATAATAGGACCTGAGAATCTTGCCTTTCTGATACTCTGTTACCCACATCCTGGCCACTGAAAAGTGAATATCAAGGCCCTCTCTCATGACTCTGGGTTAGGAAAGAATCGCCAAGCGGGGCCGGAAACTCGTGGACTATGACAGTGCCCGACACCACCTGGAGGCAGTGCAGAATGCCAAGAAGAAAGATGAGGCCAAGACTGCCAAGGTAAAAAAAAATAAAAGCCTGGTCAAATCTTCCTGCCCTCCCTTTCCCCATAATGGTGGCAGGTGGTTGGGCCAAACTGCTGGGTTTAGGAAATGATAAATTCAGCTTCCAGAGTCCATGACACGGATGCTCTAAGGATAATCAGAGACTCAAGGCTGGGAGGACATAGATCTGGGGAAGGAGAGGCATGGTTCCAAGTAAGCCTAGTTCCTGAAAAAATGCAGAGAATAAAGGAAGCAGCTTCTAGCTTTGGTTCAGGAATGAGGGGAATTGTCCTGTCTCTTTTACCACCTAGGCCGAGGAAGAGTTCAACAAAGCCCAGACTGTGTTTGAAGATCTGAACCAGGAACTACTAGAGGAGCTGCCCATTCTTTATAATAGGTAATGACTAAGATTCAGGAAAGGGCTAGACCCCAGGATCAGTGGAGGCCCAGGCCACCTGGCAGCCCAAACATGCCGCCTCATGAAAAGAGCCCTGATCCAAGAGTGGGATGTAACCTCAGCCGTGCTACTAACTTGCTGGGTGATATTAGGCAAGCTACCTTATCTCTCTAGACCCTGCTTTCTTCATCTGCAATACAGAGATAACATCCTTGCCCTACCAGCTTTTCTGGGTTTAAAGACAAGATGCTTCTTGGATAGGAGAGATCTTGGCAAATAAAATGCTATCATTATATATATTAGGAGTATCTGGTGTTCTCAAGTGTGGATTGTTTTATTTTTGGGGAGGGAGGGAGGTAATTAGGTTATTTATTTATTTATTTATTTATTTTAATGGGAGGGACTGGGGATTGAACATAGGACCTTGCCCTTGCTAAGCATGCACTCTACCACTGAGCTATACCCTCCGCTACTAAGTGTGTATTGTTTTAAACAAGCTTGGTTCATGAACAACCAGATTCACATGGAAGATAAACCATGGGATGGCTGTTTCCATTAATGAAGGTGTCTGTGCATCACAGTAGGTAAAAGTGTTTAGATGTAAATTTTCCACATTGGAAGAGGAATCTGAGCAGAAGTTCTATTGGTTCCTGCTTGCTTTACATTGTACAAGATGTGCTTTAATGCAGTTGTAGTCAGAGTATTTCACATTGCCACTTAATATTAGTCTGTGAATGAGGAAGCCTTTTTAATGACTACAAGTATTCTAAAACATTAACTATGTGATTTCTAATTTAAATAAAATTGAAACTTAATAGTTTCTTTAAATGTAAACTTTCCCAATTCATTTACGGTAGAATTCCATTAATGTACATACAGCTTCAAGAAGTCGAAGTACTGCATACTGAGAAAGAATACTTGCTTATTATAATAATTATGTATTATATTATAATAAATAAATATACTATAGCCTTATGTTTATACAACACTTTAAAAAGTCTTCAAAGTGCTTTCATGTCTACTTCAGTGCCTGGAGAGCCTGAGTCAGACAACTTCATGCAACTAGAGATCTGTTATACTTTGGTGTCAGCTTAGGCTGGCTGTGTCTCCTCTGGCCTTTCCACTCCTAAGTCAGGTGTGCTCCTGGCCTGACTCTGACAAACCCAGGCCCCCCAGCATCCTGAGTCTAGGCTGCAGGTGCTTTTCTGTGAGGAGCCTGCTGGTGGCTAGCTTTGGCTTGTGCTCCTACCTTGTATTTCAAACAAAGACTTCCTTCACCAGCCCTTACTTGTACGTGTTTGTTGTTTTACCTCCTGATAGTCGTATTGGCTGTTATGTGACCATCTTCCAAAACATTTCCAACCTGAGGGACGTCTTCTACAGGGAGATGAGCAAGGTGAGAAATGTCCGGCCAATTTAGACATCTCGGAGAGTTTTTCTAATAAATATGAAGGTACCTGTAATTTACATAATCTCATTAAATATCTATATTGGCATTACAGATTTTTACTTTTTTCTCATGATGAAATAATAGCACTTAACTTACTGTGTTGAACTGTATCAAAGCACATGTTTACATAATGTCAGAGTCTCCGGTGATAATTGAATAATGGCATCCAAACTTGAGCTTCAGAATGAATAAAGGAGATTAGGCCTATGGAAGGAACAGCTGAAATGGGGAACCAAGTTGTGAAATCTCTATCTTCTGTTGCTAGGCAGCGGAGAGGGTCGTTTCTTGGCACAGGTCAGTTTCTCAGGCAGTTGGTCTTGAATAGGGCCGATCCTATTCAGTGCCGGGCAGCCACAGAACATGACCTTGTGGGGTCTTTCCCTGTGGGTCCTGGGATTCCGAGACTCTTTGCTGTTACAGTATTAATTATACTCACATCCACGTACATTCCTCTCTGCAGTCTCTTTGGCTAAATTATGATTTGCCTAGTTAATATGTCCATGAGTTTTCATTCCCTGGATCATCTGAAAGAAGCTAGAACCTCACATCAACATCAAACATCAAGGACTCAGACTTGAGAGAGCTGCCAGTCTGATGGAAGAGGCAGAACTTAAGACACAGTCAAGGAAGAAGCGGGGTGGGACAGGACCCTGGGCACTAGTGTGAAACAGTTGAGGAGGAATTTTTATAGTTAAGGGTAGGAAGGTTTTGTTTAGGGTAAAGAAGGGATATGCCAGTCTCAAGTTCCCTGGTGGCTAGCATCTCCTCTTTTGCCTGCTCCAGCTGAACCACAATCTCTACGACGTGATGAGCAAACTGGAGAAGCAACATTCCGACAAAGTCTTTGTGGTGAAGGGACTCTCAAGGTGAGCCGCTTCTGAAGCTCATTTCCGCTTCACTTGCCCTGTGTGTGAACGCATTCAGCACTCCTGTCTCTAGTCCCCAGTCCCGACCTTTCCTGTGTTCATGTGTGTGATATTGTTTGTTGTTTGTACTACACCCCTAACATAAATTATTTTTCTTTTTATGAAATATTTCAGGAATAACTAAAGATATAAACAATAATACAACAAATAGCCATATACCTACCACCAAATTTAAGAAATTACCCATTATATATTATCTATAGATAATTATCTAATATCTATGGATAATTGAATCTCCCACTGTCCCTTCCCCACTTACTTTTTCTTCTTGCCCCCCACCAAGGGTAACCACTATACTAAATTTAATGTTTCTTATTCCCATGCATGTCTTTTTACTTTTATTATACACATATATGCACACACATAAAATATTGTTTTGCATGTTGTTAAACTTCATTTAAGTGGAATTATACTGTATGTATTCTTTTGCAGCTTCTTTTGTTCTCTTAGTATTTTTTGTGAGACTTGTTCATCCTTGTTGCTACATGTTGCTAGCTCTGACCTTTCCTCTTCATAATTGTTATGGATGCTGTTGTGTGGCTGGTTCACAATTTATTTATCTATCCTGCCAATGGACATTTCGGTTGTCTTCCAGTCTTAAGCTATTACAAATAATGTTGCAATGAACACATTTTACATTTCTCCTTCTGAGTATGATGAAGAGTTTCTTTAGGATGTATACTGGGAGTGGAATTGCTGAGTCATAGGGTCTGTGCATTTAGGTTCCTTCAGCCTTCGTAGATATTGCCATTGCCAAATTGTTCTCCAAAGTGGCTGTTCCAGTTTACAACCCACCAGCAGTGAATAATACCTTCTATGGCTCCATATTCTTGCTACATGTGACATTTTCAGACTTCTTAATATTTTCAAGGTAATGGGTATAAAATGGAATTTTTTTGCAGTTTTAATTACGTCTCCACAATGGCTACTTAGCTTGAACATCTTTTCATGTTATTGGCCACTTAAGGTTCCTGTTTTGTGACTTTCATGTTTATCCTTTTTTCTCATTGTTCATTTGGATTGTTTACCCTTTTAAAAAAATTTATTTACATGAAGTGGGTTTTTTCGTATATTCTAGATATTATGCATTGCAAATATCTTTCCATCACCTGTAATGGCTTGCTTTTCCACTGTGTGTGTGTGTGTGTGTGTGTGTGTGTGTGTGTGTGAAGTGTCTATTGCCTTCATACTTTCTTTATGCTGGTAAATGTGAGCAATTCACTGTTCCCTCAGAATGTGATCACTTTCTTGTTCTGAAGCCTTTGTTTAAGAAGTTTTATTAAGTTCCTTCTATACACAAGGTTTTATGCTAAGAATTAGGGATCTAAAGACATAGGCAACTTGTCTTTTCCCTAAAGTGATTTACAGAAAGTTAGAAGGACAGAAAATGTACTTAAGGAGACAAAGAACAATATAAGACTGTACAAAGTAAGTGCCTAAGGAGGCCAGTAGGGATTACAAGAGGTAAGTAATTGCAATGTGAGGATGGTCAGGGAAGGCCTTAAAGAGGTAGTGAAACTGAGCTTGGGATTTCAAGGAAGAATAGGGCTCACATTTGTTGTTTGTACAACTCATTTAACAGTTAGTTACAGACTATTAAAAAGAATCACCAAAGGGCTAATATAAACTTCCTAGATGAATTCCCTTTTACTCTGAAAACTCTCTCTCTCCTCTTCCCAGCATTGAAAACCAGAGTTCTCTCTAAGTGTTCATTCAGCTGAAACTTACCCTCACTCACACCAAGATGTCCCAGAACCTTGTAGAGAAATCTGGTCTTTTCTTGCTGTACCCTGGGCCTTCTCTTCTAAACCTACTAGGCCCTAGAATGCTGGTGCTAGAAGGTACCTTGTGTCACTCAGCTTGTCTTACATCAGGAGTTCTCACAGTGCTGGAGCTAAATTTTTCCTTTCTTTTTCTATCCTCATCTCCCATCCTTGAACCCAGGGCATGGGACATAATGCTATCTGTCAAGTACATATTTGTGGGTTGCTTAATCAGTTAGTGGATGGTACATGGGAAGCACTTAGGGATGTGAGTAGGAGTCAAGCTAATGTTGAATGTGGAAGCACTCAGCACAGTATCCAGCAAGCTCTGTAAACGTTATAGTCTGTTTCAGTGTTCGTGGTAGTTATGTTCTGTGAAATCACCACCAGCACTGCTCCTTGGGGAAACATAGGATTAGGTTCCTGTGAGCTCCTGGCCCCAACATTTCATCCAGCTGGAGAACCTTGCCTTGTGAATTCATTCATATTGAACTCACAGCCACCAGCACTGTAACTCACTCCTGAATGAAGCTTATCCAACATATGTATTTTCTCTGTAAGGCACATTACAGGTTTTCTGCTCCCAACGGCAGTTTAGCACTATAGTTGGAGGCTTAATTTGTTTGTTTTTTCATTTGTGAGGGAGAGGTAATTAGGTTATTTATTTATTTGTTTATTTATTTAGTGGATACGCTGGGGATTGAGCCCAGGACCTTGTGCATGCTAGGCAGGCACTCTACCACTAGGCTATACCCTCTCCTCCACTTGGACACCATTTTTAAACAGCAAAATCACCAACAGAAAGCACAAGTGAAAAACTTGGCAAACAGAACACATTTACAGTAAGAGAGCTGAGACAGGAAGGCAGAGGATTGCCTTGTTAGACCTCAGCTGGGAAGGCCCTCCTCAGGCACTCAGTCTTCACAGCCCGCACATGCCCATGAATGATCGTGAAACACCACGGGTGTTGATTTTGAGGTTACAGATAAATGTTAGGGGGTAGGTGAATTTGCACATACAGAATCCATGAGGATCCACTGTGTATCATCCATGAATCTTTCCCCCGAGGAAAATATTTTGTTAATATTTTGCTGTGTTTCTTTCTAGTTTCTTTTTCTTTGTATATTTTTACATAATCAAGATTGTGATATGGATAAAATTTTATTGCCTTTTTCCACTTCACTTTATAAGCATTATTGCAAATTATACAAACTTCCTAATATCATTTTAATTGCTTTATTCTGTTTTATTGTTATGTGTGTTTATCGTTTTTTATTTGCGGTATTTAGGTTACTTCCAGTTTTTAGCCTTTCTGACTCTAAATGCCCTTCCTTTTTCAGCAGCAGCAGGCGCTCCTTAGTCATCTCTCCCCCCGTCCGAACAGCCACAGTCACCAGCCCTCCGACTTCACCTACCAGCCCCTCTGCACTTTCCTTGAAGAGCGAGAGGGACTCCATCTCAGCAGGTGAAGAAGAACTGGCGTCTGATCCAGGCCAGACAGAAGACAACTCCGAGGTTAAAGAAGAGCCCTTGAAAAACAAGGAAATAGAGGAGGAGGCTGAAGCAAGCTCCTCGGAGGAGGAAGAGCCTCCGCTGGCCTGCAACGGCCCCACCCAGGCCCAGGCCTCCCCCACCACTGACAGTGGGGAGTCCCAGGAGGAAGTTTTCTCTTGCTCCCCAGCTCCATCACCAGGCGGAACCCTGATCTCTTCAGAGCAGGCTTCATCTTTCCCAGAAGCAGTCCTCCGAACCCGCACCTCAAGTGAAGGATCTGAACGGCCAAAGAAGAGAGCCTCGGTGCAGAGGGCCTCCGCACCCCCCAACAGGCCGCCTCCGCCCAGGGCCACTCCCAGCCCCAGGTTCTCCTCGGGGAACGCGCCCTCCAGCCCTTCGGCCTCCGAACAGGGTTCACCCGCCAGCCCTAGGGCCTCCTCAGGGTCTGAGGCCCCAAGTCCTAGGGCCTCCTTAGAGGCCTCTCCTGATCCACAGCCACCAGAGAAGCCAGCAAGAACTCCTGAGGCCAGAGAAAAGGAAAACATCGACAATCTGAACCCAGAGGAACTTGGTTCTTCCCCTACCCTGATGACCTCTCAGGTGAGAGTGGACCTGCTTGGGCCTTTATTTTTTTTTTTTACATTTTTATTGATTCATAATCATTTTACAGTGTTGTGTCAAATTCCAGTGTTCAGTACAATTTTTCAGTCATACATGGACATATTGCTTGGGCCTTTATTCCCTTTCATAATCTCCATGTAGATCATCTTTACTGTGGGCAGGTTACCCCAGAGTAGATAAGATTCTGTCATTATGTTACAGTCTCAAGCATATTCTTGGACACCTGTTTTGGTTCTGGGGATTGATTCACATCTTCATAGCAACTAATTTAGTGATCTATACCCGTGGGGTAACTGACCTCTGCAAAAGGTTACTATTAGAGCAGATTCTTAATTTCTTTTGCCCTCATTCTGAGAGTTCCCATTATAAAGAATCTACAACTGGCATCCTGGTATTTACCTTTTTCAACATGGGGCAGGGAGTAGAGCCTCACTTCAGTTTGTCATACTTGTGACTGTGGTAAATAGACCCAGACAAAATGGCATGAGCACATTTCCAAGCTGTATCTTCTTTGATGAGAGAGGCCTGAAAGAAGAAACTCACAGAGGAACGTGAAACAAAAGGGACAGGCTTTTGAAAGGTGAGAATATGGATGAAAAAAAAGATTGTGTTAAAATAGAAACGCAGACCCCCTAGAGAGCAACCAGTTCTGAGAAGGATCTGGAAATCAAGTCATATTCTAGTCAAGTTACACAGAAAGTCTCTCATATAGAAGAGAGCTTTGACTTGTTCTGTGAGACTCCTGAGAGCAGAAAGAAGCCCTAAGTGTAAAGGTTTTTTTTTTAAGTACTCTTTGGATCAATACAAGAACTTTCAGCAATTAGCTCTGTTAAAAAATGATATGGGAAAAAATTTTTTTAATATAGGGGAAAGGGGACACAAGGGGCTTCGAAAAACCAAAATGGTATGGGCCACCTTAAAAAACAGTTCTCCCTTGATGTTAAAAGCTAAGGATATATGATCAGCAGTCAGGTGCATTTGTAGAGAGGATTATGGTGCAACATCTGACGAGATGACACCCAGATTCGTTCATTCATTCCACAGTCACTCAGTGAGCCACTACCATGCCAGGCATTTTTCTAGGAGGTGGGGTATTACAGTGAACAAAACGCAGGGTTCTCTGCCTTCTCACATCGTACATTCAAGTAGAGGGGGAGAGAGACAAGAAACAAAATAAATAAGTAAAATTACAGTTTAGTGGTGAAAAGAGACATGGAAAAATTAAGTAGGAGAAGGCACAAAGAGTGGAGGCTGAACTGCAAATTTAAACAGAGTGGTCAGAGAAGGGGACATCTGGGCACTGAAGGAGACCAGGGCATGACCACATGGCTGGCTGGGAGTGTGAGACTTCTGGTGCCCCTCAGATCACACCACCCAGCTGCTGCCTATGGCAAACTGAAAGTTGAACAGGCTCCCTTGGGAGCCTCCTGCTATCTGAGAGGAGCTAACATGGCAAAGGGTCCAAGAGTGGCAGCCAGGGTGTGATGCCTGGTGAGGCAGGAAAGTTGGAAGACAAGAGAACAGTATACTTAGCTGACTCCCCTAAGGTACTAAAATCTAAGTCATCGACAGTATTATGCCCTCAGTCTTGATTCACATGAGGTATTGATGGTCCTAACAGGGCAAGATATAAAACTTTCCCTTGGCTGGTTTCCAGTCGGAGATAGCTATGCTGAGGGAGAGAGATACGCAAGGCGTGTGGATAGTGAATAAGCAGAAGGTAAATGTGGGATTTTGAGTAGGTGAAGAGGAAAGCCACTTCTCTCCTGCACTGAAAAGAACAATTCAACTGTTTGGAAAATCCAAAATTAGTTTAAATTTGACTTTGTAATATATTATATAAATTTAGTATAGAGGCAGCAATAGAATGACCTTCTGTTTGGCTCCAGTGAAGAATAAAACAGGTTTGCAATCTTGGGATAATCTTACTGAAGAGGAGATTATAGGGGCCAATATGCTATCTGAGAAATAGGCTAGTAACACTGTCCTTCTTGGGAAGAGGTACTGAGCACAACCTCCTTTCCCCTGAGGCTACCTCCTCGTATTTGAGATTTATAGTGTTTCTTTACTTCCAGCCTCTTCTGTGGGATTGCTCTGGTCATTGGCTGTGGAGACATTTTTCCAATGGAATTAAGCAACTAGAGCATCTTAGATTCTAGCGTGTTAGTATCACCAGTCCTCTGAAGCCTGTGGCCTGTAAGGTTTGTTCACCTCCCTCGCAGGTGCATCATAAATCATATTTTCTCTCAAGCAGAATTATGGACTTATCAATGGGCAAATAAAGAGATAACTGTGAGAAAATCTGTTTTTGCTCAGCATTTGACTCACCTGAGAGAAAATGAAGATTTTGATAACTTTCTTGGAGATAGTATTACTTTTGAGGTAATTTGTGAACTGGAATTGGAGGAGGAAGTAAGAAGGAGATTTTCCTGAAAGAAGAAATCACAGAACTTCAGGTTGTTGTCATACTGTTAGAAATAGGTTCTACTTTGAGGGGAGGGTATAGCTCAGTGGTAGAGCACACGCCTAGCATGCATGAGGTCCTGGGTTCAATCCCCAATACCTCTGTTAAAAAATTAATTAATAAACCTAATTGCCTCCCCCCAAAAAATAAAAACAAAAAAGAAGTGGAACACATGACTTCTACTCACACACAAAAAAAGAAAGAAATAGATTCTACCTTTAAAAGGTGAATTTTATAGTGTATTAGTTAAATTTCAATTTAAAAAATTCATTCTAAACCTTAGAGTGCCAAGGTTGTCTCCTGGCTTAGCAGTTCCTAGACATGGCTTTCCTCACCTTAGGCTCCCACCTCAGAACCTAGACCTTTTTCCAAAGAAATCATTATCCCACTTGCCTCTCCTAACTGCCATGGGTTAGGATCATCTGAGTGTGAGAACTGCAGTGCATTCTTGAGGAGGATTAGTCTAAAAGTGGTAGGTAGGTTTTAAGACCTATATTTATACGCTCACAGACCCTCACATAGATATACATATAAATGCATGTCACACAAATCATGGAAACAACTCCGGAATCCAGAGACCTGGTTTCCTGTCCCAGAAAGTCATTTCACCCTTTGAATCTTGGTTTCCCGATCTGAGAGAGAGGATGACAGTAAAGCCTTCCCTGATGCTTTCAGGCTGTAGTGAAACAGCGCTGTATGTTTGCCCTTATGTTTATGACTGTTGTAAAGGGTAAGACACAAAAGACCCTTTTAAGCTGAGAGGCTGGGAGGCTGAGCCACCTCCCACTGACGGAACTCTTCTCTTTTGCAGCACCAAGCTCTTCAGCTTCCTGTGTGTGCGATTCCAGGAGAGAACAACATCACAACACCTGAGCCTCAAGAAGAGGTAAGGAGGCCAGATATGCAGAGAACAGGGTGGGCAGTATGACTCGACACTGAGGACAGACAGAGGTTTGGCTGCAGGCCGGAATCAGCACGATGGGCTACAGTGGGAACCCAGCAGTGAACAATGCCCTCAGGGCAAAGTCAGGCAGATGGCAGCCAGAAGAACCAAGAATAAACGGGACTTTGTGGTTCCTCTGCACCCATTTCCCAAATGATCTTGAACTTCTTGACCTGTCTTCTAAGAATTTATTTAGTTATACCTAAACTTATTTCAAAAAGGAGTTGATATACAAAAGGTATACAAAAAGAGTAAATATATATATATATATAATATATATATACACACACACACAAAATATAGTAAAATAACTCAGAACTGTATTAGTGACAGTGACATAAAGTGGAACCATGAATTAGGCAAGTACAAGACTACATTCTATAAAATAAACTTAACTAAGGATGAACAACAAAATTGGTTCCGAACTTTGTAATATCCAAGAAGAAGAGAAAAATCTGATCAGTTCACCTAATTCATGATGCCCATTCCTTAAGAGAACAACTCCTGCCACTAAGATGAAAAAGAAATTTCACCTGTGAATTCTTAGAGATGGTAAACGACGTAATGAACAGTATCTGCAACATCTTGACAATAATGCCAGCAGCCGGTTTCACATTGCCCCCTCTGTACACACATTACATGAAATACAATTCAGGAGAAGAAAATTGAGTATTTACTTCCGTGGGTGGTTGGTGGAGGGGAGGTCAGCATCTAATTCAATCATGCTCACTTTCCAGGTATCTACGATTGAAAACGCACGGCCCTGAAGAGGAACCACCAAGACCTCCACACACACACCTCCCCAGAGAAGCTCCTCAGCTGGAGGATCTAGGTCAGAGGGACGTAAGATCCAGCATTCATGTCTGGTTTCTCAAATAGTATGAATACTGGCAGTCTCTAAAGATCTAGCATTAATGGAGGTTTTAGCACTGTTAGAATAATAAGACTTTATATTTTAGTTAAAGTGGGGCGAAAATGACTATAAAAAGCAAAAGCTTCTGCAGACGTAAACATTGGTCCACACAGAGACATATAAGCACACATACTCAGAAAATAGAGAACAGATCTTTGATTTACCACTCATTCTGTAAGACTTAAAACCAAACAAATGGGTTTTCAGATTGTTAAATGAAGTATTACTCTGAGTGTGTATGGATTTTTTTTTGACACAGGGAGTATTCCAGCCCGACACTGTTCTCCACTTAGGCAAGGCTATTGATTCTACCCCAGATTCAGAAAGCTTTAGTCACATCCCTGGCCCCCAGCTCACCCTACCTCCTGGCTGTAACTCTTTGATGATGCTATGGGCCACAGGCTCCTCTCCTCAATCTAGGTGCTTTACTGGATGTCTCCCCCACTCTTTGATTAATAAACAAATATTCTTGGAAAGGGGTTACGTCTTAGAGCTATAGCTAGTGTCTACAGTCTGATACTTGGTGTAAATGATGATCTGAGCAAGATGGAACAAGAAATGGAACTCCAAGTGAAGGGAAAGGATACAAAGCATAATAATATAATGGAAATGGTATGGAATTTGGAGTCAGAAGTCCTGGATGCAGGATCTGTCATTTGCTTCTATGAAAACATTAAAAACTAACCTTGAAGTCCTGCCACCCTGATAAACACCAACAAACACTCATCCATTTTTGTTTTTGTTTCTGGGGCTGATGGATGATGTCACTATTCATTCAGTCATTCAGCAAGAATTTATTGTGTACCTACTCTGCCAAGCACTGTCCTAGGTACTAGAGAAATAATGATGAGGAGAAACAGTAAGAACTTTATAGAGACAGTGAGACTATTGAACAGGAAGCAGAATAGGCAGGATTTAGTGATGAGTTAGAGGAGACACGTGATGAAGACTGAAATTTTAAGGAGTTATTCTAGGTCAGTCTTGAGAGACTAGGATTTGGTGGTGTCATTCTCTGAAAGAGTGACTATAGGAGGAAGTGCATTACATGTAAGTACTCTAGTTGCAAGCAACAAACTGACACAATTAAGCAACAAAGGATATGTTGAAAGAACAATCAGGTGACAGAAAGGACAAGAACCAGCCCATGGATGTCTGTGGCAGCACTGTGTAGACTGCAGCTGTCATTGGAGGACTCCGGCCTCAGCCCCCTTCTGCCACTGTGTCCTTTCCAGATGAAGGTTCCCTGGAGAAAGAATCTGGCCCAGTTTGGGGGAGGGCATGTTAGTGTCTACAATGACAGAAAGACCAATGGTGGCGGTTGGTGGGGCGTGATGTTAGTAAGGAGGGTGGATTACAAAGAAGCACAGAGAAACTTTGGGGTGGTAGAAATGTTCCTCATTTTGATTGTGTTGATAGTTTAACATGTGTAAACATGTCAAAACTGATATTGTATGCTTTATGTGCAGTTTATTGGGTGTCCTATACAAACATTGATACAAAGAGCTCGAGAACTTGCAAGGCTTTTCAGTAGATGTGTCCCTTAGGAAGCAGGAAATGCATATTTGTATTTAGGAATCATTTTTCTAAGATCTAATCCTATTACTCGTTTCTTTTAAAACCTTCAAAGGATGTCTACTGCTGTAATGGAGAAGAGGAGGTTGCATGACCCCCCATAAAAGCCCTACTGTCTGTATTTTAATACCCGTCCTAGAAGGCTTCCTACTCCCTCGGCACTCAGAATCACTGCTGAGAGTGGTGCCAGGGCTAATGGAAGGGTGGGGGAAATGCTAGGAATGCAGGGCCCTCAGTGACCAAGGTCCTCCATGACCAAGTGCTTAGAATGCCCCTCCCAAGGCAAAACCCAGTTCCAGCCCTTCCTCTACAGGACTTTGCCTGACCCTCATCTCCTAGGAAACTGATCCTCTTTGGATAATGTGCCAGAGAGGACTTCTACGGACTTAGGATCTGGTGGGTTGGAGGGGAGACAAGCATTCAAGTAGCTGCTACAGAAGAGGCACAACTAAAGTGGAAAATTATACTGAGTTGTGAGACTGTCCCTGCATTTGCATATGGCCCTACTGGAGGCTCCAGGAAGATAGGGAAAAGGGCGAGTATGCTGGCATGAGTAATTTGCTTATCTAGGGTATATAGTCCCAGCTAGGAGCCAAGTTATTTACCCTAATTTACAAAATGGTAAAGTTGCTGATCCAGTGGTAGTGGGTTAACAGAATTTATTAACATTGGTGTCACTAAAGTTCGTTTACAACCCCCCAGTGCTAAATTGACTGGCTGGGGTGGGTGGGTAGGTAAAGTTGTCCAGGGGAAAGACCAGGATTTAGAAAACTACCATCCTGGCAGCAGCACAAGAAGGTGCTGAAAGCCAATAAAAGTGGGCAGAGATGAATATCCCTCATCCCCTGCCCTGAGGCCCCTGGAGGTCTGTTGACAAAAGGTTGGCTGCTCCAGTTTCTGAAGTTTAGCATTTAATCCTAGGAGAACCCTGGTAGCCCAGTACCACATGAGGCTTCCTTCATCATCTGTCTGTACACATCTCTATCCAGAATTAATTACAAGACCATCACCCAATCTCTGCCTTCCAGTAAGGTGAAGGACAATATTGACAGACTAGGTAAGATATCCAGAGAACACTAGCAGCAGGACACATCCAGGATGTGTAGGATACGCCAAAGAGCAGAGTGCACACTCTTACAGAATTGCTTATTTTATGCTAAATGGGTGCTGAGCATGTGCACATTGGATCCTGTTTTCTGCATGTTTACACTTTCAAAATGAATAGCATGTGCCTACAGGGATAAAATCATGTATCAGCAAACCTTCTAAGGTTATGCTTTAAACAGAAGAAAGATGCTTGTGAGAGATTATTAACTATCAAGTTAAACTGTAAAAGTAACACAGCAAATCAGTAGACTCAGAGGGTACAGCTCAAGTGGTAGAGCGCATGCTTAGCACGCATGAGGTCCTGGGTTCAATCTGCAGCACCTCCTCTAAAAATAAATAAGTAAACCTAATTCCCCCAAAAAAACTTAAAAAAAAAAATCAGTAGAGTCAGTTGAGTCAGACGGCCTCTGAGAGTCTGTGGTTCTAACAATCTTCAAACATACTGGACTATACCATGGCGGGAGACCCACCCATATACAAGAAAAATCTCAACCTTTCCTGGAATTCATGGTCAGCTTGTCAGTAAGTGCAAGCAGTGTCCACCTTTGCAGTTTAACCCTTAGGATTTGAATTTCTTTTTTCTCTTGGATATTCTTTTGTCTGAGGACTGGCCAGGCTTACCTTTTTATTAACTTACATATATCTTGCCTATATGTTACTTTCTTTGCCTTTCTTAGTTGGATTGGTAGTTTTTCTGCACTAATAACTGCTATGCCTTAAAAAATATATTCAAGTAAAATGAATTTAATCAATTTATTCTGTCTTTCCCTCTGGCTGTTTATCAAATAACATCTTTAAGAATGAAAGCAACTACCTTTGCTTATTTAATTAATTAATTTATTATTTATCCTTTGCTTTTTTCTCACTCTATGCCTTGATTCTCAGTCTTTGTCCCTCAAATGAACATGCACAACACCTGTCTCTATTGATCTATAAAAATATTAATTCCCAAACCTGGAGAACTTATCCCAGGAATAAAAAGTAAGCACAGAAGTCTGTGTCACTGGGATGGAAGATGGAATAACCACGAGAGTTCTAACTCTAAGTAGGAAGCCAACATAACGACAGCTAGCATTTATTGAGCACTTACTATGTGCCGGGCAAGCTTCTAAGGCTTCTGATGTGTTAACTCATTCCATCTTCACAGTACTTCTATGAGACAGGTAAGAGATAAGAGAAATGAAACAGAATTGTCCAAGATCACACAGCAGAGCGGAGTCCAGAACCTTATACTATTACATCCTTACTCACTGAGCTCCTCATTAATTTGGGAACATTTCCTGCCACAAAGAAGTCAGTCAAGGGGTGACTAAAGTATGACATTAATTAATAGTTAAGTTGAGGTGCTTCCCATATGCTAGAACCACACTGTGAAATGGCTTCACAGGCATGATCATTTTCAGTCCCCCATTTCAGGGATGAGGGAACAGATTTTAGAAATGTTAAGTAATTTGCCCAAAGTGACACAGCAAGAAGCAGCGCAGCTGGGGCTGTTTGAGTCCAAGGTTCATGACGCTCTTAACCTCTACACTAACTACACTGCCTCGGATGAATTCAGCCAAGGAAGATCCGTATGGGGCAACGTTCCTCTCCCCACCTCACCTCCCTGCTCCCGGGCTTGGGGTGTGCCCACTAAGTTAGCTCATGTTCCAAGCTTCTGGACACAGACCTGTTTACGTAAATGACATGCAAACGCAAGTAAACACAACTTTCCACATTCGCCGAAAATTCAAATAACGTCGATGGCGGGGAAACCGGACGGATCCCATTAGCTCTGGGTTCATTCAGATCCCACGTCCTCCCGAGCCTCGAGGCGGGGGAGGAAGCGGCTCCGGATGGAGAGTAAAGTGACAATCGGAGAAGGAAAAGCAGCCTTTCCTCCCGGGGGAACAGAGGCGGCCGGGCGGGCAGAGGGAACCTGCAGAGGGCGGTTTCTCTCCTCTTTTCCTGTCCCACCCAGCCGGCCGGCCCCCCACCCCCACTCCCGGCCGGCCTCGGCGGCGAACTCTGCGCGCCTCTCTGCCGCTTCCTCTTCTCGGTGTCCCGCAGCGGGTCCCCGCGATCCCTGCGGTTCCCGCCCCCGTCGAGTTGAGAAGGACGCGCGGAGCAGCGCCGGGCCCTTTCCCGGCAGCCCGTCCGACTGGTAAGGTGAGCACGCGGAGGAGACGACCTGGGCGAGCCCGGTCGCCCACACTCACAGCGCAGCCACCTCGGCCGCCGCAGGAACTAAAACCGAGAGCGGCCGAGCGCGGCCCTCGGCTGGAGCCTCCCGTCGCGGCGGCTCGGAACCGGTGCCCAGGACGGGCCGCCCTCGGAGCGCAGCGAGCCTCGCCGCGCGTGGGTAACGCAGGAGGGCTCGGGGCCGGGGCGGGACGGGGCCGGGCCGCGGGCCGCGACGTCCGCAGCCGCGGCGAGGGCTCCAGGGCTCCCGAGTCTCGGCCGGCCCCGGTGGGGGTCGGCCCCGGGGGCCGGGCCGGCGCGGGTCGGCAGACGGCGCGGACGGCGCAGCGGAAGACCGAGGGACGGCTGGCGGCGGCGGGCCCAGCCCGCACAACCAGCCGTCTCGGGCGGGCCAGAGGGCGGCAGAGGACCCTCCCTCCGGTTCCCGGTCCCTGCCCCCGCGCCGACCCCGAGCCTGGGCTGGGGGCCTGCGCTCCCCGCGCTCTCCTGACACCTAGTGGATGGCTCTCCCCGCACTGCGGGCTGGGAGAAAACCGGGTACCTGCTACGGCGTGTGGGAGAAACTGAGTCCTTTGCGTATCTTTACCTAACTTTATCAGGCCCCGAGAAACCTCCTAGGTGACTGTGGTGGCCCAGTGAAAGGATCTCGGGGTAAATACTCAAAGGGGAGGAGGCATGGGGAAGGGACTCAGGAAAACCTGACACCAAAGTCTTTCTTGGGGTATCCAGTCGTCTCCAGCCCCCGGCATGGACTCACCCACCTCATTCCTGTCTTTGTCCCTCTTCCTACAGATCTGCATCTCCCTGCAGGTGCCCATCCACTTGCTGAGATGACTAGCCTCCCAACCACGCCATCTCCAGGAGGTAGGTGACGGCCTTTTCCAGTTCCACTACCCCACCACCAGCCTGGTCCTGAAATTCCCCGAGGCCTCAGCCCAGATAGGAAGACTCTCCCACCACTCTCTGCCTGCCTCACACCAGAAAAGGTCCTGGGAGGAAGCAGAAGGCAACCAGAGTGCACATTTAGTGCAGTTTGAATCTGAAGTTTCATGGACCTGGACTAATTCCTGGCCTACCACTTAGAGCTTTGTGACCTTGAGTGAGTTACCTAACCTCTAAGCTCCAGACTCATTTGTAAAATGGGGGAAACAGTGCCTGTCTTAAGAGGTTATTTGTGAGGATGAAATGAGATACTCCATATAAAACCCCTAACGCAGTGTTTGCTATCCAGTAAGCACTCAGTAACATTGGCTATTATTACCCAGTGCTTGTTAGATAAAAACCCGCCTAGTCCTAGAAAGGAATTCTGCCACTTTCTAATTCCACTCCTCTGATAATTCACTACAGAATCAAAACCCCCTTGTTCCCCAGAGCTGTTGTTACCCTTGTTCCTTAGGCAAGGATCCCCCTCTTGTTCCCCTTCCTGTTGAGAATGGATTCCCACCTTTCATTTCATAACCAAACTGAGCTGAACAAACCGTCAGATATGCATGGATTGTTTTCGTCACATGCTACTTCGGGTAAGGGAGGAACCAGACCTTGGTTGGTCTGTACATCTTTATTTTCATGTGCAGTCTCACTTGTCATAAGGACAGATACTCTCTGCTGTACTGATGTAGAAACAGGTGAGTGAGAACTCCAGGGGAAGTCTAAGACGGTGTCCTCTGGGACTGATGAGGACAAAGTTCAGACCTTCAGGTGTCTGCTGAGAGATAAGAAAAGGAAGAAATGGGTAAAAATCCAGATTGGTCAGTACAGACTTCATGAGTAGCGAGGGGGAGAGCGCCCAGCTGTGAAACTGCAGAGACCACGTGTACCCTGGAGGGTATTCCGGGGAGAGGGCAGGGGGCCTCCAGAGTAAACCCGCCAGTAGGGGAGAGAGCTGGTGCTTAGGCCGCTGAGGAATTAGGACTTGGGCAAAAGAGAGAACTATTCACATTCTTTGTTTTTCTTTTTTTGTAATTTTGTGGTAAGATAAATAATATAAATGTTACCATTTTGACTGTTTTGGGGTGTGCAGTTCAGTGGTATTAAATACTTCGTGTGCTTATTGGCGTCTCTACATCTGTTGAAATGTCTATGCAAGTCCTTGCCCATTTTTTAATTGGCTGGTTGGTTTTGTTGAGTGGTATATTTACATTTTTGACCCAACGAGGAACATGAATGAAGTGATATTTTAGGATGTATCTTACAGTCCCCTACCCACTGGGTCCAAGCACATGGAAGTCTAGGGACAAGAATGGAGAAATCACAGACAGGGTGAGGGCTTGTACTTTGAAGCATGAGATCACTGGGGGCCTTGCATGTCTCCTCCCCACCTCCCCACTTATGCCCTCCCACATCCCCAGTCAATCTATAAAGACCTCCTAAAGAGGATATCCTTTAAGAAGGTTGAAAGTGAGGGCCCCACTATAACTTTCATGGGCCCTTGCCACTTCTGCCTTGGTGGGCCCATTCCTTCATTAAAAAAGATAAAGTATTTAAAGTCGTGTTTTACAACTGTATTGGTGTAAGGAAGAATATAATATTCATATGATAAAAACATTAATGATTATATTTCTAATTAATAATTGAGTGATATAACAATATTACAATTTCCTTGACCAAAACATTCCATTTTTTTCTTCTGATTTTAAAAGATATTAAGATCATTAGAAAATGTTTTCATAGGCCCCGAGAAGTATTGTGGACTGTAGGCACGGGGCCAGCTGTGCCTAGCTGCCCTGTTGGCAGGAGAGTGGAGTGGAACTTGGCCTAGTGGGCTCCACCTACCCCACCAGGTAAAGCCTATCCCTCACCACCGAAGCACACTAGATTGGACGCTCAGCCTTCGTCATCTTGCTTATTCCTCATCACAACCCTGGGAGCACATTTTATTCTCCTTTTCTAGAAGCAGAAACTGAGGTTCAGGGAAGTAAAGACATTTTCAGAGATTAAGAAATTCTCCCAAGGTCACGCGGCTACTAATGGCAGGGGCAGGATCTTGTGCCAAGTCTGATTTCCTCCAGAGCCTGTGTTCTTGCCGTCATGGTATAATGCTCTCAGTCACTCCACCCCATGGCCAGGGCACATGAAAGAGAAGGAAGGAGAAAGGGAGCAGAATTCCAGGGCGGTTCCCCGGGAAAGGAGAGCTGGGGAGCCACCCTTTGCTGGGCAGGGCTAGAGCAAATAAGTAGGTTGGCAGACTCAGGTGGCAAAGGATCTGATGCCTCAGTGATAAGTGATTTAGCCCTGGAACAAGGGCCACAAAGAAACCAACCGGTATCTAGGTTAACAAAGAAAAAAAAGGGGGAGTGAGTGAGCCAAATAGATCTTGAAGTTCATTTGCTGTTGGCTAGGATTAGGGTGGAGCCTCAAATCTCAAATTTTGTTACAATCCCTGCCCCAGGCCTTCCACTTTAAAGAAAATCGGTGCTACTGTCTTTCTAAGCCTGAGAAGGGAAGAAACAGTAACATTACTCTTCCTTTGTCTGGAAGATGAGACCGGAGAGAAATGGGGTGGGAACAGGAGATAATGGGGGGAAAGCTGAAAGCCATTTCCCCTCTTTTATGCCAGGCTTCCTGAACTTGGTTTACTTTGTTGTTATTGTTTTATCATTAAAAAGCTATTATATGCCCCTCAGGAAATAGCCTTCTAGACTTTATATATATATATACACATATATTTAATTTTATATTTATATATATATATACACATATATATATTTGTAATTTTATTTTATTTTAGTTTTTTTGACAAGCATGTAATCATATTACACTTACGGCCCTAGCAATTTGCTTTTTTCGTCTAACCGTATATTCTGACCAGTAATTGCAGATCTACCACATTCTTTTTAACAACTGTATACTTTTTCCAGAATGAATGGCCTATAATTTACGCAATCATTCCTCTGCTGGTGGACATTCAGAAATGTGTCACTCTCACAAACAGTGCTACAGTGAATACTCTTTCCATCCTGCAGTAAAACTTGGAGAACCAAAGCCAGTGGGCACATAAACAAAATGTTTAGCTGGAGGCAGAGCCGGGGTGGTTCCAGAGGTTGGAGAGTTGGTAGTGTGTGGTGGAAAGAACCTTGGAATGAAGAGACATGTTTGAAGCCTGGCCTCCCAGCTGCTGAGTGATCCTGGGCTAGTTGATGAAGTTTGCTGAGCTGCCTCCGTTTTCTGGCTTGTACATGATGATGCCAACTCTACTCACATCACATTCTTGGAGTGGAGATAAAATAATGTATGTTTCACAAACTGTAAATCACAAATATAGATTACAATTCTGATACTCTCAGCTCAGACACACTGTGACCTATAGTCTGAGAAAAGCTCTTCTATGTAGAGTGGAGTTCAAAATTTTGATTTTTTTAATAGACATTTTATTTTGGAATAATTTTAGGTTTATAGAAAAGGTGCGAAAATAGGATAGAAAATAAGATAGAGAAACCCTTCAGTCAATTTCCTTGAATGTCATTTGGTACATGTGACATCAATACAGATGACCACAGTACATTTGTGAAGACCGAGAAATTCACATTGGTACAATACTGTTAACTAAACCGCAGACTGCAGTGAGATTTCACCAGCTCAAAAATTTGATTTTGAAGAAGAATCTGATAGAACATTGTCGATTTATAAAAATTCTAGCTTAAGGCTGAGAAAGGTCCTGAGAGTCAGCTAGTTCAGCTGCACATTCTGTGCTGGAATTCTCTTTCCTGTTCCCCATGAAGCATCTGCCCAGTTTTGCACTTTGTTCTCTGGGGGCAGACATCTGTCTCCCAATAGTCCTCGTGTACAGGTCATCGCTGGCATGTTTGAAGACAGCATTCAAGTCCTAGGCCCCCTCCCCAAAGTTTTCACTTTGCGCTTTCTCCTGCGCACTTTCCTTGTCTGATATGGTTTCCAAGCCACTCACTGTGCTGGCTGCTCAGCTCTAAACTGTAACACCCAGAGGCAGCTCAGCAGTCTAGGAGTGGTGCACAGTAGGGCTGCACGGTTGAGTCCATTATTAGAGACCATATTTATAGTCGTGGTGCCTAAATTAGCAGCAGGTTTTAAATATTTTTATGATTATTAAAGTCATTATCATATTAAGAAATTTGGAAGATAAAGGAAAGCACATAGAAGAAAATAAAAAGCATCCCCAATTCCACATCCTCCCAGTCACTCTTCCGCCATGTTGGGGTCTGTCCTGCCAGTGTTGGTTGTTTTCTAGGATCCCACTCTAAGTCTTTATAGATGCTGCTGCTAAGCTGTGACTTCCCCATTCTTTACTTTACTTTACAAATGAGTAGTTGATTTCCTGGACCTAAGAGAAAGCAATCTGTTGAATTCTCATCTTGGTCAATTTGGCCCATCTCTCCAATCATTTCAAATTTCTGTTTATCAGCTTACTAGTTGCCCCTCTGGCTTTGAGTCTTTCACAAATTTGTGGAAACTTCCCTGGGTCTGCTGGGGTCTGCACTGACCCCAGGGACACTAAGCTGGTGTGGAAGGCACCAATAAAGTGGCACAGCATGACAAAAGCTCTTGCAAAGAATTTAATACTTACTGTATTTTAAAAATAAGCCAAAAAGCCAGAATCATTACCATAAAGGAAAAGTGGTATTATTGGACTTTCTTAAACCTGTCTTGTGATTTAATATTTTCATTTTGAATTACATTAAGGCCTTAACTTGGCCGTGACATGGTCCGACATAATAATATCAATTCCAAAAGGATTAAGGTCAAATCTCAGTGGGAGAAGCTCTGTTTAGACTGGCATCATTCTGTTCCTTGACAGCCAGTTACTACCCCACTAAGTCCTTAGTAAAACCAGGCTGTGTTACTCCATGAGGGTATTATAAACACTCCATCACATTTTCTGGGGTGAGATGCTGGCTACTCAGGCAGAACCTTGAACTCACCCAACCCCCTCCCCATCCTCTCAATGAATGGCCTTGCCTTCTATTTTCTTTTTTTTTTTACATTTTTTTATTGAGTTATAGTCATTTTACAATGTTGTGTCAAATTCCAGTGTAGAGCAATTTTTCAGTTATACATGAACCTACATATATATTCATTGTCACATTTTTTTTCGCTGTGAGCTACCGCAAGATCTTGTATATATTTTCCTGTGCTATATGCCTTCTATTTTCTTATTCAAATTAAAGTTCTCAGAAGGGAACTGCCAAAGTCTCCCACTGCCCCCATCTACCTACTACCCGCCTCTGTGCCCATGTGCACATCAATCACCAGCCATCCCTGCTGTCTGCAGCCAGTCCCTGCGTCTGTGCGCTGGATCCCATTCCCTCAAGGATACGGTTCCAGCCACTCTCCTCTCCTGCATCAATTGTTCCTCTCATCTGAGTCATTTCCATCCATACATAACATGCTGTCCTTTCTCTTATCCTAAAAAAAGCAGAACAAACAAACAAAAACTTGAACTTTCTTCCCCCTTAGGCTGTTTCTCTGCTCATTTTTACAGGAAAGGGAGTTTGTATTCTGCCTTCAGTTCCTCTCCTTCCTTTTTATTTCTTGAGCTCACTATAAGCCAGAGGTTTATTTTATTTTATTTTATTTTATTTTATTTTATTTTATTTTATTTTTTATTTTAATTTTATTTATTTGTTATATGCTGCTGCTGCTTTTTTTTTTTAACTGAAGTACAGTCAATTACAATGTGAAAATTTCTGATTAAGCCAGGTGTTTATGCTCAGCACTTCACCAAGCTTCTATGGCCAAGGTCACTGGTACCCTCTGCGTGGCAAAACCCAGTGGTCCTCATCCTTGGTCTGTTTGGCTGCTCCTCCTCAGACTCCTTTGCATTTTCCTCCCCAGGCTCAGTCCTTAGTCTTTTTTATCTGTACTTACTCCCTTGATGATCTCACCCAGTCTCATAGTTTAAATATGCTGACTCTTAAAATCTCCATTCCAGACCTCTTGCCCAAATTCCAGTATTGACGTCTGCAATCATGTTCAAAATTGAACTCTGGACCTTCCCTTCTAAACCTGTTCCTCCTGCATGCTTCCAATCTCAGGTAGCAGCATGCCTTCTCTCCCTCCAGTTACTCAGGCCCCAAACCTGGGTGCCATCCTTGACTCCACCCCACATCACATCTGCCTTAACTTCAGCATATATCCCAAATCTCACCACTTTCTCACAGGCTGCCGCTGAGTCCAGTCAGTGCCTTTGTGCAAACTAGAAAAAAGCTCCCCCTTTGGGTGGATGCAGCTGTGCCCTTGTGCTGGGTATAACCTGCTTCTATTCCTGTCCCCACCTTCCCACAGCCCATTGTCCACACGCAGAGGGACCCTTTAACATCAATTTCTGTTTCAAATACCTATTGCTGCATCACAAACCACCTCAACACTTAGTGGCTTAAAACAACAGCAGTTTATTATTTCTTACAATTCTAGGGGCTGGCTGGGCACTCCTCTGCTGGTGTCACCTGTGCTCACTCATGTAGCTGCGGTCTGCTGGAAGGTCCGCTGAGCTAGAAGGTCTAAGATGACCTCCCTCCCACGTTTAGTAGTTGGTACTGGCTGTCAGCTGAGCCTGGGGTGCATCCACATGGCCTCTCATCCTCCAGTGGGCTAGACTGGGCTTCCTCACAACATGATGGTGTCAGTGTTTCAGAAGCACAGCCTTGGAATTTCAGGCCCCACCCTGGACCTACTGAATCAGAATCTGCATTTTAACAAGTTCCCTAGGAGATTCTTGCGCACTGCAGTTTGAGGAGCACTGCTTTAAAATATAAATCCAGTCTCTGCTCAGAAACCTCTAGAAAGGTCCCATCTCACTCACTGAAAAAGCCAAAGCCCTTCCATGGCCTCCAACACCCATGTTATACAGCCTCCTTGACTTCATCTCCTCCTGCTCTCCCGCTTGCTCCTTCCAAGTCATCTCCGTCGTGTGCCGTCGTGCATCTGATGCTTGCTATTTCAAGTTCAGGACCCCCAGAGCAATTCTGTATAATTTTGTTTTCCTTTTTTGTTTTTTGGGGGGAGGGGGAGGTAATTAGGTTTATTCATTTATTTTTTAATGGAGGTACTGGGGATTGAACCCAGGACCTCATGCATGCAATCTCTACCACTGAGCTATACCCTCACTCCTATTTTTTTACTTTTTTTTTAAAAGGGGAAGAGATAATTAGGTTTACTTATTTACTTATTTTTTAAGGTGGGGTACTAGGGATTGAACCCAGGACCTTGTACATGCTAGGCAGGCACTCTACCACTGAGCTATCCCCTACCGCAGTCCCGTATAACTTGTTCGAGAATTTTGCTGGGGAATTACATCAATTTCACCAGTTGTTTACAGAATCCATTGTCTTTCTGTGGCTTTAGGCCCCTGGCTCCTCTCTCTTTCTCAGAAACTCCTATGTCACCAGTAAGGCTCCCATTGACCTGTTCTTTCAGTGCTCTTGGCTGTCACTTATCTGGACCCCTTTCAGATTAGCTGGTGCTTTGTGGGTGGAGTCCCTTCTCTTGAGCTCACCTCCCCAATATCACCAAGGTTCCTGCTACTCCTTTAGTGCAAAGTCATTCCCTTAATAGGAGACAGAGGCAAAAAGGGCTTACTCTGTTACCTCCAACCTGCTAGCTTCAGGCCCAACAACAAGCCTAAACCATGTCTTTGTATTTGCTCCAAAATTAACACTTTTTAAATTGTCCTTCCAATGTGTTTGCCAACTTGAGCTATATAGAGCTTCCTGACACTATTCCTCTAAGTCTCTGACAGCCTCTAATATAGACGTTTTTGCTAATAACCTTTATGTGCGTTTTAGGAAAGATTCACATTCTGAAATCACATTACTGGAAATGGGCTTGCAGTTTTCCCCATTTTCCCCATTGGAAAAAGAGAAAAGGACATTGGTAGGAAGGTTTAGTATAGATACCTTGCTTGGGCTTTGGAGAGGGTTGTCCTGGACTCAGATCATTGCTCCGTGTACTGTTTCTTCATGTATAGTATAAGGAGTGTCACTTAACTCTCCCAGGGCCTCGGGGTCCACATTAGCAAATAAAGACACCTACTGTGAACTTTTTTGTGTTCTCAGGATTAATAATTATGTGTAGACAGCAGCCAGCACAAAGCAGGGACATAGCATGTGGCAGCTGTTACAATTGGAATCATTGGCAGAATTTCCCCACTAGGAACCATCTTTCCTCCTGGCTTCTCTTTCCCAGGACTCATACACATCTATTCTGTGAACCTGCCCTAAAATGCAGCCCCGTGGTCGGGTCCCTGCTGGACCTCATCCCTGCTGCTTTCCCAGCGTCTATGACAGTGCCTCAGACTTGTGCTAGGTGTAGAGTAAATTGTTGTTGATTGATTGAACTGAATCTTAGCTTTGTATTGAAGTTTCTCTACATACATATTCTTCACGGTGCTTTGTATATCCTAAGTTCTCAAGTGTTTGAGAAAGACAAACCTGAGAACAGCTGTACAGAACTCGAGATCAGTGGTGGGAAGGTGGCGTGCAGCCCTGGAAGGTTCAGGGGAGGAAAGCGTGTGTGGCGAGGGGCAGCAGTCTGAGGCAATGGTCAGGTGGATAAACTTTAGGGCTTGTCTTTGATGGAAGTCACAGGATAATCTCGGAAGTGACATCCCATCACTTTTGCTGTATTCTGTTTGTTAGAGGCAAGTCACTGGGTGCAGCTGACATGCAGCGAGAGGGACTTACTCAGGTGTGAACACCAGGAGATCCATCTTAGAGTCTGCCTACCACTCTCCCATTTTACAGTATGGGAAAGAAACTGAGGCTCCGAGAGGTGTAGTAACATCCTCAAAGTTACCTAGGAAAACGCTGGGGTGGCATTCAAACCCAGAGCGGCTTTCCCTTTTAATCACTCAGCATATAAACAAAATCACCTTAAATAGCATTTTAAGTAAATGCTACCATATGATGCTTGTCTGCATGGTCTCTCATCTGGTCTCCACAATAGCCCTGTAAAGTTGGTTCGTATGGTTCCCATCCGTTATAGATGAGAATGAATGGGTGAATCAAGAGTTGCAACCACTTGCCCGAGGCCACAAAGTAGCTGAGTATATCACCACTCCTACAGGAAGAGTGGAGAATAGTGGAGAAGGGATTGGCCTGACCCTGGGAGCAGGAGGCCATCCAGGCGGCCCACCACTGCTTTCTCTGGGGCAGGACCAGGACAGTTCATCAGGCCTCCCCTTGGCTGGTGTGAAAAGACCACTTAGCACTGCTCCCAGGCCCACGAGACCCCCACTGGTGACTTAATTTCCGGTCCTGGATGGAAGCCTGAAGGTGTCGCGCGTGAGAGGAATCAGGCTCACGCCCTGTGTTCCAGCCACTCTGGCCTTTGAGTCCTGTGATCTCAGAGTTTTGACACAGGCCCTTCCCTCTGCCTAGAATGTGCCCCACCTCCTGCCCCTTTTACCCTGTAAACTCCTGCCTCTGCTTCAGCTCCCAGCTCAGATCCTGCTTCCTGGAGGGGCTCTTCCTGTCGGAAGAGCAGTAGCTCAGGCGCCTCTGCCACCTGCTGTGCTGAGTGCCCGGACGTCTATTAACTGTGAACTTGGAGTGGTGGCGCTGAGCTCCGTGCAGGGGGACCGTGTCTGCCCTGCTCGCGCCCACGAGCCTCGCCCAGGCATGGCCTGTTATTATTTGTTAGGTGACTATTGAGATGCCTCCGGTGGGTGATTCCAGGGTCAGTCAGCCTGTTTTCCCCAGGATACCTCTGTCCTGCTGTAATCTCTGCTTAACTGTTAGCTTTTCAAACCCCTGCACCAAAATGCTAACTAGGAGAGAACTGAAGGGCTTCCTGACTTCTCATGTCAACGCTTACAAGGGACTTCTGGAGACCCCCCAGTTTTGTAGTGTTCCAACCCTGGGGAGTGAATGTAGGGGTGGGACTTTTAGGCTCTGAAGGAGACACAGACCAATAGAAGAAGGAGGTGTGGGATAGATTTTAGGGTAGGAAAGGCCTTATTTCAGAATCTCAAATTGTGGGGCCTACTCTGGAAGTATAGAAAAGGGTTTTAATAAGGGAGCAGCATTATTTCATTTATTTATGTCTACAAAGAATGTATAAGACCATTGAAGAAATGCATGTGCCATATAATATATATACAGCCATCACTTGGTGTCATTTATGCAAAAATATACATTCATAATAAAAGCTTACCCTTACTGAGTTACATGTCACAACCCTATAAAGTAGGTACTTTTTGAAAAATGGTAGTATGGTTGATTTACAACGTTATTTTAGTTTCTGGTGTACAGCATGGTGATTCATTATACATATATATATATATATATATATATTCTTTTCCAGATTCTTTTCCATTATAGGTTATTATAAGATATTGAATATAGTTCCCTATGTATATACAGTAGGACCTTGTTGTTTGTCTGTATATAGTAGTTTGTATCTGCTAACCCCAAACTTCTAATTTATCCCTCCCCCTTACTTTCTCCTTTGGTAATTGTAAGTTTGTTTTCTATGTCTGTGAGTCTCTTTCTAAAAATATGGAACACTTCATGAATTTGCGTGTCATCTTTACACAGGGGCCATGCTAATCTTCTCCATATCATTCCAATTTCAGTATATGTCCCGCTGAAGTGAACACTAAAATAGGTATTATTATCTCCATTTTGCAGTTGCACATGCTGATGCTCAGAGAGGTTAGGTAATTTTCTGAAGATCACACAGCTATAAAAGACAGAGCTCAGATTTGAACCTCGTCAGTCAGGCTCTAGAGCCCATACTCTTAATCACTATATTAGGCAGAGAGAAATCCATCAAAATGTTCATTGTCTTGGTTGGTGGTTTGTTTTCTTCCCTGCCCTTTGGGTTTTTCTGTATAGATGGACTGTAGGAGTTAAATGGTAAATTTTTGAATAGGGAAGAAGATGGGTTGGTGAAATTGAAGGTTGTCTAAAACATGTTTTAGAACAAAAGAATTCAGCCATTGCTTTTTCCACTTTGCAAAATTTTCCAGAAGAACTGATGGCCACCCCAGTTCTACAGGCCACTGAGACCCTGTCCCCAGAAGCTGAAGCCAGCACAGCACTCATTGCAGGTAACAAAGGCTCTGACAAATCTAAGGGAACCTCTGAGCTCATGGGCCATCTTGCTCTGGAGACAGCCAGGAAACTCGGATTTTCCCTATACAGAAAAGCACTACAAATTGGAGACCAAACCCATTAATGGGCTCATCTTGGCCTGTAGGCTATGTTACACACACACACACACACACAAGATTATAAAAGACTCTTAGAGGCTTCATGTCAGAGGCGCTGCCAGTAAGGATAGGTTGGGAGGTGGCCACAAATAGATACAGTGCATCTGGGTACTCAGATTGAGTATGGGGGTAGGGATGAGGATATGTGTGGTCTATTGAGTGGGTGAGGAGGAGGATGGGAGGGATCAGAAACCCCCACAGGAGGCTATGGATTTAAAAAACCCTTCCTGTTGGGATAAGCTATTTCCTGTCTCCCTCCTTCCTGTCTCTATCATAATCATCAGGAACTGGTTGAGACGGAGTTCCGTTTTGTCAAAAATCAAGTCTTGCATTCTTAAGCACCAAGAGACTCCAGATATCATGTACTGAGGAAGTCAGTCGGGCGTGGTGGGAAAATATGGATTTGAAAGTGGACGCTAGTTAACTTCAGCACAAGCCTCACAAAGAGTGAGGGAATCGTCCAATGCGGGGGACCCCGGGAGTTACTGAGCCATCCTCAATCCTGAAACCTCTGCATTTTCCCTCTCCTTTCCAAGTTGTTATCACCGTGGTCTTCCTCACCCTGCTCTCAGTCGTGATCTTGATCTTCTTTTACCTGTACAAGAACAAAGGCAGCTACGTCACCTATGAACCTGCAGAAGGTGAGCCCGGCGCCGTCCTCCAGATGGAGAGTGACTCAGCCAAGGGTAGGGAAAAGGAGGAATATTTCATCTAATGACTGCTGGGCCCCACGCTGCTTACACCAGGCTCCAGTGCTAACACACTGTTTATTAGGTGAAAGTTTTATCTGAGACTGGTGAGAAGCATGGATTGATATGGGCAGACCTGAGCTCCTTCCAGGACACAGGCCCAAATGCGAACATCACTGATGCCAGGGACCGGGGACATGGAGAAAAGCTGCTTATGATGTCTTCAGCCGGGTGAAGCTGGTGTCTGTGGCTGACCAACGAGGTGATGCTGTACCAGGCAACATTTGAGCATGGGCCCAGTCATCTTCACTTTTCTCACAGGTGGAAGGAGGAGAGTTGGGGTCGCTGGATGCTCCTCTGTCCCCTACCTGGTTGACAGCCCAAGTGGAAATAGTGTCCCATAGGTGTTCTTCCCAGGGGCTGGATGCCACAGTAACAGGCCAGGCCAGGAGGGGCAGGAGACTGTGGACCCCTCACTTCTGCCAAATGTGCCACGTCTGAGCCCTTCCTTTCCAGATTCCCCAACAACCCAGACCTATACTTTTTTGTTCAGAATTAAAATTTTTCATTGATACAGAAATCAGATTCTCACGTGCAAGAAATAATTTCCTTTCTATTTTGACTTAGCCTTGCTTGAACTTTTTTTTTTGACATTTTCTTTTGCTGATTTAACTCCTTTGCTTCCAAGCAAAAAGGGCCCTTGGGAAGTTTCAGAGTCTCCCAGAACAACTCAGGGGTTTGAAACAAAAATGGTCCTGGGAAATTTCTCCTAGAGGCATGTCATTAGAAACATATGCTGGGACGTTAGTTCGGCCCCCATCCTGATGAGGGCCAGAATCTTCCAGACCCATTCTGTGTACACGCAACCTACCTATCACTTTCCCCACCAGTGTCCTTTACATCAAGCCCTGAGAAGCTTCTTGGATCTAACTTCACCTGAAAATGAGGTATGTTTCAAAGGTACAATGTTTTGGTAAAAATCATGAACTCTCCAGAAGTTGTTTACTTTGCAACTAAGCTACCTCTGAGGTCTTAAATATGTTGCCTCCATTGTTCAAGCTCAAGTCCACCCAAGGTAAGACCCAAGAGCTAAGGACTCGATCTTGGCCATGTAGATTCCAGTTTTCAGAACTCAGAGAAACTGAGGGTCACTCGGAACTTACATAGACTGTTATACTAAAACATTTTCCTCAAGTTAAACTTAAGGGCAAGTTAGGAGAATCAGTTGCTCCCTTATTTCTAAGTTTATGTCCTGAATTCCTCTGGCATAATAGACTCTTAAGGATCTGAAAAGGCTTAGGAAGTAAAATGGAGGAAAGTTAAACATCTAGAATGGAACCCATGAAAATGGCCAAATCTTAACCTTGTATTCCTGCAATTATTTTAAAAACAGAACTAAAGCAGCATCTATCTGAATTCTAGGTGGGATATAAAAGACACATACAGAAGAGATCTAAAAACAAGATGAGTGAAGAATCCTTGAAGTGAGGTGTAATGCAACTTCATCACTTTATTCAAATCTTCAAAATAGTCTTTATTCTACATTTTTAGTATAAAAAATCCACAAGTTAAGTGCACCACAGTGTAGAGAGAGACATACAACGCTGAACTTCCATAACAGTCAATGGTACAGTCAAACATCACATGTACAGAACACAAAATTTAGATGAACTGAAATTATAAAATAAAATCCAATTTTAGAAAACAAAAATCAAAATATTAAGGATCCCTGAAATAGTCTTAACCCTAATGAGATTTCACTGGACTCAAGTCATTTTGTAGTGAGGTGTTCAAAACGTGACCCCATTAACCCAGCTTAGGAATTCTTGGGAGCCATGAGTGGCTGCATCAGACACTGACAATAAATGGCAACCAATTTTTGATCTGAAAACTCCCCTTAATTTGGCTTTAGAGTCATCAGGCTTTTAAATGCATCCTCCTCCTTGCCCCTCAAATTATGAACAAACTGCTGTTTACGATAGTTTGCGCTGATATCCTCTGTTAAAACAAATCTCAGGATTTCTGGCACCAAAGCAAATCTGGGTTTGGTTCATGTATGAAGAGACAAGCTATGAGGAGGGTCCTAAAGGCACCCTCCACATCTGCCTGAGGAGATGCAAAAGCAGAAGTAATGGGTCTGTGCTTGGGGCACAGAGGGGGTTTCAGAGGATCCTTGTGAAAGACTAGTTAAAAGATGACAAATGGGGAGAAGTGCAAGGAGAGAAGGAAATTAGTCTGACTGGCTTTCTGTCCTGCACCATTGATTCAATGGAGATTGGTGGGAAGGAATGGAAGACTAGGGTTGAGGGTGGGACATGGGGCAGAGGCTGGAAAGGAAAAGGCAGACAACTAATGCAGTTCATTTATAACAAGTAATATAAATCAAAGACTTAAAGGAGATTAAAGACCAATCAGAATAATTTGGCAACTTTAATTCTTAGGAAGATCAAAGTTCCCTCCAAACCTAATTTGATGTTTTATTACTAAAAGCAAAGACCAGTATGGTACAGTATTACTCCGGAGGAATTAAAGGAAGATCCTTAGGGCTGCTTCACCCACATTCATTTTATGAATGGATACCTCCCCTACCTCAAAATGCTTTAGGGAGGTACTGCTACCATTACATGGTTCCTTATTAAGTTTGAAAAGTGCCTGAAAGTTTGGGCACCAGAAAGACACCCCAACAACATGTGTCTAAACTGCAACTTCAGGTTAATATGACTAAAGCAGTTACATTGTGAGAAGTGCTGAAGGTATGTGATGTCTTTCCCGGCACAGAGGTGGCCTTGGTTCTTCACCAGATGGTGTAGCCACCATCTGAGCCACCCATGAAGAAGTTTCCCTTCCGCTGAGTTACGAGGACATTGGCTCCCTGCATGACTGCCAGCTGAGCAGCATTGGGAGGGCATCCAGGGGGAGGAGGCTGAAAGGAAAAGACAAGGTTGATTGGGCACAGGGCAGCTGATACAAGGGAAGTGGACAGAAGTGAAAGAGGACCAGTCAGGAAGATGGCAATGTGCTAACCAATGGCATCTCAAGGAGCTAGCTGTGATACCAATTTGGGTAAAGCAGGTCTATACTCTCTGTGCCCAAAGATACAAACAGGAGACAGAACCTGCCACTCACTTAAAGCATTCTGGGTCCAAGGTAAAGCCCATGGATACCTTCTGAATATGGGCAGTCCAGGGGGTACCAGGTTTATGGCCCTCTTTCACGGGTCCCTCAACAGTTTTCAGGTGGCCCCTGGGTAATCTGAAGGTTCAACCTAATGACAGCATTCTCACCTCGTCTCTAGGATATGGTTATTGAGTAGATGGCTGGCCCTAGCAAGGACCATTTGGCCTCTAATTCCCATACATAAAGGGACATAATTAAAATCCCTGCAAGTTAACTAGGATTATGCATTCTACTTTTTTAATCATCATGGTTCCTAATACAATGCCATGCTGATGGCAAATATTAAGTAAATGCTTATGAAATGAATGAGGAGTGTTACCAGACTAGTACCAGTGTGAACTGGAAAAGCAGCAGGCAGGATTCCTAAGACAGGAACCCAAAGGAATCTGATTAATATGACCCCAGTGAATGTGCCAGACACTACTGACTTGCCACAGTTCTTCCCCATCAGGTGCTCTATGCCTGACTACTGGACGTCAGTGGTGGCGCCGATACTGGCAACTATTATCCAGGGATGATGAAAGGATGACTTGGTAGTCATTTCCGAACGTTAACATACACAAGGGCTGAGTTTTTTGTGATAAAGTCATACTCACAGGAATGTTGCCAGCAGTAGCGCCAGCTCCAAATCTGGCACCTGCATCATACCCTCCTTCCACCAGCACTGTTGAACCAGGTGGATAGATGGGACCAACTGGATAATAAGCCATGGGGATTGTGGAACCTAACGGTCCAACAGCCACAGACTGGGCCATTGGGAGATACAGTGAGGCGCCAGGAAATGCAGCTGACATGGTGGGGACTGTGGCAGCCCCTGGGTGCACAAAGCTCGGACGATAGAGCTAGAAGAGGTAGAAGAGAAGGTGACAAGTTACTTTATGACACTCTTATTTCAGATCTCTTTAATGGGTCAATTCCTTTTTTTTCTTTTTTGGAGTGGGGAGATAATTAGGTTTATTTATTTATTTACTTAATGGAGGTACTGGGATTGAACCCAGGACCTCGCGCATGCTAGACCAAGTATGCACTCTACCAATTGAGCTATACCCTCCCCCACAATTAGTCAATTCTTAATTCTCCTTGTGCACATTACACTCTGAGTCACACAAGTTGCCTTTCCACTGCCATTTGATATGATATTCTCCTGGATCACTTCCTGCTATAGCTAATGTTAGGCTCAAGGAACGCAAACTCATCTTCTTAACCTCAGCCTGTGCCAGATAACATGAAATAATCCGATGATGCACTCTCAATTCCAACAGAAATGGCTGAACTATACAGTGTTTTAGATTATTCACATGAGCACTCTCTCCTGTTTCTGGAGAGTAAACAGATGTGTGGAGTCAGACTTAGCTAAGGACTGAAAATGTGACCCAAGAGTATTCACTTCAAGTTTAGGAAACTGGAAGCACCTCTGAGTAGGCAGGTGGAGCATCAGTATAGGGTGGAGCCTGAGGAAGGTGCAAGGTCTGGGGGTACACAGGATTCCCAGGAGGCTGCACAGGGTAGGTTGGCTGCGTTGGATATTGACCTGGAAGACAAGAAAAAATGTCATGCTGCCTACCACACAAAGCAACCATAATAGGGCAGGGCATATTGGGTGGCTAACCTAGCCTCAGCAAGCAGAAGATTTGCAAACAGACTGCAAAGACCTGATTCCTGGAACCAAGAAAATAAGCATTCTCTTTGCACCCTTATAACCCAAGACACTGGATCCTAACTGGACAGGAAAGGCTCTCTTCTGTAGCCGACATGGTGTAAGAGCAAAGTCTAGCTGGGACCAAGATTCTTCTAGAAAGCAGGGCAGGTCTGAGGACCCGATCCTGCCCATGTTTCAAGGGTACATCATGTCTCATTGCTCTAGGTGGTCCCCAAAGCGCTGGTTGTAACTGGCCAAGATCTTGTGAGTCACGGCGGTTGTGGTCATCTACCTCACAGGTTCCTATTCAAGGTCGACTTCCAGATAAAGCGTGAGTGGTGGAAATGAATCTTGAGACCGGAGAGGGGGTTAAGAGGAATGTATGACACATGAACCGGGAGGCGTTCTAGCCGCCAGCGAGGGTAAGGGGAGAGAGACCCTTCGGGCCCGCCCGGCCCGCCCACCAGCGCCGGCACTTCGCTGGTTAAGCCTGGGGGCCTGCCTGTGGTTCCGGAGCGCGGCGCCCCGCCTCCATCGGCTCTCCATTGGCCTACCCAAATCTCAGCTCTAGCTCCCCATTTGCTCCTCCAGATGCCCATCATGACAAACCTTCTTCCCCCCAACTGCCCCACCACCACCCGAGCCCGCGGCTCCAAACTGCGCCACATAGTTTAAGGGGGAAAGGGACGGGAGGGAGCGAGCAGCCGTAGTTCAGGGATGACGAAGGCGTCTGGCGCAGCCCCCGGCACTGCAGCTGGCCCAGGAGCGGGCGCAGCTTCCCCCAGGCCTGGCGTTTGGTGACCCTGGGCTCCGGGCCCGCTCGGTCCGGGCCAGGACTACTCCCCCCGACGGCCTCAGCCGCCCCCTGTCCTTGCCTTTGCTGTTCATGGTGGCTGCAGGTCCGGTTCAGCTCGGCGTCGCGGACGGTTATTTTTTTCGTCCTCTTCCTGTTCGTAGTCACTTCCGTGTCACGTGACAATTCGTCCGCCTGGCGTCACCCGACGCCCGAGAGCGGCTGCCACCGGAAACCCCGCCCCTTCGCCCGGCCTCCAGTAGCTGGAGGGAGTGCCCGCATGATCCCGCCCACTCGCCCCGGCCCCGCCCGCTGCATCTTGTCCTCCAAACCCCACCCACGTCCCCCGACTGTAAGAAAACCAAATACAGGTATTGTCTGAAAACAGGACCTTTTCTCTCTTGGGCGTTTGGAGGCAGTACCGTTAACCTATCGCCCGGAGCCTTTTTCAACCTACGCACCGAAACTCAAGGTCACTTCACCTTGACAGTCTTTCTACCAGAGGCATAGATGTCTACAAATTTCCTCTAACTGGCTGATATATCAACCCTTGATTTATCACGCTTTCCCCTCCTACCAAACCCGACTTAATCCTCAGGTCCTTAAAGATTTATTTTCCGAGTCCAGTTCACATCTGTCCTTTTCTAAATTAGAGAATCGCTTACTTCAATTTTCGCTGCCTCTCTGTTCTACCGACAAGCTGATGGTATTTAATGTGTCGCTTTCTCACCAAAAGTAAGAACATACTGTGCTGTGCCCTCCACTACAGCTAGCACTAAAACTGGCATACTCAAGATAACCAAGGAGTGCCTGTGATCCCTGCCCTTCATTTGGTACCTGTTACGGGTACCCATATGGTACCTTATGTGTATTTTCTCTGTGTATCGCTTCTCTGCTAACTTAACTCTTCTTAAAGGCAAAGATGCCATCCTTTAAGGCAGCAATTAAGTTTTTCCGTCCATTCTTCACTTTAAGATAATCTGCTGAGCATTTGCTATGTACAGGTACAGAGATGGAGCTGAATGAGACAGCCCAACACTATTTTCTCATGGAGTTTACATTCTACCCTGTAGTAAGAATATTAGAAAAGAATCTGGAAAGGGAAAGCTTTGGAAAGAAAAGCCCTCGGTAAACGTTAGAAGCCTGATAAATATTTGCTGATAAACTGCTTAAACCACTGAAAAGACCTGTACTCACCTGGATTTAGCAACCTCTTGCTTTTGTCTCCAGGACTGTATTACAGTTGCAGAGCATCCTTAAAATGCGTGATTTTATGGGGTCTTCACAACAACCCTGTGTAGTAGGCGGGGCTTGCTTGAGTATCCCTGTTTTTTCAAAAAAGAGTAAGAATTGAAGAGACTTGTGCAAGTCACACAGTGAACAGGTTACAGAATCAGGTCTTTTGTCCTGGCTCCCAGGTTCCCAAGTCAGTGTTTTTGTTTTGGTTTATTTTGTTTTGTTCTTATCACTTCCCACTGCCTATCATTACTAAATTACTGTAAAAGTCCAGTTTCCAAGGCTTTTTGTTTCTGGAGTTCTTTAAGATTTTTTTGTTCCCTTTCAATAGATTCATATTGTTTCAGACTAATATGATAAAGTCTATAATATTTGCCTTTTCCTGTATTTCTGACCGTGCTATTCTTGAAGGCAGGCACAGTGTTAGATATTCACACATTCAGCACTTCTTTCGTGGAACACTTGCACATGCCAGGCACAGTTCTAAAACAAAACCAAGCCCTTACTCTCCTGAAGCTCACCTTCTGGTACAGGGACTTGTAAACTTTTTTGACCTAAATCCACAGTAATACACTTTAAATCGTGACCCAGTAAACATACATTTGTAAGTATATGTAACTGAAACTTTCATGACCCGGTATTTATCCTGTGTACACTGCACTGTAGCGTTGTCTCTTCTCTTTCCTTGTTTCAGTTCTGGTTGTTATTTCACACCCCACTAACAAGTCAGAACTCACAGTTTCGAAAAAAACAAAACAGGACCCACTGGGGGTTTTTTAGTGGACTTTTACCCTCAGGGCCTTGCACTTTTCATGGCATAAAGTTTGCAGTCAGTAATTGGTGAGTAAATGAATGAGTAAGTCAGGTCAGTCACATCTTCTTCCCTGTAATCTAACTTTCACAAATCAGAACCTAAACTGATTCCACCCCAAAACCTGAAACTGGAGAGGTCACTAGGTTATACCCAGCCTATCCCAAGCTCAGGGCCTCAGGAAATAAAGGAGTGGACCAGAGAAAGGAAACTTCCCTTATTTCTCTTTCTGGGCCCTCAGGGACCCTGAAATTGTGTTGGCTACAGCAGCCCATGTTGATGGGAGTATAGCGGAGGGACACTAGTTCTGTCCTCACTCTGTCACCAGCCAGCTGACTTTGGTCCTCATCTCTTCTGCTCCCACTTATTCCCTGTCGCTTGTGGATCAGTTACTGCACCAGTGACCTGCCAGATATTGTCCACCTCATGTCCATAGCCGACTGAGGAGAAGTACAGGCAAGGGACCATATTTCAGAGACGTTAAGTGTCTGAACTAAGTCACACAGCTGTGGAGCCAGCATTCAAACTCAGCTTTGCGTGAGTTTCCAAGCCTTGTTTTTAATGTTTACATTGTTTAATCTGTTCACATTGTTTTTAATCTGTTGCCTCCAAGCAGTCTCAGTTTCATCATCTGCCAGAAAAATTACACCATCTGTGAATTCTTTGTGTCACCTCCGGCTCTAAACCTACACTCTGTCTTAGGAAAGGAAAAGAGCAAATTCAAGCCTGAGAAGGCAGCGGGGTAGTGGGCAAAGCTGATAATCAGGTTATAAATTCTGGTCAGGCCCTACCCGGTGTTAGAAGTTCGGATACTCCTACTGTATAGTAAACAGCCTCTGCCCCAAGGCCTCTCCTCAAACTCTCTCCACTACTGCAGCTTTCCACTGGAACCCCTCCTCCCTGGACCTTTGGACCTTTCCATGGTCCAGTGATTAAAGAGTTAACTCTTGACCCCCAGGAAGGCTCCAGGATGGAGCTCCAGCTAAAGCAAGCTGCCCTCAGATTGATCAGTGCCTCCTCTTCAGGATGTTAGGTATTTTGCTTAACACTCTGAGACCCAGGTCTCCTGAACGCCAGCACAGAGCCAAATGAGATCACCAACAGAAATGCAGGGGCCACAAGCCACTGCTTTCTCTGGCAAGTGGGATTAAGGAACAATTGGCTACTTTCTTGGAGAGGCATCCAGAGCCTTTCTGTTGTCTTCATTCTCCTGGGTCCCCGCAGTGAGACGAAGATGTTCATTTAGTTGTTCATCAAACATCCTTTCTTGAATTAATTTAACAACTATTTATTGAGCACCTGTTATCCAGGCCCTGTGAGAGGCACTAAGGAAATGATAGAGAAGAGGGCTTGGTCCCTATCCTCAGGAACTTAGTCTACCTAATGGGAGAGACAGCAAAGGGAACAAATAATGGAAATATAGTATGATTACTGCTGACATGAGGACAGTAGTTATGAGACCAGATGAGGGAGGTCTCCAATCTCTTCTTCTGTGGTCAGGGAAGGACTCATGCTGGCAGTGATGTCTGAGATGAAATCTGAAGGGTGAGTGAAAGTTAAGCAAATGAAGAGGGTTCCTCAAAGAGGGAATAGCTTATGCAAAGGCCTAGAGGTGAGAGAGCATATGGAGAGGAAAGATGTGATAGTTCAGTATGGCCGGAGGAGCATGGCACGGGAGGTGAGGGCTGGAGAGAGATGAAGCTAAAGAGGCGAACAGGAGTCTTTCTGTGCAGGGGCCCTTGTTGCCCAGGGAGATGCTATTCTACAGGCACTAGTGAGCCACCAAAGAGTTTTCAGCAGAAAAGTGACATGATCATGTTTTTATCTGAGAAATAGCTTTCTGGCTACCAAATGTAGACTAGATTAGAAAGGGGCCAGCGTGGAGGTATGTCTGGGAGACCATTTAGAATACAGTGTAGTCATTTAAGGGAGTGATGACGGCAGACTGGCCTAGGGAAATAGCAGTGGGTTAGAAAAAAGAAATTCCAGAAATATTTTCCAGGCAGAAACAACTGGACTAATATTGGGATTAATGTCCAGGATTCATCAACAGGATTGGTGTCAGGGATGAAAACTCCATAAAGCCAAGAGACAAATGCCAAATTGGAAAAAGATGTTTGCAATTTGTATCACAAAGGGCTAACCTCCCTGCTGGTTAAGAACTCCTAGAGAGCGATAAGCATATGACTAATCATTAGAAAAAGTATCTGGGGAGAAGGGGAATTCCATGAAGTTAGTCAAAAGGCACAAATTTCCAGTTATAAGATAAATATTTACCAGGGATGCAATGTACAATGCAATAAAGATAATTAACACTGCTCTACATTATGAAAAGTAGTTGTTAAGAGAGTAAACCCTGAGTTATCGCCAGGAAAAAAAATTTTCAGTTTCTTTAATTTTGTATCTATATGAGATGATGGGTGTTCACTAAACCCATTGTGGTGATCATTTTATGATGTATGTAGGTCAGATCATTTTGTTTTACACCTTAAACTTATACAGTACTATATGTCTATATGTCAATTAAATCTATGAAACTGGGAAAGAATTTTAAAAACTTTTCAAAAAATTTTTTAAAAGAAAAAGAAAATGACATTTACAGAAAGTTCACAAAAAGGGAACTATAAGTGGCTTTTAAACCTATGAAGAGATGTTCATTCTCACTCTTAATAAGAAGAAAGCAAATTAAAACCACATAGATACCATTTTCAGATTGGCAGAAATCCAAACATTCGCTAACTTTACTTGCAAGGCTCTGGATAAGCAGACTCTAACTTGGTGGGAGTACAACACCTAAAGGGTTAGTTTGGAAAATGTCTATCAAAATTACAAATTACCGTCCCCACTTCTAAGAATGATTCCTACAAATGTATTTGCGCTAATGAGAAATACTGGGTATACAGAGCTGTTTTCTGCAGCAATGTCACTAATGGCAAAAGATGAGGAATAATCTATGATTCCATTGTCAACTGAAATGAAATCACACAAGGTGAGAGTTGGGGGTTAAGTTTTATTTGGGGCAAAATGAGGACTATAGCCTGGGAGACAGCATCCCAGAAAGCTCTGAGAAACTGTTCTGCGGAGGCAGGGGAGAACTCAGTATTATATGTGATTTGAGGGAAGAGGGGGTTTTATGTGCAATCAAGCACACACTTAGGCAGAGGCTTGCTGCTAGTCACAAGGAGCAGCTGTCACCACTGATGAATTTAGTGTTTTTCTAAATAGGAGGAGACGCAAGAATGTGGGCTCATAAAATCTTCTCCTGAAAATACCTAACTATCTGAAGGCCTGTTCAGCCAGTTTTCCCAGAGCACAGAGCGCCTCATTCCTGACCTCCATCCTGAACTCCTTTCAGGGCGTGTTGGAGGCCAGCAGCTGCAGTGGCTTGTGATTTAATCCAAGCAGAGTTAGATGGCAGGTGCCAACGTGATCCAATCCTCGTAGAGGCAGATGGCAAGTGCCGATTTTTAGTTCGCACCATCAATAGGGAACTGGTAAAATAGATCTTAGTACATCCGTACAATTAAATACTATATGACTGTAACAAAGAATGAGAAAGCTCTACAAAACATTTTTAAATGAAAACAAGGAAAAGTTCAGAGCCATGTGCTAACATGATGCCTTTTGTGTAAAAGAGCAGGAAAACAATATTCATTAGTGTTTGAGTGAAGAAACTCCGTAAGATTACACAGGATGCCTATAAAAGTGATTACTGCGTAGGGTGGGGAGACAGAGGTGGGAGTGAGACTTTTCACTATGTACCTTTAAAATTTTTTTAAACTTTTGAACAATGTAAATGCATACCAATTCAAAAAACTAAAACAGAGGGGAGGGTATAGCTCAGTGGTAGAGGACATGTTTAGCATGCACAAGGTCCTGGGTTCAATCCCCAGTACCTACTCTAAAAATATATACATACATACACAAACCTAATTACCTCCCCCCTTCAGAAACACACAAAAAACTAAAACAGTGCTGGCACACCTATTAAAATGGTTAACATTAAAAAGACTATTTCAAGTAGTAGAGAGCATGTGGAGCTACTAGAATTCTCTTACACTGGAGAAAAGGGAGCCCTCCTACACTGTTGGTGGGATTGTGGTTTGGTGTAGCCACTATTGAAAACAGTATGGAGATTCCGTAAAGAACTAACAATAGAGGTACCATATGATCCAGCAATCTCACTCCTGGATGTATATCCGGAAAAGATGAAAACTCTAATTTGAAAAGATACATGCACCCCAGTGTTCATAGCAGCACTATATACAATAGCCAAGATGTGGAAGCAACCTAAATGTCCATCAACAGATGACTAGATAAAGAAGATGTGGTATATGTACACAGTGGACTACTACTCAGCCATAAAAAAGAACGAAATAATGCCATTTGCAGCAACATGGATAAACCTAGAGACTATCATACTAAGTGAAGTAAGTCAGAGAAAGACAAATATCATATATCACTTACATGTGGAATCTGAAAATTACACAGGTGAACTTATTTACAAAATAGAAACAGACTCACAGACCTAGAAAACAAACTTATGGCTACTGAAGGGGAGAGGGTACGGGGATAAATAAGGTGTTTGGGATTAGCAGATACAAACTACTATGTATAAAATAAACAGCAAGGTCCTACTGTATAGCACAGGGAACTACATTCAATATCTTATAATAACCTATAATGAAAAAGAATATGAAACAATATATATATGTTTAACTGAAACACTATACTGTACACCAGAAACTAACTCGATATTGTAAATCAATTATACGTCAATTAAAAAAATAGAATTCTCATACACTTCTGTTAAGAGTGTAAAATGGTATAACCACTTTGAAAAAAGAATGACAGGACTTTAAAAGTTAAACATACCACATGATCCAGTCCTTTCACTCCCGTTAACCCAAGAAAAATGAAAGCATATGGGCACACAAAGGCTTATACATGGATATTTTATTACGGCTTTATTTGTAACAGTCCCAACTTGGAAACAACGTAAATGTCCCTCAACAGGTCATGGATAAACAAATTGTGAGATCACTGTACAATAAAAAGGAATGAACTGTGGATCCACACAACATGGTTAATCTCAATTATGCTAAATAAAAGAAGCCAGACCAAAAGAGAGAGCATACTAAAGGATTCCACTTATATAAAATTGTGGGTAATACAAACTATAGTGATAAAAAGCAGATCAATGGTTGTCTGTATAAAAGGAGTGGGAGGGGCAGGAGGGAAGAGATGGACTTTGGGAAGCTTTTAGGGGTGATGGATATGTTCCCCATCTTGATTGTGGTGATGGTTTCATGGGTGTGTACATATGTCAAAACTTGTCAAATTGTACATTTTAAACATGTGCAGTTTATTATATGTCAGTTATGCTTCAATTAAGGTGTTAAAAAAAATAACGTTGGGATGAAGAAGAGGGAAAAGCCAGGAATGACGGCTAATGAACTCTTAGTGTGTCTGGGCAAGACAGATGCTGAAAGGAAAATTACAGCAGAAATTGGCGCTACAGTAGAGATGGAGAAACTGTCCTCGAAGGGCTCAGAAAATATGCCTCTTCCTGCGGGGTCCCCTAGTCCCAGTTAATGAGGCTGATTGGAGCTTTTTGATTTACCTTTATTGAACACCTACTATATGTTGGGCTCTTGACTTAAGACTGGAGAACAAAACCACCTCCTATTTCCCAGACCAAAGAGGGAGGGTGGAGGTTTGTGGAAGAATCCAATCAAGCTCTCTGGAGCAGCCTTTTCAAAGCTTTGGCTAGTCTTTGTGTAACTAAGGGAACAAGGATTACAAGATAGATGACTCGGAAATGGACCCTCCCTTCTTATTGCTGGCAAGCCTTTGTAAGAGAGGCACCAACACTGCTCTGCATGATAATGTAAAGGTCTAACTCCACTGTAACAGGCAGCCTAGCAAATCCTGGGACAGCATCTTTTCTCTTCAGGTTTGGATCACTTTTTCTCAATGTGCAATCCTGAACCACCTGCATCAGAGTCATTTACTGCTTATTAAAAATGCAACGTATACTACTATACACCGTTTGCTGGTTTAGGGACTGAGATTTTATTTTATTGTTCAAGTGTGTTTGTGTGTGTGTCTATGTGTGTGTGTGTGTGTCTGTGTGTGTGTGTGTGTGTCTGTGTGTGTCTGTGTATTTGCTTTCCAAAGGGCACTCAGAAGAATAGAGCCTCATCTGCATCTCAGTCTGGCCAAAGGACTAGAAGGGGTCTGGACTTGGAGTGCCAGGATTCTCTGGACGACTTTGCTGGGTGCACTGTGTGCTAGAGCTCATGGCACCCCTCCGTCCCCTACCCTCCCTCCCACACTCACCTCTTCCAGACTGAATGTGTCTGATTTAGGGAAATGTACTTCTGGGTACAGCTGAGGAGCCAGAGGGAGGAAGGGCCTGGGGCCTCCCAGAAAGGAGTGGAGCTTTGAAGGAGGAGTTCCTAGGGAGGGAAGCAGCCCTGAGGGCAGGGAGCCAAATTAGGGACTGGGAAGCAGCCAGACAAGGATCTGACCTCCGTCCGATTAAGACTGAATTTCTTAGCTGGTTTTCACTTGGATCATAGGAAAAGTTAAAATGAAAAATGAAATGCTTTCCCTTATTTATTGGAATTCTCTTTTGCTTTTCCTCAACTCCTCAGTAAAGAACAACCTTGTGTAGTCATGTTGAGAATTCACAGCTGTGCCCTCCTGTGAATACATTTGCCTTTCATCCAGAGGAACCACCCCAGGAGTTCTGGGCTGTGACTAGCAGCCAAGTGAGTGGTCCAGCAAGAGACTTGGGAGTTAAGCATGAGACAAGCCTTGCCCTCCATTCACTTCCCCAAATACACAGCCTTCCCTCCATATCTGCAGGGTTCCAGAACCCCCTCCCCTTCACAGAAACCAAAAACCAACAGAGGGTGCTTCAGTCCCTTGTAGAAAATGATATTTGCATAAATAGTAAAATAGTATTTGCATAAAACCTATGCATCTCCTGTATAACTTTAAAGCATCTCTAAATTACTTATAACACCTACTACAATGTAATTGCTATGTAAAATATTGTAAATACAATGTAAATACTATGTACACAGCAAATTAAACTTTTGCTTTTTGGGACTTTCTGGCATTTTTTCTGACTATTTTCAATCCTTGGTTTGTTGACTCCTCTGATGTAGGGCCCGTGGGTATGGAGGGCTGACTGCTAGAGAGAAGGGACCTTTAAGATGGAGGAAAATGCTGACACTTGGGTTTCATACACACAGTCTCATTTAACACTTAAAAAACTCTAGAAGTGTTATCCCCATTTTATAAATGAGGAATTATGGCCTAAAGAGGCTACCTTGTCCAAAATTACACAGCTACTCAGTGACCATGATCAGATCTGAACCCAAATCTGTGGATCTAACTGAACAGATTTCTTATTCCTGTGGCAAAGAAGGCTGGCAGGCATGGCAGTTAACTGTCTGTCCATGCACTGGGGACATTTCTTATTCTCTATTCCATACAACTTTGTTTTATTTGATGCTTTTGAGCCTATGTTGCTTCTGTAGTTCACAGAAATAAAGATATTAAAAAGAAAACGATAAAAGCCATGGTTCATGGAAAACAATGTGAAATGTCTCTATCTTGGGAATGGTGGGCTTTATCATCCAGAGGACTTAATATAAAGAATATAAAGAACATGGACTATGGAAGAAAATGTAGCTTCCAGTCATGGTTCACTCACCAGCTGTTTGGCTTTAGACACGTCACTTAACCTCTCTGAGCCTCGGTTTTCTGATCTTGAAAATTATTCCTAACTCACAAGCTGAGTGTGAAGGTCAAATCAGAAAATACGTGATAAATGCTTCTTGGGCTGTAGAATGCAACCTGTATCTTAATGTAAGGACTAACTCTATCAGATTTGCTGAAGCTGCTTTTTGTTGCAAGAAAGGGACCCCCCCCCCCTTTGCCACTTCCTGAACACAATCTCTGTAGAAGCAGGAGTCAAGGACCTTTAGCTAAGTTAGATGAATGGTGGTTGATTCTGCCAATTTAGTTCCAACTCCAAGCTTTCTTTTCCTCTTATCGACACATCTGCATGTCAGGAATAAATTTTTTTCCCTACAATATCATTTTTTGATGGAAACTTCCAGACTTCCTCAGATGGGAGAAAGGAGGGGGGAGAACAAAAGCCCACATTTCTTCCACATTTCAATCAACAACCTCATTTTCTTCTAACTGTTGAAGTGAACTTCTTATGAATAATGGATGATAACCTGATGAATATGCACACAGCCTATTATGCCTGTGAGGTTTGGTGAATAATTTATGAGCTAAAACGTTCCTCACCTTGTTACTGTATAAAAATTACAGGGAAAAAACCCATATTTACCCTTTGAGCTGTTAGGGTGATCTGTCAGAGTGACAACAGCCCAGCAATAATTTTACATTATTGCTAAAATTAAAATAAATAGATAAAATATATGCATTTCAGGGTGGGAGTTCTGTAAAAAATGGAGCATGCACAGTCACATTCCTTGCCACATGCAAGTTTTCCAAAACTCTAGCTTCTCACCTTAAAATATCCCTACGTTGTTAACAGCATTTAGGGACCTTCTCTTGATGGTCCATTCTCCTCACAAGGACTTCAAAATGACCAGGCAAGATGGACAATAAGTTCCTCGTTTTATGAAAACTAACCAACCACAAGCTATATATACGTTGTAAAATTTAACACATCAGAAGTTTGGGGGTTTTTTTTAATCTTAAAAGCTTTCAGAGAGAAGCAGGTAAACCCACGGGGGGAAAACTGGCCTAGAATCATTGGAAATGTATTTGCATTGCTGTCTCTCCTCACAGCTGAGAGGTTTTTTCCTGCTGACCAAACTGACTCCCTGCTGTATCATCCTTCAACTCACTCCCACCTGCCCAAGCCTCATTCCCTTAGCAACAGCAGAGATGCCTTTAATCTGGTAATTGGAGAGGGGGAGGGGCAAGATTAACTATGCAGATAAGAAAGATGTTCAGAAAAATATGTGTGGATCCTGGGGAAATTTTATTGCTCCAGGGCATTGAAACTGGGTCAGTTCTCAAGCCAGGTAAAATAGGACCCGAGGGATTAACTGCTTAGACTCCAAGAGCTTTCTTGGAATAAAACACAGGGCTAAGGGAGGCTCTTACTGTCAACAGAGCAACCCTGATATGCTGGGTGCTTGGAGGAGATGGGCAAAAGAGGAAACATAAGGCCCTGTTCCACATCTGTTGGATAAACCAATATATTCTCAGAAAACAGAATGAAGGGACAATTAACTACAGATTATATAATGAAGTCATTGGAACAATGATATAATTAAATATTAATTATAACAATTCGGTGTTATTCAAGAAGACTTCTTGGAGGAGGTGATGAATCTTGAGTGGTGTTTGCAAAGAAAGAATGGACCCAGTTGGATGAAAAGATTAGAGGTATCTATGTCTAGGCCCTCCTGATCTGGGCTCAGCCTGTCTTTCTAACCTCATTTTGTGCAGTTCTCCCCTGTCACTTGCTAAGTTCCAGCCACACTGATCTTCTTTCAGCTTCTTCCTCTCTTTTTAAAACCGAAGTATAGTCTTGTGTTAGTTTCAGGTATACAGCAAAGTGATTCAGTTATATGTGTATATAGATACATATGTTTTTTCAGATTATTTTCCATTATAAGTTACTACTCTGTCGGCTTCTTGAACACTGAGTTCTTTCCTGCCTCATTGCCGCTGCTGTTCCTTTGGTCCCCTTTTATTCCATCTTTTAAACTTTGCCTTATAGAAGACTTCCTCAGGGAAATCTTCCCCGCCCACAGTGTTATCCTCTCTCATGTCACCTCCTGGTTTTCTTAATCATCATATGTAATGATATATTTCTGTGTTTATTTTTTATTTAATGTCTGTTTCCTCAGTAAACTATAAATTCCAAAAGAGCCATCCGTTTTGTTTTCCCTTGGACACTTAGCATCCAGCCCAGTGTTTGGCACATAGTAGGCAATAAATATTTGTTGAATAAATGTAGGCTCAGAAAGCATGGGAAGTGGGAATGGAGGAGAAAAGAAAATGTGCTGGGCTGAGGATACAGTTGAAGAGTTTTATTTGACATGAGAAGTAGAAGGAAGTCACTAGTGACTTCCCTCTACCCACTCATGGAAATATTCATATTGTTCGCATTTTTTTCTATTGTAAAATATATACTTATTCCAAAAATATTATGTTGCAATATTGCAAAAAAAAAAAGAGACTATATTGCAAATATTGGTGAGGATGTGGAACAACTAGAATTCTCATACATTACTTGCAAGGATAGAAATTGGTTCAAACATTTTGGAAAAGTATTTAGCAGTATCTACAAAAGTTAAACATATACCCCAAACCTAACAATTCCATTCCTTGGTATTTACCCAGGAGAAATAAGTGCGTATATTCACTAAAAGACTTATTCGGGAAGGTTCATAGCAGCTCTAGTCATAAAAGACAAAAACAGAAATAATCTAAATGCCTATCAATAGTAGGATGGATAAAATGTGGTATAATTATGCAATGGAATGTATACAGCAATTTAAGAAAAGAACAAATAATACTGTTAGACACAACAACATGGATGAATCTCAAAAACATATGGTGAGTAATAGAAGCCAGACACGAGAGTACATACCGTGTGATACCATTTACATGCAGTTCAAGAACTAGCAAAATTAATCTGTGGTGATAGAAATCAGAATGGTGGTAACTGGGAGTTTACCTATCAAGGAACAGAGGGGAGTCTTCTCAGATGTTGGAAATGCTCTGTGTTGTGTTGTGGATGGTGATTTTATATGTATATAATATCACATATGTGTGATATATAATAAAATAAAATAATCATTATAATAAATATTGTATGTAAATAATATATGTAATATATAAATACATGTGTAAGTAATACATGTAAATAGTGTAATATATAAATAATAAGCATTTTATATATATATATAATTCATCAAGGTGTACATTTAGGATTTGTGCACTTTACTGTGTGAATGTTATAGCCCGATAAAAAATTTGAACAAACAAAAAAGTCATATATGCTCAGCATCAAAACTTTAAGCAGAAGAGTATACAATATAAATTCAAGGTTTCCTTTTCCCAAAGAAAACCACAAGTAACATTTTAATGTATGTCTCCCTGAACCCCTTTGATCCCATGTTTCTTTCTTCATACTATCCCTGATTTCCAAGTCATGCAAGGCATTTGATTTATCTGTGTGAAGGAGCAAACCAAGTCACATAGACTAAGAGTTTAGGTCTTCGTGTGACAACATTCAATAGCAATACTGTGTCTCTTCTCCACATAAAGAGCAGTAGGAAATACAAAAATGAGTTAAGTCACAATCTGTGCTCTCAAGGAATTTATAATCTGAGAGGAAGGACCACAGGGACTACAGATCAAACCAAACCCTCAAGAACTATAATACCATGCCAGGTATTAGAGTCTCACAGCCAGTTAAAATGGATTAAAATTATTGAACAGGTAATGATACCTTACAACTGTATAGCGCTTAGAGATTTCAAAGTTTTTTTCACATAGGGGCTCACAATTAAACTTCTTAACCCTCACTGAAGTAACCCCTATTACTTCCCAGTAATGATTATAGACATTACGCACATGTTTTAAAAAGTAAGTGATGAAGTTAAATTACCTCCCTGAACTGCCAGTGCTAGAGTTGGGACTAAAAACCTAAATATTCTGACTCCTACTTATAAATCTGCCGCCTACAGTATCCCCTCACCCCCGGGTGGAAACAGCAAGCTGACGGAACTGAACCCGAGCCCTGCTGGCCAGGCGAACTATGACGATGCCAGGCCTCAAGAGGACAGCTTCCGTGAGCGGGGCCTCTGGGTGTGAGCAACCTGCGGGCAACGCCTAGAATGACGGTCTGGAACCACCAGGTGCTGTCTCCGCCCTCCCCCGCAGTATCCTTCCTTGGGTGTAGGGGTGTGTGTGTGTAAGTAAAGGAACGGTCTAGGGTGGGCTGACGGCCCCACTCTCCTCACACTACCTCTAACTCATCTTTGCTAATCTCCTCACAGGACCACCACCAAAGCGTGTGGGGTGGTGGGGGGAGCAGTGAACGGGGGTGGGGGAGGCAGAGGGGAAGCAGCCCAGGCTGACCGCAGGCTGCCCCGATGTTGGGATCCACAGTTACTGGATTTAGAGCCGGTCTCCTCCCCAATTCTCCCCCTCGTTCTTTCTCTTCCCCTTTGTTTTTCTCACTCCTTCCCCTTTTCATTTGTCAACTACTACTCGGCACGTTTTCCCTCAGGCGCTCACGGTGCCTTTCCCTGCCTTCCAGAGCCGTAGGTAAACCAAACCCTCCCCACCATCATCACCACCACCAAAGCAGAACGTTGTTTTTATTCCTGGCCACAGAACTTAGTCTGTTTTTTACATTTCCTCGTCTACTTGGACAAGAAAGCAGGCAAGCCGTCTGTAGACAAGGCAGCCCATAACCGCTGGTGAGGGGAGGGTGGGGGTGGGAGAGCATTCGCGCCCTGGGTCCCTCCCACAGATGGAGCTGGGGCACGGCGGCTCCGGAGGTTGGTTGGGCGCTGGCTGAGCGCTGTCTGAGTTCTCTCTCGTTTCTCGCAGTCGGGTCTCAGCCTGGGGCTTGGGAAAGGACGTGAACTTGACTTTCAACGTCAAGGAGGACAACTGACTAACCTGGAGAGGAAAGGCGGCCGCTGGGAGTCACCACCGTCACCGCCCCAACCCCACGCTGACGGGAATGTGGCATCCCCAGTCCGGACTCCCGCGCTCCTGCTCCCACTCTCGCACCTTCCAAAATGAAACGACCTCAAGCGGCACCTCGGAGGGGGGCTGCGTGACCCTCCCCACTGACCCTCCACTCCGGTCCCGGGAGTGAGCCTCCCGGGCCTCCGGGGTGGCAAGGGGCTGAGGGTCCCCTCCCCACCCCCATCACCCGGTCTTGGCTCCCCAGGTCCCCTCCCTTCCTCGCCCGCCCAGCCCGCCGCCCCCGGCGGCTGGCGCGCGCGGTGCAGCATGCGGCAAAGCTCTTTGCATAAATTATGCTCATGACGCAGCAGCTAAAAAAATCCAAGTAGCAGAAGGAGGGAAAAAAAGGGGGGGGAGGCCAAAGGGGGGGCTGTGGAAGGGGGAAAGGAGAAATATATATATACCTGACCGCCCCCCCCCGCTTCTCCTTCCCTCTTCCCGGCCGCCCCCCACTCCGCCCAGCGCAGCCCGTGGAGTCCCCTTCGGCTCTGCCCAGCCCGGGCTGGGGGCCCGGGGGCTGCGGCGGGTCCCGACCGGCTCCCGGGCCGAGCCGAGCCCAGCCAAGCCGCACTGGCTTCTTTGTCTGCGGGCGGCGGCAGCCCCGGCCCCGGCCCGGGTCCCCGGCCCCCTGGCCCGAGCTGTGAGATGAATCTCTAATCGGTGGCCGCCGGGCACCCGGGGCGAAGGCGGCTCGGGCTCGGGCTCCGGTAAGTAGCGGGGTCCGGGACGGGGAGGGGTTTGCACGGAGGGGGAGGGGGCCGGGCAGGGGAGGTTTCGGGTTTGGTTAATATGCAATGCCCGTAATTAGCATAATTTATATATTTATGATAAAGAGAAAAAATGCCGCAGGGCCGGGGCGCCAGGATGCTGGGCCGGGGCGGCGGGGAGCTCTGGAAGTGGGATGGCGCGCAGCCGCCCGCCTAAGGCCAGAGACCCCGGGGGCCGCGCCCTCGCCCGCCTGCTGGCCGGCGGGGACCCAAGGAGGGGAGGGGGCGGCCGCCAGGTGGACCTCGTGGGGAGCCTGGACCTGGCCCCTCCCCATTTCTGACCTTGGAGCCCAGGTCGGGTACGGACCTTAGGGGACGTTCTTTACGCAGACCCCGAGGCGACTGGGAGCGGATTCTGGCCCCACAGAGAACCTGGACGCCTGGGTTCCCAGCGGTTAAGGTCAAATGAGGCGGCCAGAGCTACCTGTCACAGTTCTCCCCACCCAGCTGCAATCCATCGGGAGGAGTGGGAACTCGGGGTTAGGGACCTGGGTGCTGCTGGAAGGGTGGGGGAGTGTTGGGTGGGTCACCATCTAGCTAAGCATGAGCACTTCATAAATATTTAATAACATTATTATTAATAAATAGTCGTCATAATGGACCTGATATACGCTCCCTGGATATTTGCACCTAGCAAGACCAAGGGAGCCCCAGGGTGCCTTGGAACCTACACTTTAGTGTTGGGATCCCCTACTCATTTGTCGGTGGAAGCCTAAAATCTTTGCGGAACAACCTCTGCTGCGCGGCAGGGGAAAATAAAACGCGGTCGGGAAGCCTTCGTGGGCAAATGAAAAGAAGCTCTTTGCAGAAATTTTGGCCCCGTCTGATCTTCCAGATTCCTTGTTCTAAAAGTAGTGGGCTGTTCCTCAATTGTTCGTAGACATATATCCCTCCTCCCTTTTCTTGGAATCTGATGCAGCCACCATTGACAAGCAGGGCCTTAAGAGGAGTAATTCCATATCTTCCTTTTTGATTGAAGTCCTGGGGCCTAGGGTGGTAGTTCTGTGACCTGGTACTTTGCATGTCTGGGGTAGAACTTCATTCATTTGTTCATTGGTCCAACAAAAATACCCACTATGTGCCGGCTCTGAATAATACAGATAGAACTTCCCCTGTCTTGGAGTTTTAATTCCAGTTTGGGGCAGTAGGGGTGGAGACAGACAGATCACAAACATGAAAACAAACACGATAATATCATAGAGTGATTTTGTGTGTGTGTGTGTGTGTGTGTGTGTGTGTGTGTGTGTGTGTGTGTGATGGGTTGTTCTCTTCTTGGAGGTACTACCTAGAAATTAGGAAATGAGTCAGAAGAAGTTTGCTGCTCTAAAGGTTCTCTGCATTATGAAGGAACATGGGACAAGGTCACGTCTCCCTTCCCCAAGATTTACTCACTGGAAAATCATAGTAATCTTACACATTTTTATAGTGCTTTACAATTAATAACATTTTGATATATATGCTTTACTTCAATTAAAAATAATAGCAATAACAGTAACAAACAGTTACACAGTGTTTGCTGTATGCCAGGACCCTTACATAAATATTATTGATTTAATCCTCACAATCACCCTCTAAGCTGGGTTCTATGATTTAGCTCCATTTCACAGGTAAGGAAACTGAGGCTTAGAGGGGTTACCTGAAGCAGAAGCAGTACTCAGTCTGTGTCTTCTGTCTTTAAGCCCCAAGTTCTTTCTGTGTCAAAATGAGGATCAGGGAGGCCACAGAGGGAGTAGGACTCCCAAGAAACTGGCCATATGAAGGAACACTTGAGAATGAGGAGCAGGACTGGCACATTAGGAAGGGGAGAGTGTGACCAGAGTTCTCCAGAACTTAATACTACTTTTTTGAAATCATTTTAAAATAGGCCTAGTATTGGGAATGAGGGCAAAAAAATTGAAATAGGGTATGTATTTTAAGGAGAAGGCAGGAAATATGAGGATGTTAAGTGATATGATCTAATTTTTTAATTTATGTTTTCAGCTCACATTCATTAACCTCTGTTATATACCAGGAATTATACGAGGCACTGGGATATTATACGTGGATAGGCCTTCTTGGTGCTTACAGTCTAGAAGGGGAACATACCTGCTTTTTATTTTTCACATTTCATCTGCCCCCTCCCTTCACCCTGCCTGGGGTGAATCAAGTTTGGGCACAGGGGAAAGGGGGCAGGAAGAGAAACTGAATCTAAGTTTGTCCTTATTAAACTAGTCTTTACTGTTTGTCTAAGATTACAGTGGTAGGTTGGGAAAGGGGAAATAAGGTTGTTCACTACTTTCCTATCTTTTTCCTTTTCCCTTCCTTCTGGCCCATGTGTGTGCCAAGTGAGTCTACCAACAGCTTGGCAAGCTATTTTTCTCTGTCAGTGAATTGTGGGGACAGGTGTGTGTGGTAAATTAATAAATTTAGTCTGAAGCAGAACTGAGAGCTCCCATTTTCCAGCGTATCCCGATCCTTGGGGGCCAGAGCAGCTCCCATCAGCCTTCCTCCCGCTTCCTGAGTGGACACTTGGCGGGATGTCAGGAGGATAGGGATCTGGGGCAGGTGGATGTGGCCTTGAAGTTTGAATGTGCCATTGACTCTTGTGCCCTTGGGCAAGTCATCTGACCTCTCTCTACCTCCATTTTCCCGTATCATTATAACAACCCCATAAGGCTTGCCCATTTAGTCAACATTTTAAAGATAAGGAAATTGAGTTTCAAAGAGACGAAATCATTTGCCCAAAATCACATGGCTATTTCATGGCCAACCTGGGATCTGTTCTAGGTTGCTTCCTAAGCGAATACCCTTACCTCTCTTTGATCCTCAACTTTCTCATCAATAAAAAAGAGGGATCATAATAGCTAATTATTCTTATGTTTTGTACAGTAATTCCAAGGTAAGCGCTCTTGTTATTTATCCCTGAGAAAACAGATAAGTAAAGTAACCCACCTACCTGGGGTCAGTTGCTTCAGTATGTTGCTCTATGGCCTTATGCTGCTGTCAAAATTGAATAACAGTAGTTAACATCTATTGAACCCTTATACAATTTATTACAACTCTATCCCCATTTCAAATATGGTAACTGAGGCATAGAAATGTTAGGTCCTTGTCCAAGGTCTCACAGCTAGGAAATGGTGAAACTGAGAGATGAATGAGATGACCAAGATGAACTGGAAGTTCCTAACTGCTCTACTAAGTTGAAATGAGGTAATGTATGTACATTTTCACAGTGACTACCATCTTCTGAGCACTTACTATGTGCCGGGAGTTGATCTAAACGTTTTACATGCATTAATTGACTCAGTAACCATAATAGCCCTATGAAGTAGGTGCTATTACTCTCACTTTTACGGATGAGAAAACTGAGGCACAGAGGTTAAATCATTTGTCTTGAGTCCCACAGTGAATGAATACCAAAGCTGAGCTTGTGAACCTGAAAGTCTGTTTCCAGAGAGTGCTCACTGTAATACTATGGGCAAAGGGGCTGGGTCCCGATAAACTGTCGATGATGACTATTTTTCAGCAGGTGGGAAGTGACATCTGTATCCTGGGGCCAGAAATGGAGAAGGGTGGGAGGAAAACCCATCAGGCAATGACAACTTGAAAGAGGCAGCAACGTTCATGGAGTCTGGCGATTTAAGAACCGGGCAGATAATGCTTGTGTGCAGGAGGGGATGTCGTGTTCCTTTACACCAGGCACTACAGAATCATGGACCAGGGTGATAGTGATAAGAAGTCAGAGGGATTCTCCATTAGAAGGGACAGCTAACAGGATGTGAAGGAGTAAATACAGACATAAGAGAGAAGGCAAGAACGATGGTAAGGTTTTTGGCCTGCGCATCTGTGGAAGGATGAAGCTGCCATTTACAGAGATGGGGAAGGCTGCAGGCAGGTGGGGCAGGTTTGGGGTGGAAATCAGGAGCTTGGTTTTGAATATGTTGAGTATGAGATGATGTGAGCAATCAGTAGGCAGTTGGAGATATGAGTCTGAGGTTCCCGGGTGAGGTCCAAGCTAGGGAGTTGACTTGGTAGTTGTCAGATTTGGATGAGACCATCTTGGGAGCAGGTGATGAGTGAATTGTCTGCAGTAACCAGCTCAGCCCTAGCTACCAATCTATACTAGTCTCTTGCTTCCTGTCCTCGTGGTCTTTTTAAATGGCAGTTCTGCAGGAGGTAAGTGGGTGCACAGTTTAAGATATAAAAGTAGAGCTAGAGATGCTGATGTCAACAAACAGCCTAGCTTGAGAGGACTATGATATCGAAAATCTGAAAGGTAATTTCCCATGACTAGTGTTAACTTTCTTTCAGTTCAGCCTAACCAGCCATCCCTTCACTTCACACAGAGTACCCTCAGCCTCCAAAATGACTGTATGATGAGAAGGTATTTTACACCTTGGAAACCTCAAGCATATTAAGTGTATAAGGGAATGATTAAAAACACAGAAATGAGTCTGAATTAAAGATCTGAATCCTATACAACAAATTCCATTTTGCTCTACATGGCACAAGATTTTTCACACACTACAAAATTTCATGCCTGAAACACATGCCACCCTGGAACAAGGGGCAAAGGACCACACCAACCTGTATTAGGTGTTCCTTCTGTGGATCCTCTACCAGCCTCTGTCCATCCACCAGGACACTTAAACATATGTATTGTAGTTACCTTTTTATTTTTTTGACTCTCATATTAGACTGTTGGCTTCTTGACAAACCTGGGGAATGTGTTTTTCCCCCCAGCTGTATCCCCAACACTCAGCACGTAGTAGCTGCTGAAGTTTTTGTTGAATAAACAAAGGATGAAGCATTTCAGGATTTTTCTTAGTAGGATCTCAGGTTATTTTAGGGGGTTCTGATTTGTTTGAGATTTCCCAGTGCTCCCCCTGGGGGCCTTAGCAGTTCCAAAGCAGTTCCCAGAGAAGAATGATAAATAGAACCAGGTCCTCTCAATCTCCTCCCATGAAAGTCCTGGATAGTCCTGGACCTCTGGATTTTGGGTGTGGGAAAATACCTCTGCACCCATAATTCCAAGGTTGCCTGTGTTTTTAGATGATAGCACAGAAAAACCGGGGACAAGTGAGCCATCTGTAACCCTTGCTAGGTTTGATTCAGGTGTTTTTCACACTCAATTCACGGGAGAAAGAAGGCAAAGGAGGGGGGCTCTGGCTGGGTACTGTTTCCTGTCCTAGATTTAACCAGAGCGGCTCTGCTGTGATTTGTGTGTGTACCGGAGTTCTACTGCTGGGGTGATCGTAGGAGCCCCTTCTTTTAAAACAGACAGCTGATGGTCTGTCTTCACTGCTGTCAGGCTGTGGACATGGCATCACGAGCTCAAAGAGGCCATCCAGACATGCTATTTATCACAATAATGGGGTGAAAACCCTAAAGCCCCTGGGATGAGCCAACAGTTGCACTCCTAGGTGTATACCCCAAAGAACTGAAAACAAGTGTCCCAACAAAAACTTGTACACAAAGATTCATAGATGCATTAGTCACAGGAGCCAAACCATCCATCAGCTGATGAGTGAGTAAACACAATATGGTATATCTATAGAATGGAATTTTTTTGACATATGAGTTTAATTGCCTGCTAGATCATCCAAACAGAAATATGTGATAAATGGATGGAAATAAGTGTCATGAAATGAGGAGAGAGGCAGGTGTTTTTAGACCCATTTAGGTTTAGACATTCACCCGGTTGGACTATTTTTTAACATTTACAATAAAACTTGTTACCGTAATAAACAAAACAATGTATTAAAACTGACTTACAGAATTGTCCAAATTTTAAAAAATCATTACATAGATTCTGTTTATATTTACTTAGGTATTGCTTATCCAAAATACTGAATTTTCATTTTAGAACTTGGTTTATAGTTAGATAACAGAGTGTTCTACATTGATGTTTAACAGGACACCTTTCTCTAAACCCTAGTGGTTTATATCTTCTTTAAAATGTATAAGTACCTTTTTATTATGTTGTCATTCTCAAAGGTATTCTGGAGAAAAAATTATGAATTACACTTCTATAAATTCTTCTCCATTCCTGTTATAATGTAGCAAGTTCTCATGTACCCCGTAGTGATCTGTCAAGGGGGTGAGTCTCAGTTTCTTGTTGTTTTCAGACAGAGCAGCTTACAGAGTAATATCTGGCTACAGCTTCTCCACTTCCTTATTAACAGCGGTAACTGGGACAGGTCATTCTTTGAGTGATACATTTTGACTAGTTTTAGCCTCTGAAGAAGGTCTTCTTTCTCCTGAATCTCCTTCACCAATTTTGCTTTTTCTTCATTTCATCCTTGTTTGGGAAGATTCTCAGTCACAAAATCATTTTGGAGACCCCTGCCCGACACAGTATCCGGTGACTTAGATTCACATGCATTGATGTCCTGCAAAGTATGTTTCAAATATGTATTTTCTTCTAATTCACTCTGTGTTTAAGTTTTTCTTGAAATTCCAGTTTTATTTTGTTGAAGATACTGGTTCCTCTGAAAAGATCTGATCATTTTCTTCATTCTCAACTTTACAACACTTTACCATGCCACTTAATTAGAGGAATTAAATGAAGATCTTGTTTTCCTTAATTGTTCTCTAAGTGTTGCACTCATGGACTGTTTTCTTGAACTCTTCATGTGGGGAGGATTAACACAGGCCTGTGGATCACTGGGTAGAGTAATCCAGACAGCTGAGTCTGATGGGCTTTCCATCTTACGAATGAAATCTTGGTTTACCTCTGCCTCTGCCATCCCCAGAGAACACAGAAGCCTGTACTGTGGAGTTTTATCCAGCTATGAAAAGGAATGAAATACTGACATATGCTACACCCTGGATGAACCTTGAAAATATTCTACAAAGTAAAAGGAGCCAGATGCAAAAAGGCCCCATTTGTATGATTTCATTTATATGAAATATTGAGAATAGGCAAATCCATAGAGAGGAAGCAGATTATGGTTGCCAGGCGCTCGGGGTCAGCAGAGAAAGGGAGTAACTGCTAATGGATTTCCTTCTGGATGATGAAAATGTTCTGGAACTAAATGGTGGTGCCAGTTGCACAACATTGTAAATGTACCAAGTTCCACTGAGTTGTACACTTCAAAATGGTAAAAAAAAAAAATGGTGAATTTGATGTTATGTGAATTTTACCTAAATCAATAAAATAACAACAAAAAAAGGAAAACAAATGAAGCAACCCCAGGGGTAGAAGAGGAGGAGGCAGGGAAGGGGTGAGGAATCCAGAACACTTCTCCGAGCTTAGTGTCTTCGTCTATAACACGGGGACGATAATGGCCCCATCCCCCAGCGGCATGAGTAACACATGAGTTCTTGTTCCATAGAATGCTTTGCCCAGCACAGAAGGCACTCAGAATTAGTGTTGATTGCCTTCTTTTCTCTCTAAGTGTCTAAAACTACTTGTCCCGTTTATTATCCCTATTTTTCTTTCTTTTTTTTTTAAGTGACTTATTTTGGGAAGGGTAATTAGGTTTTTTTTCCTTATTTATTTCTAAAAACTTTTAATAAAGATACTGGGGGTTGAACCTAGCACCTCATGCATGCTAAGCATATGCTCTTCCACTTGAACTATATCCTTACCCCTATTACCTCTATTTCTTGTGACTGTGGTTTGTGACTCCAGACAACCTGTTCTCACAGGGGCTCCTCTCATTCCTTCTCACTGCATGTGGAAAGACTGCTTCACCATCTGGGATGTTGTCCTGCCTCCTGTGTCAAAGGCCAGGATAGTTCTTGGGCCACTGCTGCAGAATCACCTGACAGCTGGTTCTGTGGGACCCACCTGCTGAATCAGACTCTGGATTACAATACAGTACAATACCGCACAAACATCTGGAGATGTCTGGTCTGGGGGAATCTGGAGGCCTGCATTTTTAATGTGTTCCAGGTGATGATCAAGCACATTAAAGTTTTGAAACACTTGTTTTAATTTATTCCTGTCTTTACCATCTCTTCCAGGAAGTCCGCTCAGACCCCTCCCCTGAGAAGTGCTCTGATACCCAGTGTGCTCCTTACCTCTGTTTCTGAATGTCTGGGTCAAAGTCGCCTTGGGTTCTGCTGGGTCTGCTCTTTCCCATTGGACTGGAGGACTCTCAGGGACAGATGCCTGGCCCTCTCTTTCCTCTTGTCACCCTGGTTCCTCCAGAGTGTAGGTTTTCCTTGGACGCTGTAGGAAGTGAGACACTTCAGTTTTAAAATCCTTAGAATCCTGTCTCCTTTACGTCTACAGATACCTGGGAAACTTAGCTTCTCTCTCTTCCTACCATTCTATGTCTGACTTTGTGGAAATGGGATTACTGTGTCACATCAGCCTTTGCTTTTCCCATCCCGTCTCACCCCACAGGATGTGCTAGGTTGCCCACCCAACCCTGACAGGTGACCATGGATCCTGGAGCCGGGCCAGATTCATCTCTGACTATCAATGAGCAGGTATCTTCTGGGGCAGGAAGAGGTGGGGAGTGAGGGTGATGGGCCAAGGGGGCACGGGCAAGGGCGAAGGCTCCACAGCGCCCCTCGTTGTTTCTTACCAAAGTTCACGGTCATCTCACCGTCCAGATACAGTTGCCAGCTAGGACGTCTCAGGGGCTGGGTTTGGGGATTTAAGCTGTGACTTTAAAAAGTGAAATGAAAATGTGCAAATATGTAAACGTTTACATGGGGGAGGATTTGAATGTCAGGTAATTTACTCCGTTTTCTTCTTGCTTATCTATCATTTTCTATTTTTTCTTGCAATGACCTTTTATTACTTACATAATTTTTAAAAGGAGTTAAAAGATGAACATCTTGAAAAATGTTACTGGAGTGAAGTCCCTCCTAGGTCAAGTTTGAGTCAGAAAGGGAACTGCTCTTGGGGGTGATTTCATTCATACTCTCCTAATGGGTCACATTGTTGCTTTTTTCTGGTAGAGTCTCCAGCCTGGATCCAGTTTTCAGGCTTAAGGAGGGTGTTGTGGGAGTGGCTTCGAGCCCAGGCCAAGTGCAGACAAGGCTTGACACAGAGCTTTTTAATGTACAGGGTGTCCCCGATTCTTGAATGGCCCATTTGGAAGCATTTTAGTACTGGAGGGAGAACGCTGAGTGCTGGCTGTTGGAGCAGGAAAGAAGAGCCAGTGTTCCGGGGAGGCCTGGGGGCTGCCTGCCTGGCTGGGTGGGGAGGCTCCCCTCCAGGGAGAGCAGGCCCCCTGCAGATGGTGCAGCTGGAGACGGAGGCCCAGGGGGTACAAAGCTCCAGTGCAAGAGGGCCCTTCAGAGACTGCGTCTTCAGGATTCCTGACCTTCACTTCAGGAATTTCACTTGCAGGGAAATCTTGACCTTTTCCTCAGAGTTTTGAAAGTAACGGTACCATGAACTTAAAAATTACTCATCATTGTGGAGCACCCGTTTTCCACTCCTTTACCTTTGAGGGAGCTTCTGTCATGTTTCAGGGGACATGTAGAGGGATTTGCTTCTTGTCCCAGCTTGAGCTGTGGATCCTGGGTCAGGGGCCTTCACAACCACACTCCAGTATCCTCGCAGCCAAGGAGACATGCTTGCAAGGCTGTGGGAGCGGCCTTCTGCCACTCCCTGAACTGAGTCCAAGAGAGGGAGCAAACAGAACTGTCCCCGAAATGTCCAGAAATGATTGGCTCTGCGGGGTGTTTTTTAGCTCGTGTCAGGCCCTTTCCCTGTCACCAGGGCCTGCTTTCTCCTATCCTCTCCTTGCCTGGAATCAGCGGGCTGCAGTCTGCTCCCAGCCCTGGACTTCCCGCAGAGCACACCGTCTTTGGGGCGGGAGGTGGACATCCTGAAATGCCCACTCTTCTCTCCCCCAACCATAGGCAGAGCTCTGGCTCCAGAGGGCTGTATGGGCTCTCCCCTTAGCAGTGTCCCCGTCCTCTGCTTGCAGGTCATCGTGATGTCAGGCCACGAGACCATCCGAGTGCTGGAGGTTGGAGTGGATGCCCAGGTCCCTGCTGAGGAGGAGGGCAAAGTGCTGGAGGGTGTGGCCGCCGAGGGCTCCCAGAGCGGAGGCCCTGAGGAAGCCGGGGAAACCGCGGGTGAAGCCGGGCCAGACAACCCAGACTCCTCCACGGAGGCAACTGGTACAAGGCCACTGCTCCCACCCGACATGGCTCCCCTTGAGTCCCTTCCTGTGTTCCTCGTGCCAGCATGAGCCCCAGGGGTTCAGATGGCTTTAGGGCCTTGTCTTCCTGTCCACTGGACAGCCTCTGGCCACAGCCCGTGCTCCTGGGGCTAGCTGCACTCCTCATCCCTGGCACTTTAGTTCTGGTTTCAGTCACTTAGAGACCTAAACTGGGATGGCCAGGGTGAGGTGGGAGGTGGGTGCTCAGCCGTGGGGATTGAATTAAGCTCAGAGAGGTCTCCTAGGTCTAAACTAGACCCTCAGGCCCAATGCAAAGAGGACTAAACCTTCAGGATCCTACTAACCCTTCTAAATCAGTACCTTTTGTGGTAGAGCTGGGAGGTCCCAGGAGTTGGGGATGGGAGGGCATCTTGGACTAGCATGTATGTCAGGAAGGGCCTTGTAGAATCCCAGCTCCTTACTCCCAGCTGAGCTAGCACGAGTCCAGCCTGGTGGACTTCTTTGTGCAAAGATGATTTTTGGGTGTAAAATTGATTCTCCTGCATGGGGGATGGATATGGCCGATGGACTCACGCTGTCTCCACTAATGACCCTGCAGTACAGCTGTGAGAGAGCCAGGGCTATTCTAGAAGCTGGCACAGGTACTGGGTACTGCTCTCTGGACACAGGGAACCCTTTCATTGACTTTCCTCATTAACACCTTGCAGAATAGACATCTCCTGGGACTGCCCTTGCCAATTCCCCAGGAGAGCCCTGATTCATCTCCCCTTGCCTTCTGCTGTACTTCGCCCCTTCTCTAGATTGGAGATCTTGTGGGGGGAGTTGGGTAAGAGGAGGATCCAAGAAGAGAGCAAGGAGAACAGGCGACTCCTTAACGAAACATCTGCAAGATCTCACCTCCCCTGCTCTACTTGCAAATCAGTCTGCAGGCTCATTTGGGACCCCAGTAACCTGGATTATTTTTCTCCTTTTGAGTAAAGGAGTGACAAGAGACACAGCCATTTCCCCTGGAAGTGTTCTGCTTCCATGAGCATTTGCAGGATGAGTCAGCACCTGTTCCCATGGGCCAGTGCCTGGAGGGCAGGCAGGCGCAGGCAGGCAAGAGAAGGACTCTCCGTCTCAGCCACCCTTTCCATTCCTGCCCATTGTGGGGAGGGAGCCTCTTTTCAGAATATTTAGGCAATTTCCCAGGTTATCTCCAGTGCCCCAGCTTCCCTTTTGACCCTTTTATCCGTCTTCTGTATCTCATTTCTTCTGGTGCCTTAATTCTGCTCCTTATCCTACACGTAAGCATGGGTGTTCATGGCAGTGTGCATCTTCTTCCAGAGGTTTGTATACTTAAACCTTTCCCGAAAGCCTTCTTTGTAGAGGAATTTTAGTCATTGTCAAGAAGGTAAGGGCGGGATTTTGATGGTACCTCCTAAGAAGCTGCCAGCTTAAATTGTGGCTTTGATGGAACATTTCTGGGTATGTAATACTGAGAAGTGTTTCCTCTTAAAACAAAACTAAATAATAGGACACTTTTTCAGGATGAAAAAATAATCTAGTGATTTGTGTCACTCTAAGTTATTACCTAGACCTTGTCACACATACGTATTTTTATAGGTGTGGCCACTGAGGGCAGACTATGTAATATGACACTTACCACTGTATTATTTCATATTCCATGTCCTTTGTTGACAGATTCACCCACCTGATTCTGGTTTTGGCTGTTATCAAACTATCAAGTTTTTCATTGTCATAAACAGTGCTGCTTTGAATGGCCCTTTAATTTTTTTTTCTTTGAAGTGTGGTCCACTCAAATTCCTTTTGAAGAGAAATCAGTGACATAGGAGGAAGTCATCACATGGAAAAATACAAAATCTTGCCATCAATGAGAGGAAAAATAACTGGCTGTAAGGTACCACATGTGCCTGTTAAGCCCGAAAAAGTAAATAAATAGCGATAAAACCTAAATTGGGGGAGGGTATAGCTCAAGTGGTTGAGTGCATGCTTAGCATGCACGAGGTCCCGGGTTCAATCCCCAGTGCCTCCTCCAAATACAAATAAATGAATAAACCTAATTACCTCCCCCTCATAAAAATAAAGAAACCTAAATTGGGTGGCAGTGTGGAGGAACAGGTGCATTGCTGATGGTTCTGTAAATTGGTTCAGTCTTACTGAAAAGCAGTCTAGCAGGAGGCTGCAACAGCCCTAAATGTATGCAAACCTTTAGACCCCCATGGTTCTACATTGGAAATACATCCTAATAAAATGACTCATTTCTTCAGGTGTAAGCTTCCATCACATTCCCATTTCCTCACCTTCCTTTTTAGGTTTCATTACATTTTGTCAAGCAAAATGTTTTTCAAATTTTCAAAGGTTTAGATTATCCTTATCTTCTCTGATTTTTTTCAGTAGTTAGACATGCATCTTCCCTTCACAATGGAGATGAACCTGCCATTTTGTTTTCTTTAGTATTTTATAAGGCTTTTGTGATTGCTTGTTTGTTTCTCTCATTCCTTAAACAATCTGAATTTTTAAGTTATATACTGTGAACAGTCTAGCCCTGACTTAAGTTGGTACCTTTCCATATTAAAACATGGTCTGGGGAGTGCGGGGTTCGAAGGTTTTCCAGTTCAGTGGTTCCCACCTGGTCTGTGTGCTGTATCTCAAGGGAGCTTAAAAGAACAAGGAGGGATGCGAGGTTCCTGGCCTCTGTTCCTGGACATTCTGACTCAGTAGGCCTGGACTAGGCCCTGGAAACCTATGCCCAGCCAGCATGAAGAAGCCACTGACTTGGTCCAGCACCCAACACCTAGACTGCCTTTAATGTCTCACCATATGTTAAATAATAACCCCTTTCTGCATTGTTGTGTGGCTTTGAAGACATTTCCTGGTAGGAGGTCCCAATACCTAACTAAATCAAGGGAACAAGAAGAAGCTCTCACCTGGGTGAAAATCTCCAGTTCCTGGGAAGTTCCTTTAGAAGCTCCTAGAAGCTGCTCATCCAGACTTCAGCTCTCAGGGGATGGCAGAGAAAAGCTGCCTGGCCTGGAGAATCCCTGTGACCCTGAGTGTGGCCAACACATGTCCAGTTTTCAGGGACTGCTACTTCCAAGACTTCACCCTGCAGGAATCCTGGTCCCTTCCCCAGGCCAGCATCTGCATCCAAAAAGTAGCTTGAAGGTAGGGTGAACAACGATGCAGTTGCTGGATGAGCCAATTGATTGGATGAGCCAATCCCATTGATTCTAGCTGCTTCTCTCCCCACACATGTTCATTTCTACTGCTGATGTGTTAGGTCCTGGGGTCCTAGAGAGCCAGGAGATGAGAGACTGATACCCGAGTGTGCCTGGGCCTGCATTTTCTTTACCCAGATGTGGGAAGAGGGTGACCTACCTTCCAGGCCCGGCACAGGGTTCTCCAGCCTCTTATTCTCACAACCAGTAACTTTTGGGAAGCTGCCTCTTCCGGCCATGGAAGGCCAGCAGTTGGTCTCAGGTTATGCAGAAATACACTGTGGGGCCGAGAGTTATCACTTCAAGCTGCAGACAAGACCCCTCCACTCACACCAGGCTCTCTCCTTGTCCTGCTTTCTCCCAATGCCACGTGAAGTGAAGTCACTCCCCGGGATGCCTCCGAGCCCTGCCCCTGCGGTTGCCACCTTCAGCCAAGCTCCATGCCAGCCTCAGGCATCGCAGACCCTAACGCCACTGGCTGTACAAGCTGCCCCCCAGGTAAGGGCCGCCCCAGGGAGCTGGACAGAGGGCAGTGGGCAGGAGAAAGGCATGGGACGGCCACCATGGGCTGGCCATGGGATCTGGGGACTTCATAAGGCAGGACAGGGAAGGGGCTGTGGCTTGAGGTGGGGAATCTCCTACTAGGCACCCTTGGCCTCTCCTCTGCCCCAGATCAGGCCCACTGGGAAAGCAGATCTGCATTTGCCAGGTGATCTCCTGGGTCCAGCAGGGATTATAGAGATTACCTGAACTCTGTCAAGCCATCTAATGACTATGGATGAATACCCTCATCAGCCCCTCTAGGGATCCCTGGAGGAGTTCATGGATTGTTCAGTCCTCATTTAGATCTGGGGGCAGCCCCAGTGCAGTGAGAAGCTGCCTCCAGGATCCTCCAGGCATGCTAAGCTCCCTGTGACCCTTCACCCCATGCACAGACCTCCAAAGCCATCAAGACCATCAAGAGTATCCTCCATCAGAGCTCCTCAGAGGCCTCTGTGGGTCTTAACCACTTGGTTCCACCAGCCCCATCCCCTCCTTCCTGGCCACAAAGCGTTGGTCCTGTGGACAAGGGCCCAGGGAAGGCTTGGGAGGCAACAGACTGGTGGAAGAGGCCTGTGCATCCTTTCCTGTCCTTGAGCAGGGCTGGACCCTGTCCCTGACTTGGGCTGCTTCTTGGAAGGCAGGCTAGTCCAGTCCAGGTGCCCCCTTGGGGTTGGGCCTCCAGCTAGGGCTTGTCTCCCTCCTGCCCTCATGCAGCCTTCTCCCACTGCCCTCAGAATGCTTTGTGTGTGCTCAGCTGGGTCTGAGAGACCCGGTGTTTGCGCTGTCGATGTTGATTTTTTATTTTTTCTTTTCTTTTTGAAATCTTGTTTGCCTTTGCAGGTCTTGACTCAGGAAAACTTAGCCACAGTTCTGACAGGAGTTATGGTTCCAGCAGGGGCAGTTACTCAACCTCTTCTTATCCCCATCAGTATTGCAGGTCAAGTGGCTGGGCAGCAGGGGCTGGCCGTGTGGACAATTCCTACAGCAACCGTGGCTGCCCTCCCAGGACTGACCGCTGCTTCTCCCACGGGGGGAATTTTCAAGCCACCTTTAGCCGGTCTCCAAGGTAACAGCAACTCTCCCCAGGACTGCACCAGGCCCCCCACCACCCTACACTACCATCCCTGCACGTGTGCTTGCCATGTTGGACTCAAAAACCCGCGGCCCTCTCAGGGCGACAGCCCTGGCGTCTGGATCTGGTGTCCCAGGCACCCAGCCACAGAGCTGCTGCACCACCTCGGGACTCTAGGCCATGACACCATGCTGGCCCAGCTGGCCTCTCTTCCTTCAGCCAACTGTCTGAGACTGCCCCTCTCTCCCTACGCCAGAACTCACCCCATGACCAGCCTCCTGAGAAGGACTGCAAGAAGATTCAACTTCTGGTTTTGAACCTACACAGCTCCAGGCCCAAGGGAGGGGGGATGAGAGATGTTGGCATGTTTCGTCCCTGCAAGGATCAAGGGAACCACAGCTGCCTGTCCCCCCGCCCCACTGCCCCAACCCCTCTCTCGTTCTTGTGCCAGATCCCTTGGGATTGGAGCCGCCCTGGGCTGCAGCTAGGCATTTGAGCACTTCTGTCTCTGCCTTGCTCCGTAGCAGCTGCCGTGCTGAACGCCACTCTCCCGGCACCAGTCCAAGCTGCCCCACCGACACAGGCCTCCTCGCCCGCCCAGCCCCGACCACCAGCCCAGCCGCAGACGTTGTTCCAGACCCAGCCGCTGCTGCAGACCACACCTGCCATTCTACCGCAGCCCACTGCTGCCACCGCTACTGCCCCCACCCCCAAGCCAGTGGACACCCCCCCACAGATCACCGTCCAGCCTGCAGGCTTCGCATTTAGCCCGGGAATCGTAAGCTGCCGCCCTCACCCAGGGCTGACCAGGGATGGACCGAATCCCCGGCCAAGGGTGGACCTGACCCTTCCCGCAGGGGAGGACGGAGGTGGAGGACCAGCCCCCTGAATACGGCTCTTTTCCAACACTTCAGCAGAGATGGGCTCCTTCTGAGGCCTTCTCCCTGCAGCTGCCAGCCTGTCCGTCCCAGACAAGCAGACAACCTCTGCCAAGAGGGCTGGGCAAATCCTCCAGAACCTGAACCACCTGGACCAGCCTTGGAGGGTGGGATGAAGTCTGGGGATTGCGACTTCGTGAGCTGTCGCTAAGGTGGAGTTAGAGGCTCACAGCCCCATGCGTGTCTATCTAGTGCGGCTCCTGGCTTGGCAGTGGAGCTGTTAGTTGTGACCGGTCACATCTAGTTAGATGTGGCTAGAGTCACTCAGCCTCTCCAGTCTGGCCCTTCTACTCTCTCAGGCCTAGCCTGAAAGGTTAGCCAGGGTTCCTCCTCCAGGACTGTGGCCCCACCCTTCCCTGCTGTCCTATCAGCCCCTGGCCCCAGACACTATTCAGCTGGTGGACCTGGGCCTGCAGCCCACATTCACATCTGCCAGCATCAGTACCTCCCACCCCGATACCCTCAGCCCTCTTCCCTCTGCCTTGGGCTCTTTCTCGCCCCTTGGCCTCTGAGCAAGGCTCTTCCTCCACCCACAGATCAGTGCTGCTTCCCTCGGGGGACAGACCCAGATCCTGGGCTCCCTCACTACAACTCCGGTCATTGCCAACGCCATTCCCAGCATGCCAGGGATCAGCAGTCAGATCCTCACCAACGCTCAGGGACAGGCAAGTGGTCAAAGCCAGGCTGAGGGGTCGGGACTGTGGAGACACTGGCTGGGGGGAGGGGCAGGACTTGGACTGAGAGTCAGAGAAACTCAAACAGGGTGTTGAGCTGCTGTTCGTACCTCCTGTATGACAGCTCTCTGCTGATGCGGAGGCCGGGCAGGGGCGGAGCCACCGCCCAGCCCGGGGCGGTGCTCACTCTCCTTGGCGGTTCTCATCTACTGAGCACTCACTTTGTGTCCAGACTGTGCTGGGTGCTTTCTCATACATTAGCTCACTTTGTTTTGAGTACACACCTATCAGGTGGAGATTTTTATTCCATTTTACAGAGGAGAAGGCTGAGGTTCAGAAAAATTAGGCCACACAGTTAAAATGTGGCAGAGCAGGGATTCATTCACATCCAGGTCTGTCTGAATCCACATGCAGACCTTTTCCTGCTCCACCACCGCCCTGGAGATAGAATAAAAGAAGCAGCCTCTAGCGTGTGAATATTTCACTTTATTGGTGAGGAAACTGAGGCCCAGGGGGTTAAGTGATGTGTCTAATTCCCTCCCCTGCCAGTGTGGAGGTTTGGGTTGGGGGTGGAGTTGGACGCTGCCCTCACACTTGGGGTCCCTGTGCTTCCTCCCAGGTTATTGGAACACTTCCGTGGGTAGTGAACTCGGCTAGCGTGGCGGCCCCAGCACCAGCCCAAAGCCTGCAGGTCCAGGCCGTGACCCCCCAGCTGTTGTTGAACGCCCAGGGCCAGGTGATTGCGACCCTGGCCAGCAGTCCCCTGCCTCCGCCTGTGGCTGTCCGGAAGCCAAGCACTCCTGAGTCCCCTGCTAAGAGTGAGGTACAAGGACTGGGTTGGGGGATGGGGGCAGGCAGTGCTATCTGGCCTGGGTGGCCTCCCTCCAGACTGTGGGCAGGACAGCATTATTCTCTGAAGCCACTGGGAAAGCAGGGCCCCTCCTCAAAGTGGGGGGAGGTTCCAGGGTAGAAGGCCCACATGGGTCCACAGATGCTCTGCCCAGGAAAACAGCACCCCCACCCCCACCTACACACACCAAACATGTAGATGTTCCCTCAGAGGCCAGTGCGACTTTGAGAAGCCCAGGGAGAAGTGGTCAAAGTAAGCTGGGCCTCAGTCAGCTCCAGGGGGAACAAATGGCTGGAAAAGCCCTGGAGGTTCATTCTGCGGCCCCTTCTTCTTCCCCTCTTCATCCTTCCAGCCCTACTCGGTACTATGGCTTTGATCATTCATTTATGTGTTCCCTCTAGGAGCAGGTTTTGAGTGCCTACTAAATTCCAGGTGCTGCAGATAGATGCATGTGGTAGCCTCAGGTAGGCCAGCGTCGGAGACAGTTGCAGGTCAGCGTGACAAAGGCCGTGATAGGGGCATGGCAGGGTGCTTTGGCAACCCAGAGAAGGGAGCTCTCAGCAGACTGGGGAGCTCAGCAAGGCTTCAAGGAGGAGGGACATTGAACTAATCTAAAGGGATGCATTGGATGAGAGAGTATTCTACCTTTGCAAAATTGCAGGAAATACAGTGTGTCAGAGCAGAGGTTCTCAAACTTCAGTGTGCCACAGAACCAGGAGGCCTTGTTGGAGTACAGGTTCCCGGGCCACCTCCAGAGTCTCTGATTTAGTAGGTCTGGAGTGAGGCCCAAGAATCACATGTCTAACCAGTTCCTAGGTGATGTTGAGGCCCATGGTCCTCACATGTGGCATGCTGCTTCCCAGCTTCACTGAGTAACCTCTTTGCCTCATCTTTAACGGAGATCATAAGAGTATCAACTTCAGAAGGTTATGAATGTTGAAGAGTTATATTACACACAATGCAATTAACACCCTGGTACACAGAGAGCACCTGGAAAACGATGCTTTTACTGTTATCACTAGTATTAGGTAGGGGGAGTCATGGAAGGGTTTTTAGCAGGGAAGCAGCTGATTAGATTTGCATTAAAAGAACTCCCTCTGTTATCCTGGTCAAATCAAGCATTGGACTGTGGTGAGACTTGAGTCATTGTCCTTATTAGGACACAGCTTAAACAATCACAGCCAGAGACAAGGAGCTCTGAACTGAGGCCAAAGCCCGGGGGTGACAAGGGACTGACTTGAAGCTGCCAGGAGGTGGAATCTGGGGAGCACAACCCATTGTGCAGAAATTTGCACTTTTCAGGGAGCTTTAAAGAAAAATCTTACTAAAAATGCTAATTTCACATATTTACAGTTTCTCCTGATTATAAATATGATACATGGTATTTATAAAAATTCCTACATTATGTGTGATGCCAAAAAGTAAAAAAATCTCTTTTAACTCCACTTCCAGGGATGACTTCTATTGACAGCTTGCTTTATATGCCTCAAAATTTTTTTCCCTGAAAATTCATATGTCTTTTCTAAAGGAATTATTCCATAAAAATTGTTTTTCACCTTACATATATATTTTCACTTAGCACTGTGACTCAGGTTTCTTTCCATGGCAGTAGTTAAAAGATATACCTTATTCTTTTTAATGGCTGCACAGTATCCCAATATAGGGAGGTCTCAGAAGTCATTATTAATGGACCTTTGGGGCATGGAGGCTTTAGAATCAGGTTTAGGTTTCTCCTTTGAGGGCAGAGATTTGATAGTGGTTATCTTAAGAGTGAACACCTGTTGGGGCTTTGACCCAATGTGTTGAATCTTTCTGAGCCTCTGACCTGCCCATGTGGTAGGTGGCTATAAGACTGTGGCCTAGGGGGCATGTTCTATGCTTATTTTAGAGGTCATTATCATTGGGTGGGTGCTAATGCATAGCCTCTGGTGTTGCTTTTGATGGGGCACAGATAGGAGTGTGCTGGATGAGTGAGGATTTCATGCCCACTTTTGCCCTGCCTCTGGTCCACCCAGAGGCTCCAATCCCCTGAGCCAGGCAGGCAGGCAATACAGTTTATTGGCTTTCTTCTCATAGGTGCAGCCCATCCAGCCCACGCCAGCCGTGCCCCAGCCTGCTGTGGTCATCGCCAGCCCAGCCCCAGCGGCCAAGCCATCTGCCTCTGCTCCCATCCCAATCACCTGCTCAGAGACCCCTACTGTCAGCCAGTTGGTGTCCAGTAAGTGGCTCCTGGAGAAGGTTGTGGAGAAGTGGAGAGGCATTTATTCAGATACCCCCACCTCATCAGATGCTGTTCTCCTTAATAGACTTCCTAGAGTCCTAGGGGAAGGGCAGAGGCCCATTGCCAGGAATTGACTTCCTTATTCTCATTCCTGTGGAGCTGGATTCTATGTATGACAATGGTAGAGGCTGCTTAGCCAGCTGTCTGGCTGCTTTTCTGAGAAACCAGGCCATTGGCTGTCTCTCCTTTGGTCTCTCACCCAGTATTTGAAGAATGTGGATGGCCAACAGGTGTGCCTGGGGCCAGGCGTGGGGAGGATGGGGGAGGGCAACAGTTAGAGCTGGAAGAACTTGAAAGTAGACCTCTGTCTCTAGATACACTAGTCCCTGGCCCCTTTCCCCTGAGTCTTATTTGTCTTGCGGACGGGAGTGATGAACATCTTAAAGGAGCACAGGCTTTGTGCCAAATGTCCTTGTCCCTCACTACTGCACCAGGTTAGGTAAGCAGTGATGATGAGCTGTCTTACACGCTCACCTCTGCCCCCTTCCTCTGGCCTAGAGCCTCATACCCCAAGTCTGGATGAGGATGGCATCAACTTAGAGGAGATCCGGGAGTTCGCCAAGAACTTTAAGATCCGGCGGCTATCCCTGGGCCTCACGCAGACCCAGGTGGGTCAGGCTCTGACCGCGACAGAAGGCCCAGCCTACAGCCAGTCAGCCATCTGCCGGTGAGTGAGGCTGCCCTGGCCAAGGTCAGGGCGCTCATAGGGACCCAGGTATCTGGCCTCTTTCCATATTCTCCCTTGTTCCTGCCTTCTCCCAGACAAGGAAGGATAGCCATGAACACCCGGAGTAGCCAAAGTCTTTCTGAGAGCCCTGTGAAGTTTATCCTCCAATCCTGAGCATTTATGTCATCTTTTTTGATAACCCAGGATCCTAATCCATTTAGGAATCGTAGAGGGAAAAGAGTACAGCTTAGGAAATTAGTCACGGAAGTGGGAACTTCAATTCTGGCTTGGTTCTCAGCTGTAACACACCATCACCCACATCGGGCTCCCATCTCCCCCTTGTAGGAGGCATAACTATAAAGTGATGGAGCTGATTTTTCTGTGTGCGGATACTGGTTCTGGTGCCAATATCAAAGGAGGGGTAGCAACGGGTTTCAAAAAAGAAAAAGCACATGGATCTGGGATGGCCGAACAGTTTCATCTGCCTGCCAACTCTTTAGATGAGACTAGAGTGACTGTTAGACTACAGTGCCCAGTTGGAAATTCTGTGGTCAATCTGAGCTCAGCCAGAAAGAGTAGTCTGACTTAGGGCTGCTGCGGTTGGAGGAGGACAGCACTTCTGACATTTATTTGCCATTTCTGGAGGCCTCTTGAGATGACTCCTCAAAGGACCTCACTCATGTGGGTGTGAAAGTTCTGGAGTGTGTTCATAAAGCAGTTGCACTGTTATCATTGCATTACTGAACTGAGGCCAGGGGAGTGGCCTCCTGTTAGGACCTGGGATACAGGACAGTCTGAGGAGTCTGGGCTTGGCCCAGGAAGGGGTTCTGGGCCGGGGTGGTGAGGGGAACACTGAGTACAGCCTCACCAGCCCTGAGAGGAGCAGCCCCTTGCGGACAGCGTTCACGTCCAGCATGGGGAGTAAGACCCTCTCACTGTCCCCTCCTGGGCTTGGGTCGCCTACAGGTTCGAGAAACTGGACATCACGCCCAAGAGCGCCCAGAAGCTGAAGCCAGTACTGGAGAAGTGGCTGAACGAAGCCGAACTCCGGAACCAGGAAGGCCAGCAGAACCTGATGGAGTTTGTGGGAGGCGAGCCATCCAAGAAACGCAAGCGCCGCACCTCCTTTACCCCCCAGGCCATAGAGGCTCTCAATGCCTACTTCGAGAAGAACCCGCTGCCCACAGGCCAGGAGATCACCGAGATTGCTAAGGAGCTCAACTATGACCGGGAGGTCGTGCGGGTCTGGTTCTGCAACCGGCGCCAGACCCTCAAGAACACCAGCAAGCTGAACGTCTTTCAGATCCCTTAGGGCTCAGCCCCCAGCCCCGGGTCCCAGCACTTTGTACCTTCCCTTGGCGTCCAGCTGCTGCCCCGGTCCTTCTGCCACGTGCGGCTGTGTTCGTCCTGGGTTGGGAGACTCCACTGCGTGCATGTGCGTCCGCTGCCTCCCCGCTCTCCCCATACAGTGCACATCCTGGGGAGGGTGGCGGGGCCCACGGAGACCTCCAGACTTGGGAGTGGTCACGCCAAGGGAGGGGATTTGTGGTGTCACTTAAAGAAGCACTTTGCTAACGTGGTTTTCGAAGGGTGAATTCTGGTTAGGAATCAGAAACTCCCTGTCTTTGGGGCAGGGCTGCAGCAGCCTTGAGGCTCGCTGGCCTTTAGCTGTTGTTTTTCATGGCATTCTTTTTCCACTCTCTCTCCTCCTTTGCTCCTCTGTGTGAGTGTGGCAGGTACGGCAGCTCGTCCAGTGGAAACACAGCCTCACCCACCCACACTTTGCCTGCAGGCACACTGTCCCCCGAGGGAACCCAAGAGATACAGTTCTGAAAAGTGTGATGTGCTGCTCAGAGGGTCAGACTGAGTGTCTGCCTTGACCTCAAGGTCAGAAGGTTCCCACAGCCCTGGGGCCAGAACATGTGATGTCCTCTCCCTCCTTTCCTTGATTCCTTTGTGGGGAAAATTGCACTAAAGCAGAACCTTTTCTTTTGTAATCCATGTTGGAAGGAAGCAACAATGAACTCTAGCTGTCCTGGAGTTGACCTGGGTCTACAGCAGGTTGGGAACTTAAAAAATAAAGTCGTCCTCCCAGATTTTAATCTGATCCCTGCCCATGGCTATCTCCGCATCAGAGCGGTGTGGTTAAGAGAACTTGCAGCCTGGAAAATCCCCCTGCCCAAGTAAACAGGCAAGTGGGAGAAAAATGAGGAAAGGAATGCTGACTCTTTCTCTGTCCTCATACTCACCCACAACCCAGTACTGGGGCCTTCTCAAAAGCAGCAAATTAAACAAGAAGCCAGACAGCAAGGCCCTGGGGAAAAGCCAACATCCAGAAAGAGCTGATGGCAGCCCAGGATGGTCTCTTTGTGGAAGGTGACTTAAGTCTAATTTTCTCTGTAACTTGAAGTCTTGGATACTGAAGGAGAAATCTTATTTTGTCCCGAGTCTTAGACCCTGTGTTTGTGTAAGCAATCCACCCAGTGCTCTTCTGAGTTAAGAACATCCCTGGAGCAGGCTGGGTTTTGCCTTCAGAGAGGGTAGCTATGGTACATTGGGAGTTGGCCTCTCCGAGCTGTTAAGTGAGTTTCCCAGCCTCGTGGTGGCTGGACAGTCTCTGGAACTCAGCATGTGCCTCCAGGAGGTCAGGACAGCACTGAGAGGGTGGCTGGGCTGAGCCCAGACCTGCCATGTAGATTATACTTAAAGGGCCACAAGTCACAGGGGTCAGCCACCCCCTCTCTTCCCAACTCTTACTCTTACAGAGCCAGGTGTCCAGCAGCTGCCCTCCACTGCACCTCACAGATAAACCCTGAAGAAGTGACAGCCCGGCGGGGGCACATCGCCACCTCTGTCGCTCCCTGGTGCAGAGCCTGGTCTAGCTGTGTTTCCTTTCCTGCCTGCAGCTGGTCCCGCCCAGGCCATGCAACACCAGTGTGGCCACCCTCCTGGTAGCCCTGCCAGTGAGAAGGCAGCTGTGTGTCAGATTGCCACACACACACGCACACACGGGTGAGGAAGCAGGTGGGCACCTCGCCTGCCTCAGCCTCCCAGGAGACAATGTGGAGGTTTCACACTCAAGTTCAGTCTCAGTAAGATGATGAGCTCACTTGAGAGGGATGTTGTAAACAAGTTTTCAGTAAGAATAGTTCGAGGACCAGAGTTTGTAAAGGATTCAATGACTCAGTTCAACTAATTAGAGAGACAAGTTTTTACCTTCAAACCCTTGTGTTCAGGTATGTTGCCTTTTTCGGGAGAGATAAGCAGATAGTGGCCGGTGCCCTGGGAGGAGCATGTAATCCCGGGCGTGTCGATAGCAGTGGATACGCTGAAGGACAACGTCTGTCCTGTGTCATGGCGGGAAGAAGCTGATGAGCTGCTGCTCTAAATTAGTCCTGGCCATGCTTTCTCAGCTCCTCCTGCAGCTCAATCTGTCTTCCCAAGGCTGAGCTAGGACTAAACCATTTCCTTCTCTGCTGGAAGGATGGGTTGGTCTCTCAGAGGAACAATTCCAGGGGCAGAATGTTTGCAGGTCGAATTCCCCAAGCAACGGGGTGCAGGGTGTCCCTGAATTGCCACCGACCTGATCTCTGCTCTTGTTCCCCCATCGTAGGGCCCCCCAGGCAGCAGCTATGGCCCTGAGGTGGATTTTTTGTTTTGTTTTTGTTTTTGTTTGGAGTAGCATCAGGCTTGGAAGGGAGTTGATACCAAATTTGTTTTGAAAGCCCCTTTCTGGTTACAAGCAAGAGCTCAGTGGCTCCTTTACCTTGGAAAGGCAGGAGAAAGGGCACACATGACTCAACTGTTTGCATGTGGTTTTGCTTGTTTTTGTTTTAAAACTTCCTACGGCTTAATGAATCAGCTGGGGCCTATGACCCTGCACTAATCATGGCATCTTATCCAGGGGAGGTGGGGGTAGCCAGAGAAAAAATTCGGCCAAATGGATTGAGGAACACGTTTGAATTTGGAAAGAGAGACCTGATGTTCTTGTGTCCTTAAAAATCCTATCACCTTCCTATGCCTAGATTCCCTTCCTGTCTCATAGGCCAGGCTCTGACACTGAGGTTCTGACTGCAGACACGGGACAAAGTCCGCTGAGAGCTGGAGTAAGGGGTGGGGAGTGGAGGGAGGGGGAGAAGCACTTGATGTAGTTGTGTGGAATAAACAGTATTTTTTCTTTTGTACTGGTCTGCTTGTTTCTCTTTTACTTCTTGGGGTGATGTAAGAGAATCCGTGTCAGAGACCAGGGCAGGAGCTGCCTTTGCTGTCAGAGCTTGTAGCCTGGACAGTCCCACTGCAAGAGCACGAGGGTCAGTGCCCTGGGGAGTCCTGTAAGTCCCAGTTCAAACCTGGCCTCCCGGGGCATTGTGAAGCTATGCTTATCATGACAGCGGGCTAGAACTTTCACAATCAGCTGGATTTACGCTTTATAAAACTTAAGATATATGGTTAAGTGGGTCTTCATTTGTTCTCTTTCCCAGGCCTTCAGAGGTCATGGGCAGCCACACCACTTGAGCTCAGAGGTGGAGAGCATGGCTGTAAAAAGAGTCTCTCCCTCTGCTCATCTGCCTCCTATGAGTAGGGTTCATGCCATGCTCTCTTGCTGTCCTCCCTCCTCCCCCCTCCCCCTACCTGATACTGATAAGGTCTGGGCTACATAATCTGAACTTGTGAGAACAAGGCATCACCTCTGATTCCATCCAACCTGCATTCCTGAGCCAGGAACTGTGCTGGATTCTATTTTTTTTTAATTTATTTTTTAAAAATTAAAAAAAATTAATTGAAGTATAGTCAGCTACAATGTGTCAATCTCTGGTGTACAGCATAACATCTGTGCTGGGTTCTAGATAATGCTCCAACACCCCACCTCCACTCAAGGGACAATAGGTATCTCAGATATCTAAGATTCTAGTGTAAGGCTTAGGGATCAGAAAAGCTTTACAGCTCTCTGAAATAATGGGGTAAAAAATGAAACAGAAGCCAGCACGTACCTTTGCATAGAACTCACAGCCTTAATGTTAGCTGTCCACACTAGGCTGTGACTCCTTAGAACCCAGGCCAAGGGCACAAAGCAGAAGCTTGACAAATACCAGATGGATGATTAAATGCATTTTCTACCCTCTCTTTTCAAGGAAATAATAAGAGCTTAGTCCGTGACTTCAAGCTACTAGTAGCAAGCAGGTACAGAGCATTCTGCATAGCTCTGCAAGGTTTAGACTATGATAAGTGAGAGCAAGTGGACTCTGGGCAGTAGCTGGCCCTGATGCAGTTCCCAACAGCTCCCAGCAGAAGGGCCCCAGTGGAAGCTGCTCTCTCTGGATCAGACCAGTTGAGCGTGGTTCCTGGCAACTGGCCCAAGAAGGCTTTAAAGGAAGAGGGGTGGTTTTGTGGAGAGATTGCAATTTCTATTCCGAAGTCTGAGATGTTCTCTGGGGCTCCTGTATCTAATTCCAACACGTGTCTGTATCTGTGCGTGTGCGTGCGTGTACTCACTTCCCCACACCAACAAGCAATTTCAGACACTAGCAGTATGTCTGAAAACAGTTAAATTCTGACATTATCTATCCTGAGATGGCATCACATTCCACAGATGAAGGATTCAGTCCCAAAAGACCACCCTCCACTTCAGATGCCTTTTCTCTCAACTGCAGGGTCCATCAAAGAAGCCAGACTGGGCTTCAAAGCCTCCCTGCCTGGAACATTGGAAGATGTAAAGAGTTAAAGCTAGATGGTTAGTTCCTCAAAAAAGTCTGCTTGCAGATTGGTGGTGGTGGCGTATAGCTCCGTGACAGAGCGCATGCTTAGCATACTCGAGGTCCTGGGTTAAAAAAAAAAAGTCTGCTTGGATAGCAGTTCCTTCCTGTATCTGGAAGAAAATACTGAGTGACTGAGTCGGGAACTCAGCAGTCATGACTGATTTTCTTAAATGAATATGAAGGGAAGCCTAGGAGATGATAATAGGTGTTGATCCTCCAGGGAGCTTGAGCCCTCGAGCCTCTGAGAGAATTGACTTGTTTTAAGAGGTGGGCAGGACAGGTGCTAGGACTGCCTTTTCGTCAACTGTAATAATAGCTAACCCTGACTGATCACTGACTGTATGCTAGGCACTCTTACAGCACTTAGCATGCATTACTTCAGTTAATTCTCATCATAATTCTATAAAGTAAGAACTATTAGTATACCCAATTTACAGATAAGGAATTGAGCCAGAGAGAAGATGAGGAATCTACTCAGGGTTGCTTTGTTTGTGAGCAGCAGAACCAAGTCTTAAACGAAGGTGGGCCATCACTAAAGCCTATGTGTTCAGCCTTACCCCATAGAGTGTAGGACCTGGGGGTAGCTATACAACCTGATCTTTTTGGTAGGATTTCCACATGTTTCCACCCACCAGGGTAGGTCCTACTATGTTCCATCTAAACACTGTCTAGTTCCAGGACCTCATCTAGGGGAATGAATCCTTTACAAAGAACCCAGTGGTCCAGGATCCTGAATGTTGAGCTCTGTGCCACAGGTGCTCTGGTTAATCAGTTATATTTATTATGTCTAATAGGAACCATGATTTTTGTTGTGGGATGAATTTATGGGGACAGAACTTTGGTCTATTGACAGATGTGGATTTCCAGGAGACTACCTGGTGATATTTTCTTGGAGGCAGCACCCACAGGGCTGCTCCTGGAATTCATTTCCAGCCCTGGCACTCCAATTTCACACTTAGTTACATCGGGGAAGGGACAGGAGGGAAAAAGTCCACTCCCCGCAGTCACAGAATTCCAGGGATAAACAAGTCTGTCTAAGGTCTTCTCCTCTAAGGGGACCTTGGGCTCAAGGACCTAAATCTCAAAGCTGATCCGTATTCCAGTTGGGAGGGGCCAAGCCTTAGGAGTCATCTTTCATTTCACCTGTTTTAGAATTAATAAATGGTACAGAGGACCTTTATGAAATCTTGGTATGGGTTCAGAATTAAAACTTAGGCTCAAACCTTTCCAAGGAGTACATGTCTGTCTTTTTCTAAATATTTTCCAGGGATAGGGCTCCATGAGATTCCTGGATCTGGTTATCTCTTCCAAACATTAATATGTTTTATTTTAAATCTATTCCCTTTGAACTGTTTTTCTGTGGATGAAAAAACATGCTTCATCCAATGTTCTTTCATGGGAACAATTTTCTGAAAATTCAATATTCTCCCCTCCACAAGCTTCAAAATTCAGCCCTGAAAGGACAAGGAGGTGGAAAGCAGATTTTTTGAGGTTGTAACCATCCACAGAGATGCTGTGGCACAATGGTTAGATGTCCAGACTGCGAGGTCAATCAGCCAGGCTTCACCACTCTCAAGCTGGGTGACCCTGGACAAGTCAATTAATTCTTCTAAGCCTCAGTTTCCTTATCTATGAAATGAGTCTAAAAATGGTACCTTCCTTACAGGTGTGATGCGAAGATGAAATGAGATAGTATACACAAAGCACCTAGTCAGGGCTTGGCACCTAGGAAGGGCTCAGTAAATAGGAGCCTGTCATTATTATTAGCTATTATTTGCTCTGAATCTGTCAGACCCTAGGACTGTACCACCATCAGGGAGGCATCACTGCAGAAAAAGCCCAGCTATGTGAATCAGGGACCAGGACTGTAGTTCCTGGCTCAGCTGCTAATTTATGTAATATTTGTTACGTATATGAGAAAACTTTTTTTTTTTGGTAAGTTATGAAGCATGATGATGAAACAAGTACCCATGAACCTACAACTCAGCTTAAGTAAACTATTACCATGGTTAAAGCTACTTTTGAGTCCCTCCCCTAGCTCACCCTGCTGCCTTTCCTTAGATGTGACCATTTAGGGTTGTACTTAACATTTCTTTCCTTTTAAAAGGAATGTATACATATATTTCCGTAAATGATGTATTGCTCAGTTTTGATGGTTTTGAGCCTTATGAGGTGATGTTACACTGTATGAGCACTCTGCATTTCCCTCATAATTCTAAGCTTGATTTATTCATGTGTCTGAGTGTAGCTGTATTCATTTTCACTGCTGTATAATAATCTATTATACTCCAGTTTATCCTTTCTCTCATTGGAGGACATTTGTTTTGTTCTGTTTTGCTGCTATAAATAGTGCTGCCATGAACATTCTCATACAAGTCTCCTTGTATATATGTGCAAGAGTTCTCTAGGTTATATATGTAGAGTGGAGTTGCTGAATCAGAATAATTTTCAGGATAATTTCTAAAGAGGCCGTAGTCTGCTTAATCACTCTGTCCTTTTGAATCTCAGTTTCCTCATATTAAAAAAATAAAATAAAAAATTTATGAGGATTAAATGAGACTATATATATTAAAGTGCTATTAAAAGCATAGCATAGCAAACAAGGTAAGCTAATGTTTTTAAACAGGATAATAATACCAACCTAGTCTTAATAGAGAAACAGAAATGGGCTAGTGGGAGACTGGAGCTAACATGTACCGAATAATTACTACTTATGTGGCATCTTGGTATTTCTTTCAATCCTCACAACAATTTTAGTAGGAGCTATTATTTTCACTAATTTAAGGATTAATGCTGAGGCCCAGAAATGTAAAGTTACTTGCCCAAGATTATGCATCTAGTGGTGCTGTTGTTCAAACAAGGCTTGGTTTTACCTAATTGGTGTTTAAAAATACTCTGGATACAAGGCTTGTTTATAAAGGATTTTGAATATGACATTTCTCTTTTGGTCTCTGAGCCCAAGACTCATTCCTTTACCCACATGCATAAGTTTTGAGATAAAATTGGCTCAAGGGGAAAAGAAATGACTTGAATGTCTTGATGTTGAATGTCTAGGGAATGAACCGAGACTTGGATGCCTGGCTTATTAAGGTAAGAAGATGGATAAGCCAGAACCCTCAAAGAGGTAAGACCCTGGCTGAAACTGGGGATGTGTTGTCAACTTCATGTTAATCTTTTTCCTTTTCTTTTGTAATTCAATAGGCATTTTTAAAAAGTCCCATTGAATGCAGGAACCATATTAGGAGATGCTTAGAACACAAGCCTAACCAATAGGGTCATTCTCTATTCTTTAGGAGATCATAGTCTAGTGAAAAAGGCAGCTATCTATTTATATCTAGCTAGCTAGCTATTTCAAGACACTGTAAAAATTAAATAACGAAATGCAAAAATGAAACACATATAGGCAATGTCCTGTAGTGGAAAATGTCAGGGTTTGGAATAGGCTCTGAAGTTGGCAGTTCAGTTTAACCAATTTAAGCGCTTAGCCTTCTCTCCTTATTGGTAAAATTGAGGTTATTAATTTTTGTCTTTAGAATTGTAATTCTAGTTACAATTGTTTTAAGGATTACCGATAATGTAATAAAGTTCCTTGTATATAGCTGATGCTAAATAAACAACTGACATTATTATTTAACCCTCAAAGGAGGAAGATAGAGTAGGTACGTTTATCCCTATTTTTCAAATATGAGAAAGCTAAATCTCAGTAAGATTACGCGATTATTCTGGTCACCAAGCTAGTAAGTGAAGAAGCCAGCACAAATCCCGATCTTCAGATGACCACCTTTTAAAAACCACATCACTTTCACCTATCTCATGCTTTCCTATTCAAAAGCATTAGGGAAAATGCGAAAGATAAACATTATCAAGGGAAGTAGGACTTAAATTGAGTCTTGACTTTCCGAGAGTTTAGTTTAAGGAGAGGGTATTTCAGGAGCAAAGAACCGCGTGTTAAGAGCGTTTGGGTAACAGTCAAGAGTCGACCAGAGCTGGGTGTGGGTTCAGTAAGACTAGAGCAAAGGCTCCAACCGCGCCTCAGGGTGCCGAGTTAATACTTAGGGGGCAGCAGGGCTCAGGCAGCTCCAAGAAGGGCCGTTTAAACCAGCCACCTGACGCACGCCGGGTCCTCTTACAGATGGCCCAGCCCATCTCCGGGGGCGGGGAGCCGTGGCGAAGCTAGCCAATCATCACTGCCGAGGCCGGTGAAGCCTTTCTTCATTGGTAAACCTCAGGGTGACGTCACGTTCGCCGGATCGGCGAAGAGGGCTCCATGATTGGCTGGCGCCGTGGCCCCGGGCGGTGGGGGAGCCTGGCGAGTCTGGGTTTTAAACCCGTGCTGGGCTTTCTCCATCCGTGTTTCGATGCCATGGGGAGCTGCAGAGGGCTGAGAGTCGGCTCAGCGCAAACCTGGATTTGGTTCTAAGAGCCGTGTAGTTTAGAAGGGGTGGCCGGAAGTGATCTTGGGCTGACCGGAAGTGAGGCCTGGCGGGGAAAGAGAGCGGATCCTGGGAGGGAGGGGGCTTCCAGCAGAAAGGGGCGGGGGGAAAAGGTGCGAAAGCGGCGTGGAAGCGCGGGGTAGGCAGCCGGTAGCTGCTACTGGTCTGTTTGGAAAGCAGCGAGTGACCACCAGGAGCTCAAGGGGAGAGCCCAAAGCGTGGGAGTGCGAGGAGTCCAGGGTTGTCTCTGGGCAGTCTGGAAGAGTTAAGCCAAACGGCCCTCGCGCGGCTCCGGAGAGCTGGGGGGAGGGATTTTGGAAGTCAGAGTAGACAGACAAGAGCGAGGATCTAAGGGTGCGGGAGCTTAGTTGTGTGGGCAGTGCGGGTCGGGCTTGAGGGTGGCTGGTGGATACTGCTTGGGAGACCTTGGTTTGGAGTTTTCTACAGTCTTGCAGTCTTACCCACGTTGGGTAGAATCACACTGCTCGCCTTTGTACAAGAAACGGTGTCTCCTGAGGCAAGGAAGGAGCCAGGATGGCCTGGGCTCTGAAGCTGCCTCTGGCCGATGAGGTGATTGAATCCGGGCTGGTGCAGGACTTTGATGCTAGTCTGTCCGGGATCGGCCAGGAACTGGGTGCTGGTGCCTATAGCATGAGGTGAGTGAGATTTTCCCAGCCCCTGCACCTTATGAATAACAAAGGCAGGATAGAGAATGGTGGGGGCGGAGAGGTGTATAGGGTTAGAGAAGCTCCCAGCGGTTAAGGAAAAGGAACTTGTTTCTTTTGCTGTTTTAAATAGTGAGTATTGTAGTAGAAATGGAAAAAGAGATTGTAGGCAGGGTCAAGAAGAATGGTTCTTGATTAGCAACCAGATAAAGGCTGAGAGGCTGTTGTGCCAGCGTGGGTGACTTGGAGACTGTCGGTTTGTGTGTGTATGTGGGCGGGGTGGGAGGGGATAGGTTGCACTGGACTTATGTGAAGAAGAGGCCTCATTGAACGTGAGTGAGACGTCTAGGGAGTTGGGGCTTAATGATGAATATTGGTTGACTGCTTGTTGGCAGGAAATTTGTGACCTTAGTGAAGAAGTCCACACACCAGTATCTTAACCTGTTTTAAGGCTTTACACAATTCTAGGATTTCTGACTTTTGAAACATAAACTGTGAAATGAAAAAGTGTCAAAAAGAACTTTTAGATGCTTCTAGACCTTCATGTATCAAGCCAAATGTTGGTAATAAATAAATAAATAAATATCTCCTTTCAAAGCAATATAACCTCCCATGTAATTTATTTGCATTCATTAGCTACTTTATTCCCCAGTATAGTTTGTTTTATTTGTAAGATATGGAAGAACCATGTCTGGAAATGCTGAAACATCTGCATCCTAATGTTCGATGGAAAATAATTGGATTTCCAAATGCATTATAAGGCTTAATCTAAATAAGTCAGAGACTTTAGAACTTAGCACTTTAATTAGGTTTATGAGTTTATAGGGAAAAGATGCCTTTTACGAGGAAAGTAGACAAATTTTGCATTCTGATAGTGAGATCCTCTTGAGAGTTATAAAAGTAAACTTCCTTTCTTTAACCCTGCTAAGCCAAAGTGGACTTTACTCACTGAAGTAAAATTATGAGTTAGAACTTAATACTTAATCTTCAGGAATCTTTGCTTACAGTTAGAATAATAAAAGCTATCCTTGAATACAGACTGTAGTGATTTTCAGGAAAATTTGAGTTCTATCATGCAATGGTCTTAGTCTTGAGAAATTTAACTCTTAATTTTGTTTGTCCTTGTTTACATAAGTCTTACTATAAAAATAGAGATTAACTTGGTCTGAAAGTAAATATCCTGACCATGAGCTTTATGTCAGTATCTGATACAATATTTGACGATTTATGCTGTTGTTCATGTAATGATTACCAAACGCAAAAAGTTTAGTTTTGTCTAGGTTATCAGAGTTTAGGATAGAGATAATTAACTATAACTGTACTTGTTATAAAAATAGTTTGACATCATCAACAAACACTTGGGCATCTACTGTGTGCTCTCTCTATCATGTGAGAGATTGCTTATTACATTTATGAGTGATTTCCTACTCATACCCTGAGTGGTCCTCACAGGTATTAGTAGAATGCCTTGCATATTTACACATTTAGAATTTTTTTTCCTTCATCAAACCCACAAGAGTTTTCAAACATCACTTTATGTTTTCCCAAGAGCACAATGTACAAAAATTTTACGTAGTGTTTTCTTTTCATGCATCTTGCTGTTGTCATAATTCTCTTGTCTCTTACACATCTTTTGGGGGGGGAGATAATTAGTTTTATTTATTTATTATTTTTTAATGAGTATTTTTTTAATGGAGGTACTGGGGATTGAACCCAGGACATCGTGCATACTAAGCACACTCTCTACCACTGAAGAATACCCTCCGCCTCTCTTACACACATTTAATCATTTGCATTAGTTTGTGTTAATTAGATATTAATTCTCAAATTTAGTATCTATGAAAGTCATCTTATAAGTTCTTATAAAAAATAGTTTCCATAGTCTCATCTTTGGTGGTTATTTGGGGTACAGGCCAGAAATCTGATTTTTTAAAAACAAGTTCTTAGGTAATTTTGATGCACATAGTCCAGGAACCACATTTTGAGAAACACTGACTGGTGGAGTGTTTATACTCAAAGACAATGATTCTTTGCTTTTCCTGTTTGTCCTTTTAACTAGACCTGTGATCACTTTTCCTACAGTTTTTTTAGGGAAGATGTTCTCTTTGACAAGTGATTTTTTTTTGTAAAATATTTTCCCTTACATATTTGTTTTACCATAATTTGCTTATCTCTACTGCATCTTATAATAGTTTTGCTTTTATAAATCTTTTGGTTTACATTTTATAAAGATTTACCTTAGCTGGAATTCTGTTTTTGATTATTGATCTGCCATTGTATTCAGTAATTATTCTTTTCATAAGTGGTCCTTTAATAGTGTCCTTATTTTTTTCTTTACATTTTAATACATGGCACAAACTTTATAGTTTAAAAAAAGGAAATTCCCTGAAAACGTGCTGAGTGGAAGAAGCCAGTCACAAAAAGACTGCATAACATGGTTCTAATTCTATGAAATATCCAGAATAGGCAAATCTATAGAGACAGAAAGTAGATTAGTGGTTGACTAGAGCTGTGGGTGAGGAGGGAATGGGAAATGGCTGCTGATGGGTACTGGGTGTTTTTTTTGGCAGGAGTGTGATAAAAATGTTTTTAAATTGTGGTGATGATTACATAACTCTGACTACAGTAAAAAATTGTACACTTTAAATGGGTGAATTGTATGGTATATGAATTGTACCTCAATAAAGCTGTTATGAAAAAGGAGATTAATTTTTTGTTTTGTTTCTAAAAATGTTCCCTTTCATTTTTTAAAGTTGAGGTGGAATTCATATTACATCAAATTAACCATATTAAAGGAAACAATTCAGTGACATTTAGTATGTTCACAATGTTGTGCAACCACCACCTCTATCTAGTTCCACAACATTGTCATCACCCCAAAAGGAAACCTTGTACTTTTCAAACAGTTGCTCCCCATTTCCCAGCTCCCTTCTATCCTTGGTAACCATTAATATTAGTTCTGTCTATGGATTTACCTGTTCTGGATCTCACATAAGCGGAATCATACAATGTGTGACCTTTTGTGTCCAGTTTCTTTCACTCAACATAATGTTTTCAGGGTTCATCTGTATTGTAGCATTTATCAGTACTTTAATAATTCATTCCTTTCTATGGCTGAATAATATGCCATTGTATGTATATATCACAATTTGTTTATCCATTCATCTATTGATGGACATTTTGGTTTTCTCCACCTTTTGATTATTATGGATAATGCTAACAGCATTATGTTTATAAAGGAAATGTTTATAAACATTTGTGTACAAATTCAGGTATAGACATCTTTTATTGAAGTATAATTGACATAACTTACGAGTTTTAGGTGGACAATATGATTGGATATTTGTATATATTATTATTAAGTCTAGTTAATATCCATCACCAAATGTAGTTACAAAATTTCTTTTTTTCTTGTGATGTGAACTTTTAAGGTTTAGTCTCTTAGCAACTATAAAATATGCAATACAGTATTGTTAACTCTAGTCACCATGCTGTACTAGACATGTTTTCATTTCCCTTGGGTATATACTTAGGATTAGAATTGTTGAGCCATTTGGTAATTCTATACTTAACTTTCTTTTTTTCTGTAATTTAAAATGTATTTTTTAGAGCAGTTTTAGATTCACAGCAATATTGAGAGGAAGGTATAGAAATTTCCCATATATTTCCAGACTCTATGACACATGCATAGCCTCTCCTAGTATCAACATCTCCCATCAGAATGGTGCACACTCTGTACCTACATTGATGAACCTACATTGACACATCATAATTTCCCCAAGTCCATAGTTTACCTTAGGATTCACTCTCGGTATTGAATGTCCTATAGGTTTGAACAAATAGATAATGACATGTATCCATCATTGCAGTATCATACAGTGTATTTTGACTGCCCTAGAAATCCTCTGTGCTCTGCCTATTCACTCCCCCACTCCTGCTCCCAACCCCTTGCAACCATTGATCTTTTTCCTGTCTCCATAGTCTTGCCTTTTGCAGAATGTCATATAAATGGAATCACACAATTGTAGTCCATTTCACATTGTCTTCTTTCACTTAGTTATATGCATTTAACATTCCTCCATGTCTGTTGATGGCTTGATAGCTCACTTCTCTTAAGCACTGAATAGTATCTCATTGTATGCACCACAGTTTATCCCTTCACCTAATGGCATCTTAGTTGCTTCCAAGTTTTGGCAGTTATGAATAAAGCTGTTAAAAACATCTATGTGCAGGTTTTTGTGTGAAGATACTTTTCATCTTCTTTGGGTAAGTACAAGGGATGTCGTCATTGCTCCCAGCAATGACTGAGGGTTCCTGTCTCTCCACATCTTGTCAGCATTTGGTGGTATCATTGTTCTGGATTTTGGCCATTCTAATAGGTTATAATATATGCTTAACTTTCCCAAAAATTGCCAAGCTTTTTGCTCAGCAGCTGAAACACTTTACATTCCCACCATCAATGTACAAGGGTTTATATTTCTCTACATCCTAGCCAGCACTTTTTTTTTAAATTAAAGGCATCCTAGTGAGTGTGCAGTAGTGTCTTATTGTAGTTTTATTTTGCATTTCCTTAATGATCACGATGTTGAACATCTTTTCACGTCTTTGTTGGCCATTTGTGTATCTTTGGAGAGGTGTCTATTCAAGTCCTTTGCTCAGTTTTAAATTGGGTTGTCTTTTTGTTGAGCTGTGAGAGTTCTTTATATATTCTGGTTGCTAGATCATTATCAGCTATATGGTTTGCAGATATTTTCTCCCATTCTGCAGGTTGTCTTCACATTCTTGATTATGTCCTTTCATTCATAAAGTGTTTAATTTTGATAAAGTCCAATTCTTTTTATAAAAAATATTTTATTTAGGTATTTATTTTTTGAAGGGGGAGGTAATCAGGTTTACTTATTTATTTATTTACTTGATGGAGATACTGGATTGAACTCAGGACCTCATGCATGCTAAGCATGCTCTCTACCACTGAGCTATACACCCGCGCCTCCAATTTATTCTTTTTGTTGCTCATGCTTTTGGTATCAGCTCTAAGAATCTATTGCCAAATCCAAGGTCTTGAAGATTTACCCTGTGGTTTCTTTTAAGAGCTTATATTTTAAGGTCTTATATTTGGGTCATTGATCCATTTTGAGTTAATTTTTGTGAGGTAGGCATCCAGATTTACTTGTTTGCATGTGGATATCCAGTTGTCCCAACTATTTGCTCATTCTTTTCCCAATGAATGTTCTTTACATCCTTACTGAAAATCAAGAGGCCATAGATGTAAAGGTTTATTTGTGGACTCTTAGTTCTGTTGCATTGATTAATACATCTGTTTTACCAGTACCACACTGTTGTTGTCTTTTTTAAATTTATTATTTAAAGTAAAATTTTTTAATGGAGGTACTGGGGATTGAACCTAGGACCTTGTGCATGTTAAGCATGTGCTCTACCACTGATCTATACCCACCCCCAGTACCACATTGTTTTGATTACTGTAGTTTTGTAATATGTTCTGAAATTGGGAAATACGGTTTTTCTTACTTTGTTTTTCTTTTTTATTATTGTTTTTGCTATTCAGGATCCCTTGTAGTTCCATACAGAGCTGAAGATAAGCTTTTCTGTTTCTGCAAAATAGGCCACTGGAATTTTGTTAGGGATTTCAGTGAATCTTTAAATAGTTTTGGGAGTATTACCATCTTAACAATATTGGGTTTATCAACCCATGAACATGGGATGTCTTTCCATTTATTTAGGTCATCTTTAATTTCTTTAACCAATGTTTTGTAGTTTTCAATGTATGAGTCTTTCACATCCTTGGTTAAATTTATGCCTACATATTTTATTCTTTTGGATGCTAGTAGGACTGCTGTTTTTCATTTATAATAAGGTCTTCAAGTTTTTACTCAGAGATGTTTTTTGTTTTGTTTTTTTTTCTGTGAAAGGGTGTTAAATTTTGTCCAGTGTCTTTTCTACTGAGATGATCATGTGGGGATTACACTGATTGATTTCCTTTTCTGAACCATCCTTACATGCCTGGGATAAATCCCACTTGGTCATAGTTTATAATTCTAATGTACTATTGGATTTGGTTTGCTGGTATTTTATTAAGGATTTTTGTGTCTTTATTCATAAGGGATATTGGTCTGTAGTGTTTTTATATCTTTTTTTTCTGGCTTTGGTATCAGGATAATGCTGGCTTCAGAATGTTAGGAAGTATCCCTTTTCTTCTCTGTCTCTCTCTCTCTCTCTCTTTTTTTTTTTGGAAGAGTTTGAGTAAGATTTTTGTTAATTCTTTAAATACTTGGGAGAATTCACCAATGAAGTCATCTGGTCCTAGACTTTTCTTTGTTGAGAGGTTTTTGATTATTGATTCCATCCCTTGTTACTAGGTCCATTGAGTTGTTTTTTTTTTTTTAATATCTTCTTGAGTCAGTTTTGGTACTTTGTGTGTTTCTAGAAACTTGTTTAATATAAATTATCTAATTTTTGTGTATATAGTTGTTCATAGTATTCTCATATAATCCTTTCATTTCTCTAAGATTGGTAATTATATCCCACTCTCACTTTTTATTTATTTGTATCTTTGCTCTTTTTTCCTTGGACAGTGTAGCCAAAAGTTTTTCAATTTTGTTAATCTTTTTAAAGAACTGACTTTGGGTTTTGATTCTCTACTGATTTTTTATTCTCTATTTCATGTTTCTCTGCTTATCTTTATTAATTCCTTCTTTATGCTAATTTTACATTAGTTTGCTCTTTTTCTAGTCCTGTAAGATATAAAGTTAGATTATTTGATTTGAGGTCTTTCTTCCTTTTTATGTGGGCATTTGCAACTATAAATTTCCCCTTAAGTACTGCTTTCATTGTGTCCCATAAGTTTTGGTATGTTGCAATTTCATTTTCATTTGTCTCAAAGTATTTTTTAATTTCCCTAGTGATTTCTTCTTTTGCCCACTGGTTGTTTAAGAGTATGTTAATTTCCATGCATTTACTAGTTTTCCAGTTTTCCTTTATTGATTTCTGGCTTCTTTCCATTGTGGTCAGAGAAGATAGTTTGTATGATTTTGATCTTTTTAAATTTATTGAGAATAAGTTTATGGCCTAACACGTGGTTTATCCTAGAGAATATTTTATGTGTACTTGTGTGAGAAAATTATGTATTCTACTGTTGTTCGGTGGAGTGTTCTGTATGTGTCTGTTAGGTCTAGTTGGTTTATAGTGTTGTTCATATCTTCTAGTACCTTATTGATCTTCTGTCTAGATGTCCCACTCATTATTTAAAGTAGGGTATTGAAGTCACCAACAGTAGAAATGTCTTTATCTCTTCAATTCTGTTAGTGTTTTAGATTCTTATATTCTTATATTTGGAGGCTCTGTTGTTTGTGTGTGTACATGTTCATAGTTAATGTATCTTCTTGATAGATTGGCCTTTTACATCAGTATAAAATGTCCTTCTTTGTGTCTCTTGTAACAAGTTTTGAATTAAGTTCTGTTTTGTCTGATATTTGTATAGTTGTTTCACCTCTCTTTAGGTTACTTTTTGTATGGAATATCCTCTTTCATTCTTTTGTTTTTACCCTATTGTGTGTTATATCTAAAGTGAGTCTTGTTAGCAGCATGTGGTTGGCCTTTTTCTTTCATCTTTTCTGCCAATCTGTCTTTAATAGTCTGTTTGTTCTTAGAGTGATTAGTGATAATGAAGGACTTATTTCTGCCATTGTGCTATTTGTTTTCTGTATGTCATACCTTTTTGTTGTTCCTCAGTTCCTCCAGTATGCCTTCTTTTGTGTTTGATCTTTTTTCTATTGTACCATTTTGATTTCCTCTTCATTTCCTTTTTTTGTATTTTAAAAGTTATTTTCTTAGTGGTTACTGTGGGTATTACAATTAATATCCTGAGTTTATAGCAGTCTAATTTGAATTGATGCCAACTTAGCTTCAAGAGTGTACATTAAACTAAACTTACTGTGGTGATCATTTTGTAATATATATGAATATCAAATCATTATGTTTTACACCTGAAACTAATATAAATGTCAATTATATGTCAATTAATAAAAAGAACATATATTAATTCTCTTCCTGTCCAACTCCATTTCTCCTCTTTATGTTGTTATTGTCACAAATTACATTTTTTGTCACAAATTACATCTTTATGCATTGTGTGCCCATTACTGTAGATTTGTAATTATTGTTCTATGCATTTGTCTTTTAATCATATAGGAAACAAAAAAAGGAGTTACCTACCAAAAATACAATATACTACCCTATATATTTATCTATGTAACCTTTGTAATGATCTTTATTTCTTTGTATGACTTTGAGTTACTACCTAGTATTCTTTCATTTCAGCCTTTCCCTTTCAATTCCCTTTAGCATTTCTTGTAGGGCAGGTCATGGAGTGATGAACTACCTTAGCTTTTGTTGAGGAATGTCTTGATTTTGCCTGCATTTTAGAATTCTTGGTTAATAGTTTTTACCTTCAGCACTTTAAATATATCATCCCTTGTCTTCTGGTCTCCATGGTTTCTGACCAGATATTTGTTGTTTGTCTCATTGAGGGTCCCTCATATGTTACGAGTTACTTCCTTTCTGCTGCTTTGAATATTCTTTCATTGTCTTTGTTTTTCAACAGTTTGAATATAATGTATCTTGATGTAGAACTCTTGGGATTTGTCCCGTTGAAGTTTGTTGAGCTTCTTGGGTGTATAGATTCTTATCTTTCACTACTTTGGACTGTTCTGATGGTTATTTCTTAAAAAAAATTTTTTTTTGCCTTTTCCTCTCCCTCTTCTTCTGGGAAGAGAATATGTATGTTGGTACATTTGGTGGTGTGCCATAAGCCCCTTTAGCCTCTGTTCATTCTTCTTTTTTTCTTTGTGCTCCTCAGCCTGAGTAATTTCACTTGTCTTGTCTTCAAGTTCACTGATTCTTTTTTCAGCTTGGTCAGATCGATGTTGAACCCCTCTAGTGAATTTTTAATTCCAGCTACTGTACTTTTTTGTCCAGAATGTGTTTGAGTCCTTTTAATACTTTCTTTCTATTGCTATTCCATACTTGTTCATACATTGTTGTTCTTATTTCCTTTAGTTATTTGTCCATGTTTTCCTTCAGCTCTTTGAGCATAGGAAAAAACAGTTAAATTATTGTCTAGTAAGTCTAGCATCTGGGCTTGCTTAGGGATGGTTTCTGTAAATTTCCTTTTTCCTGTGACTGGGCCATACTTCCCTGTGTCTTTGTATGCTTTGTAATTTTCAATTTTTAATTGAAGTATAGTTGATTTACAGTATTGTGTTAGTTTTAGGTGTATAGCAAAGTGATTCAGTCTTTTTTTTTCAGATTATTTTCCATTATAGTTTATTACAAAATATTGAATATAGTTTCCTGTGTTATACAGTAAATCCTTGTTGCTTATCTCTTTTATGTATAGTAGTTTGTATTTGTTAATCCCATGCTCCTAATTTATCCTATCTCCCCTTTCCTCTTTTTTTTTATACATTTTTTATTGATTCATAATCATTTTACAGTGTTGTGTCAAATTCCATTGTTCAGCACAATGTTTCAGTCATTCATGGACATATACACACTCATTGTCACATTTTTTTCTCTGTGACTTATCATAACATTTTGTGTATATTTCCCTGTGCTATACAGTGTAATCTTGTTTATCTATTCTACAATTTTGAAATCCCAGTCTATCCCTTCCCACCCTCTACCCACCCCCCCCGGTAACCACAAGTCTGTATTCTCTGTCCATGAGTCTATTTCTGTCCTGTATTTATGCTTTGTTTTTGTTTTTTAGATTCCACATATGAGCGATCTCATATGGTATTTTTCTTTCTCTTTCTGGCTTACTTCACTTAGAATGACATTCTCTAGGATCATCCATGTTGCTGCAAATGGCATTATGTTGTCGGTTTTTATGGCTGAGTAGTATTCCATTGTATAAATATACCACATCTTCTTTATCCAGTCACCTGTTGATGGACATTTAGGTTGTTTCCATGTTTTGGCTATTGTAAATAGTGCTGCTATGAACATTGGGGTGCAGGTGTCATCCTGAAGTAGATTTCCTTCTGGGTACAAGCCCAGGAGTGGGATTCCTGGGTTCCCCTTTCCTCTTAAGTAACCATAAATTGGTTTTCTCTATCTGAGTTTGTTTCTGCTTTGTATAGAAGTTTGTTTGTATTTTTTTTAGATACCACATATAAATAGTATCATATAATATTTGTCTTTGTCTGACTTCCTTCACTTAGTATAATATTCTCTAGGTCCATCTATGTTGCTGCAAATGGCAATATTCCATTCTTCTCTATGGCCAACTAATATTCCATTGTATATATACACACCAGATCTTCTTAAACCAGTCATCTGTTGATGGGTGCTTGGATTGTTTCCATGTCTTGTCTGCTGTAAATAGTGCTGCTGTGAACACCAGGGTACATATTTCTTTTCGAGTTAGAGTTTTTGTCTTTTCTGGATATATGCCCGGGAGTGGAATTGCTGGATCATATGGTAGCTCAGTCTTTTAGTTTCTTGAGGGGACCTCCATACTGTTTTCCATAGTGACTGCACCAATTTACATTCCCAACATGGGTGTAGGAGGGTTCCCTTTTCTCCACACCCTGTCCAACATTTATCATTTGTGGACTTTTTAATGATGGCCATTCTGACTGGTGTGAGATGGTATCTCATTGTAGTTTTGATTTGCATTTATCTGATAATTTGCAATATTGAGCATTTTTTCACGTGCCTATTGGCCATTTGATGTCTTCATTGGAAAATTGCTATTTGTAGCCTTTTTGATGATAGCCATTCTGGCTGGTGTGAGGTGATACCTCATTGTGGTTTTGATTTGCATTTCTCTAATAATTTCTCTAAAAATGTTGAGCATTTTTACCATATGCCTGTATGCTTTGTAATTTTTTGTTGACAACTGGACATTTTGAGTATTGTAATGTGGTAACTCTGGAAATCAGATTCTACTTCCTCCTTAGAGATTACTGTTGTTACTTGAGCAAAGCTGCAGTTGTCTATTTGTTTAGTGACTTTTCCAAACTAATTTTGCAAAGAGTATATTCCTTGCTGTATATTAAGTCTCTTCTGTTAACTGCACCCTGTAGTGACTTGACAAAAATCTCTTTAAATGCCTGCATCCAATAAGAAAAGAAAAGGAAAAAAAGAAAGTATTCTGTTTATTTAAATTCCCTTGTCTCACTCTGCTAGGGAAGACACTTTAGCCATGGGGGTTAAAATGGTGGCCAGCCTCTGCCAGCTCCTCAGCAATCAAAAGCAGTGATCAAGACACATAATCTTGATTTTTGGAGAACAAGATCCCTATTACCCACCATCGCATCAGCAAGCTGTAACAGGATCCTGGGCTATTGTCCTCAGTGCTGCCTGCCATGGGACTGGGAGCTGGAGCATGATCGATGCTATGCCAAATGCTGAAATTAAAATTTACCAGCCTCTTTCTTCATCAAGCACTCCCTTAGATGCTGAAAGTTTTGGACTAGATTCCAGAGTTTCAAAATAGTTGCTTCAAGTATTTCTTGCCAGCTCAATAGTTGTGTTGGTGAAAGGACCAATTCCCAGTGCTTCCTTCTCTGCTATCTTACATGACCTCTGTCCTTAATCTGCAATAGCTTTTTAATTGGTCCAACCCTGCTTCTAACTCTGCATTCACCACCCCCCGCCTAGTCTATTCTATACACAGAAAACTTTGTTTGTGTGTGTATTTTGTTCATTTAAGTAAAAAATAATTTCAAACTTGCGGAAGGTTTGCAAAAATAGTCCAAAGAATTTGTGCATACCTCTCACCCAGATTCCTTAAATGTTAACATTTTACTAAGTTTACTTTATCTTTCTCCTTATCTCTCTTCACATACCTAGAATTATTTTTTTCTGAGCTAAATGTTTAGGAGTAAGTTGCAGATGTGATGTACTAAAGTGTATCTTTTTTTGAAACAAGAAATTCTCCTACATAATCATAGTATGATAATCAAAATCAGGAACTTAACACTGACACAATACTGTTATCTAATCTATGGAACTTATTTACATTTTCCAACTATCCCAATAATGTCCTTTATAGCAGAAGAATATCCTCAATCAGGTGTTGACTCAGTTGTCATGTTCTCTTGTCTCCTTTAGTCTAGAACAGTTCCTGAGTCTGTCTTTGTATTTTTATGACGTTGACAATTTAATGAGTACAGGCCAGTTATTTTGTAGTATATCCCTCAATTTGGGCTTGTCATTTCCTCATGATTAGATACAGTTTATGCACTTTGGGTTGTAGTGCCTAAAAAGTGATGCTGAGGTCTTCCCTGTGTATCATATTAGGATGCAGATGCTATTGATGGGTTCCATTACTGGCAGTGTTAACTTTGGCCATTTAGTGAAGGTGGTGTATGCCAATTTTCTCCATTTTAAATTTATTATTTTGTCATTTGTAATTAATAAATATCTTGTGGGGAGATACTTTGAGACTATGTAAATATCCAATTAGTTTTCAAACTTCTACCTACCAATTTTAGCACTCATTGGTGATTCTTGCTCTAATAAGTTATTATTATAATGATTGCTAAATGATGATTTTCTAATTATGTCTTTCCTTCTAAATTTGTTAATTGGCTTTCTCCTGTAAGAAGGAGCTTTTCCTTATTTATTTTTATCAACGTAGCCTCATAGAGTCTTACTTTATTCAATAGATTGTCATCTTTTACTATCACTGTGTATTTTGATCAGCTCCAGATTTGGTCAGAGGAACTCCTTCAGGTTGGCTCCACACAGAAGCCTTTTAAAATTAAGGTCTTGTTAATGCCTATTTTCTTGGCATAACTATTAATTGCACTCTCCTTCACTCACCAAAGTGTCCCTGTTTGAGTGATAAATTACATGATTATCTTACTTAAAATGTAGATCAGATCACGTTACTTTTCTCCTGAAAACTCTCCAGTGATTTTGTATCTCACTTTGAATAAGCGCTTTAGTTTTGGCATTGATCCACATGGGGTGCCCCTGTGACCAGCTTGTCCGTATCTACTCTCCTCGTTGCTTACAGACCCCAGCCATCTCTAGGCTTTTTACAGTTCTTCAGATGCGATGCACACTCCTACCGCAGGGCCTTTGCATTTGCTGTAACTCTAACTGAGATTGTCTTCTACATTCCTCACTGCTTGTAGGTTTCTGCCTCGATGTTGCTTTATCAGAGAGGCCTCCTCTAACCACCTTCACATAAAACAGCAAGCACCTGCTTCCTGTCAGCAGCACTCTGCCTCTCTACTCTTCCTCTTTTCCCCCCGGCGTCTGATGTGTTATTCACTTGTTGGCCTCTTTCCTCAACTAGAATTAATGCTTCTTAAAGGCAGAGAATTGTTTTGTTTTCTGCTGTACCTCTAGTACGTTAGAAGAATGCCTAATAATAGTTTGTGCCTATTTGTTGAGTGGGTGAACTGAACTCACTCTCACTCTATTTTGTTTCAAAGGCAAGTAGTATAGCAGTTTCTGAGACAACTGTTTCTCTTCTTTGTTGTTTCTTTTTTGCTTTGCTACTTTTTCAGTACCGTTTTCTTTCACTTTTTCCCCCTTCAGTTACCACCTATCCATCTCCCAAATTGTCATCTCTTTGTCTTAGAGTTGGTCAGTTGTTACTAACTGTTCCTTTACTTTCCCTTTCATGCTGCATCTCTTATGATAGTGTATTTAGATGAAATTCCTCTCTTTGTGACAAAGTTTATCCACTACTTTTTAGAAAATGACATCACTGTAAAAATACAAAGAAATGAATAAGAATGTTTAACTCCAAATTCAGAATACTGTTACCTCTGGGAGTTGAAGGGGGATATAATTGAGGAAGTATACAGAGGGCTTTAACTGTTAATGCTTTATTTCTGTAACTGAGTGGAGCATACACAGGTATTTTTTATACTTTTTTTTGCCTTTTTGTATGTCTGAAATACTGCATAATGAATTTAAGGAAAAAAGTCTCTACTGTGTAATCTGTTACTGGCTAGCTTTCCTCATCTTTTTGATCTGTCCTATCACATTAGCTTTTTTTGTTTTTTAACTGAAGCTCTATAGATTTTTCTTCACTTTCTTAGTTTGCTTGCCCTCTTAGAAGTCTTCAGGAAGATGACCTACAATCCGATAATGTTGCCATTCCTTACTTATCATACTTTGTTAGTGTTTTCTTTTTTCTACCTCCTCCTATCTTGCCCTCTTTATGTGCCTTGTTCACAGGAGTTTACAATTGTAGCTTATAGTTGACTACCAGTATGAGTCATCAGGCTAATATCGGCAGAAAAATTAATTTAGGACTTTGGATACACATATTGGTGTTCTGATTTTCCTTTCACCACTAATTCGTGTTTGGTATGCACAGCAAGTCCTGGCTGATTCACTTAGTCATCACTAAGCAGAGTTTTATTCACACATTCAACAAATATTTGAGTGCTGCCTACGTGCTAGGTTTTGTACAGCTTGATTGTATAGCTTTGAGTCTTTATCATACGCTCCCATATACAGGTGCTGTGTCTGGTGCTGTAGTGGCTGAACGACAAGTTAGATAGATTCTTGTTCTCTATTTGTTTACAATTTGGTAGGGAAGACTTCTCTCTCCCTATCTATCTATCTGTCTGTCTAAATACATATATATCTAAATACATTAATCTGCAATAGCTTTTTAATTGGTCCAACCCTGCTTCTAACTCTGCATTCACCACCCCCCGCCTAGTCTATTCTATACACAGAAAACTTTGTTTGTGTGTGTATTTTGTTCATTTAAGTAAAAAATAATTTCAATATATATTTAGATATATATGTATTTATATATATATATATATATAAATAAATATGTATGTGTGTGTGTATGATGCAGGTTAGAAATTGACATACCCAAAACACTTACAGATAAAGTGTTATAGGAGTTCAGAACATAGAAATACTACTACTTCCTGAAGGTGGTATCTGAAAGAAGAGTAAGCTTTGACCAAAGATAGAGAAAATATTCCAGGCAGAGGAACTGTAGGAATAATGGAATTGCTGGATTATGAACTTTGTACATCTTCATCCAAAATAATACTAAATTGTTTTTCCTAGTATACTTGGAGTTTAAGTCTTTTGGTTATTCTACATTCTAGCCAACACTTTATTTAGTCAGTGTTTTAAGTTTTGTCAGTCTACTGGGTGTGGATTTTATTGTGGTTTAAATTTGCATTTTCCTGATTTCTTATGAGTCTGAACAGTTTCTCGTATGTTACTACATTATTCATGTTGTCTCCTGAGAAGTAAGTACTCAAGATTTTTTGTGGGGGGTTGGTCTTTTTCATATTTATAGAACTTTAAAATGTATTTTGGATCCTCATCTTTTGTCATTTACATGTTTAACTGGTATCTTCTCCCAGTTTATGGCTTGTCATTTCACTTTATGTGTCATTCGTTCCAAAGTTCTTAATTTAGTGTGTAATAATTTATCAATCTTTTCCTTCATGGTGTGTGATTTTAATGTCTAAGAAATTCTTCCCTACTCTGAGGTCATAGAGTTATTCTTTCGTATTGTCTTCTAAAAGTTTTACATTTTTGCTTTTCACACCTAAATCTTTAATACACTTAGAATTGATTTTTTTAAATTGAATTTTGTTTTGGGTATTTTTAAGGATCCAATCTCATTTTCCCCTCTATAGATATCCAATTTTTTCGACATTGTTTATTGAAAAGCCCATCTTTTCTTCACTGATCGGTAATACCAGCTCTGTCATAAATCAGATTTCTGTATATGTGGGGTCAGTTTATGGATTCTATATTCTGTTATATAAGTTAATTTGTCTCCTCTGAGTCAATACTTTGAAATAATATTGATATCTGACAGGGTAAATCTCTTTTATCTTTTCCTTCTTCAGGAGTATCTTGGCTATTCTTGGTTTTTGCTAATTGATACAAATTTTAAAATCAACTTGTCAAGTTGAATCTGTTGGGATATTGATTGGGATTGAATCTATAGATCAATTTGGGGGAAATTGACATATTATGATATTTAGTCTTTAAATCCTTGAACATGATATAACTCTCTATTTAGGTCTTACCTGAATATTTCACAGATTTGTCCCTTTTGTATCCCTACGTTCATTACTGGCTCAGATTCTCATTATTTCTAACCCAGACTGTTACATTAGCTTTGAACTGATCTCCCTGTCTTTACTCTCCTTTTTCCAAGAGGCAGCCTAGCATAGTGAGATCAGGAACCAGATTTAGGGGTTTGAATTCTGGTTCTCTCAGGATTGGACAAGTTACTTAACCTCTGTTGCTTTAATTTAAGTAGAAATAATAATAATAGTGCCTACTTCATGATGTTCTTATGACAATTAAATGAGTTAATATATGTAAAATAATTAGGACAGTGTCAGGCAAACAGTAGCGCTCAATAAATGCTTGCTATTATTGCTGTGATTTAAATTCTAGTAGTCTAGCTCCAGAGCCTACCCTCTTCCTATATTCTACTGAAAAGGAAATGAACTCAAGATATATTTTGTAAATAAAAATTCATAGGACTTGTTAATGGACATGAAGATAAGGGAAAAATATCAATCCAGGATGCCTTCAGGGGTTCTCGTTTGAGCATTTTGATAAACTGTTTGCCATCCAAAACAAGGGTGGTTGTAGATGGGGAGGGGAGATAGGCTGGGCAGGTTTGAGGAAGATCAGGCATTGTTTTGGACCTGGTCCATTTGATATCCCTGGGAGACATCAAAGAGGCAGTGTTAGATAGGTATTTAAATATGGAATCTGAAGTGCAAAATAGAAGTCTGGACCTAATAGATATTTTTGGGAGTCATCAGAACAAGGTGTTATTTAAATGTACGGGAATTAACAAGATCATTTGGGAGTACAGAGGGAGAAGACCTAAAATCAAGTCCTGAGGTTTTATGGAAGATGAAGGATGTCCACAAGGGAGTTGAGGAGGTGTTGCTGGTGAGGTAGAACGAAAATTAGGAGAGGATATTCAGGAAGCCAGAGAGGGGAGTAGCCAGTGTAGGAGTTACAGCTGTACTGAATGCTGCTGAGAGTCAAAGATGAGCCCAGAGAAGTGACCATTGAGTTTGGCACATGGAAGTCATTGGTGGCATGACAAGCACTTCCTAGGGGGAGTGAAAGCCTAACTGTCATGGTTTGAGGAATGAATCAGAAATGAGGAAATGAACGCTCTAAATATATATAGATAATTTTAGTTATGAAAGGTACAAAGGAGTGTAGCAGTAGTTGAAGGGGGATATGGGAAGATTTTTTTTTTTAAGCTGAGAAATACTCAAACACGAATATATGCTAATGGGTACAATTCAATAGGGGGAGATTGATGGTACATGCATTGGGACAATCAGGGAATAAAGTTCTTGTGAACTGAGAATACATGGATTCTAAGTCTGTGGGTAAGAATTAGCCTTTCCTAGGAGGAGGAACTTTGCCTTCATTGTATCAGGAGCAAAAGAGAAGATGTTTTCATGGGTGGATAGGTTTGTACGTCTGGTTGTGAAAGATGCCTAGAAATATTGTGTGAGAGATTTAATTGGTAACATTGTATGTGGCGAGGCAATAGCAAGTAACATGGAAATACTCAGGAGCTCTTCACAGGGGTGGTAGATAGCTAAGTATTCAGTAAAGATTTGATAATAAATGATAGCATTTTCTGGACTATTCATCCACAAGTATAGCCCAATCATGTGTGCTGAGTAGCCGAATTATAAATAAAAGACCCAGATTTTCTACTGTTATTGTAATCATTTATTTAAACAGTATTTATTGAGTACCTACTATGACCAGGCCTTGTTAATACGAGAGTGGCAAGACAAATGAAGTCCTTGTACTATTGGAGCTTGCATTCTTATGGGAGGAGTAGTAAATAGATAGGTAGATAGATAGATAGAAAACATAGATAGTGAACAGAAAGACAGACAAGGAAATTTCAGAAAGAAGTACCATGATGAAAATGTATAGAATCTACTTTAGAGAGAGTGACCAGGAATGTCTCTCTGTAGACATGACAGAATAGCAGAGGCCTGAATGATGAAAACAGAACCAGTCAGGCAGAATTTTGGAAATTTAACTTCTGGACAGAGGAATCAATCCTTGCAAAAGCTTTGAGTCCTTTTAGTGAAATCAGTTCATTGATGCTGTCATTCTATTAGTGTGAGTTGCATAGATAGCTATGTGCAAGTGTGGGAGTGCACCATATTTAGAAATATCTTTGGAGCTCTTAATTATATTTTTCCTCAGGAATGTTTTTAACAGGTGCTGCTTCATGCCAGGCACTGAGTAACAATAAAGAAGCATAAAACTTGGATAAAATTTGTTTACTGTTTCTTCACTGCCTAAAACAGTGCCAGGCACATAAGTGCTCACAAAGTGTTAGATGAATGGATGAATGAATTTGGATTTATACTTGCAATTTCCTAGCTGTGTAATTGGGCAAATTATTTAACATCTCAATTTACTTGATCCTCCATTTCTTCTGGCAAACAAGGATGGGGACACAGTTGCTCCTACCCCACAGTATTCTTATGTAGAGGAGAGCAAGAGTAAGGAGCTACAGTTTGTCAACTAGAACTTTTAGAAAGGGAAAAGAGAGATGGGAAGTGTAATGAAAGATAAGACTGAACAGGTAAGCTGGGTCCAGTTTGGAAGGGCCTAGGGAGTCCTATTGAGGGCTAGACCATGATTTCACTGGGAAGTCACTGAAGCACTGTAAACAGAGTAGTGACATTTTATGTGGATTTACGTTTTTAAAGGTTACTCTGGCTGTAGATTGGAGGATAATGAAAGAAAGCTAGTTTTCCTTCTTGAGAAGAGTTGAAGCTTAGTGAACTGGGTGTCTTCTGCTCTGCATATCCTTAGAAATACAAATTAATTTTCTCATCCATTTGTCTGTCATCTGTCTGTCTGTCTGTCTGTCTATCTATCTATCTGCCTATAAGAGAAAGGTAGCAAATAATAGTTCTGCTTTGATTGCATCACCAGGCCCAACTCAGGACGTCTCCAGGGAATATGTTGGCTATTTTAGAAAAAAGGGCCTTCGTCAAAGGTGTAGTCTGAAGGAGGAGGAGGAGAAATTTTCATAAGCCTTGCCACTGTGAGCATAAAGGGGAGAGGGATAGCTAAAGCTTTTACCATTTCATAGGACTGATGTTCTGATACTTTTAGGATTTTCCCAAAAGTCATTAGCAGTAAAAGCATTAATAAACTGAAAAATGTTTGTGTTTGTCTTTCACTGCAGAGAGGAATAGCAGACGAGGGAGATTGTCCAGCTTTGAAGCCAGCTAGGCTTGGTAGTGGGGATAGAATGGGAAAGGCAGAAGAACCCCAAAGGTGGTGAGTGATGCTTGCCAGTGAAGAGGGAGGGAAGTGTAACTGAAAAACAAAAACAAAAACAAATATAAAGGGCTAAGTGTGGTTTCCCTTAGTCACAGGAAAACAAAAACAAAAAACTGTTGTTTTCCCAGATAGGTCCTAATATGATGCTAGACTATCAGATCTTTGAATTCTGAAATGGAAGTTCTACTTTTATATCAGAACTTCCAGATTCCCTGGAATATATTACCCATGGTTGTCATTCATCACCTGAATGAGAAGAGTCAGTGATTTCAGAAATTTAATAAGACAGCCTGGTACTAATGATGCCACAGGTGATGTTTTCAATTAGCAGTGTTTTAATGAGATTTGTAGGCTGGTAAAAGCTAATCCTGTGATGTAGGAAAAAAACTGAGAAAGCAGGCCTATATCTGGCAAGTCTCCTGAGGTAGGGCTTTGCTGATTCAGATTTCTTTGATTAAACTTTTAATATCTTACAAGCTCTCTGGAAGTAAATTTGTATCTGACATTGGTCAGATACTTTTCAGCTTCCAAAATAAGTAAGGCTTGCAGACAGATTTGAAATTGAAAAGTTTTTAGTGACTTTCTAAGCTAAAGGAAAATAAAAAGCACATTGCTTATAGAAGAAATTAAGTGGTAATTGGCAAACAATTCAGCAGAGTGGGAAACGAGGGAGATTCAAAGATTTGGATGGAAAAAAGAAATCAGTTTCATTTTTTGGTAAACTTTGAGTTGTACATAGTAAATGACAGCAGTTCAAACCTCTAGTCTCTCATAACTGTGATGAAGTATAGTTTATACCTAGAAACACTTGTTAAAGTGCTTAAAGAACAGTAAGCCTGGTATTGAGATCTGGAAAAAAGTTCCAAAATCAGTATTCATAAAGACTGTCAGATGACCAGTATCTGTTTCAAGGGCAGCATCAGCATAAAATCCAGATACAGTGTTTTTGTCTACTGCTCACTTGTGTTTTGATGTCATATTGAACAGTCCATGTTCCAAGTTTGAAGTTGGAGGGGTATACAATTAAGCTACTCAGGGCCAAGTTGTATAAAACACCTACTATAAACATAGTAGGCCCTTTTGAGGTACATAATTTTTACTATGTATTTTTAAATAATCTACTTATGCTTTGTCAGATATTAGTAATGCTGTGAGGATAATGAACCAGAATGTAGGAAAATGACTGATGCTTGTAGAAGAGGTAGAAATTTAGATGACGATGTTATGCTCTGTAAGAGGACCTTATCTACTCCTAGTTTATTGCTATATCTCTGTCACCTAAAATAGGGCCCAGAACATAGTAGGTACTCGAAGACTATTTGATGAATAAGTAAAAAAAAAAAAAAAAAAAAAAAAAGTTTTGAAGGAATTTACTAATTCCATTGTCAAACTGAGTGTTTTCCTTCCAGTCAGTTGTGATGGATATGCACAGACCTGAACAAACTCCCTTACCCTTAGTAGTAATGTTTCAAGATGGCTCACTGGGGACCTCTGTAAAATCAGGTCTTGGTACAGAAAGGTGGTCATTCTGGATGACTGAGATCAAACCCTTTACTTTGGTTTAGACTCAGCACTAAGTAATTAAGCTCACCAATCTCTCCACCGCCAGTTCAGGCTTAGCTGGCGCGGAATATGGCCTGAAAAGGAGTTGTAAAAGCTCCCCAAGTGATTCTTAATATGCATCCAAGATTGAGAGCTACTGTATTCATATACCTTTCATACAGACCTGACTCCTTTAATTTAGTAATGCAATCTACAAGTACAGCAGAAGATGACTCGAAAGCTATCTTATTTCTAAATATTTTCTGACTTAAAAAGCAGGATTTGGATTGCAGTATGAATATGTTGGCTGTTAGATTTAGCAGCATTCCTTGTTGCTTTGCAGTGGAGAGTTATTTGCTGTGTGAGTTTACAAATGAAAGAGCCAAAAGTGACGCAGTAAGGATGAGTTGGGGGAAAAGCCATTTCTCTATTGAGTACAGTTTGTTTACTCTTTGTGTGAGTCTCTGTATTTAATTGTCTGTTAAAGTGGATAATATCCCATTCTTAAGTAGCTGAATTATAGTCTGATATGAAAGACTTGCCTTTTATTGTTAGTTTTTTGAGTACTGATAAAGGGTCTGTAAATAAACTTGATTTAATTTAGTGCAGAGTTCTAAGGGAAAGACTAGAGCAGTGTTTTTCAAACCTCAAGTTGTGGTCAACTTTTTGAGAAATGAAATCAAATGGAGAATACCAAAATTAATGTAAGTATTGTTTTGTGAAACTTAGTTCTGTAGACACACAAGTATCTATATATGTGTACTGAGTCTTAATATAAAAGTGACTGCATGTGAATGGTATTCAAAGAAGTTTGAAAGCCATAGGACTAGAGCATGTGAGAAGATGGAGGAAAAGAGGCAGTTGTCCTGTCAGTCCCTTAATGGAGCCAAACCTGATTATTAAATACATTTATTTTCTTTATTTTTCTCTCACACGGTTTGTATGTTTATGTTTATTCTTTACTCAGTTGCTTATTTTTTGAATCTAGACATATTGTTCAAAATCTTTACTATTTCTTTACCTGGAGAGTGAAAATAAGATAAGTATATTTTATTAGCAGTGTAGTTCTTATAGCATCACTTTGTTGTTTAAAAGGTATCAGTAAAGCAGAGTTGTCATACTGTTCTTTTCTGACATGTTATGTGCTTTGTTGTTTATTTTTCCTTGTATACCACACAGTGGCTTTTGAGATATACCTTTGTGTGTGTGAGGGTTGTTTGTTTTTTTTTTAATAGAGCTATCCTAAGTAAGGAAGATTTAATGTCTTCCTTTACATAATCACTACTACTACTAAGTTTTATTGTAAAGAATTCTTTAGAAACATTAAAACAGGTATCTATTCCTTTATCTTATTGCTTAACTACCCCCAGAATGTAGTGGCTTATAAACCATGGTTTATGACTTCTCATGAATCTGTGGGTTGATTGTGCAGATCTTTTTCATGTGAGGCTGCAGAGATCTGGAGGCCTAGGCTGGAATATCACATGTCTAATGCCAGGCTCTGCTGGAACACTGGGATAGTTGATTTTGTCCCCTCTCCCCCTCCCACCCCTCCTCCTTCACCACACCCCCTCCCCCAGCCTCAAGGCCTCTCTCTCTTCATATAGCCACTCCATGTGATCTCTCCAGCAAGGTAGCCAGACTTCTTACCTGACAGTTCAGGCTTCCCCAAAACACAAAAGTGAAAGCTGACAGCCTTTCTTAAAGAGTAGTCCCCAGGTCAGAACTGGCACACTGCTATTTCCTACACATTGTCTTTGTTAGAACAAGTTACTAGCTCAGATTCAAGGTGGAAGGAAAGCCACATAAGGGTGTGAATACCAGGAGAATATGCATTATCAGAGACCATTTTGGGAGATTAGTTATCAAAGGGACATTTAGCAGCCTAGTTATGAAATCTCATGAAGTTTTTCTGATATATAAAACTTAAGGCTACATTTGGATTGTCTAGATTTTATTTATTTTCCTTTTCTCCACAACTTCTGTTTCAACAGTTGCCCTGTTACAATTAGATAGGAACTGTCTAGCAACTGTTTACCTACAAGTGAGGCATAAACAGGAAAAAACTTAGTAAATTGTAAATTGGTTAGAAAAAAGTGAGTACTGAATGGGGAATAGATGATGTCATAAACTTTGTGTTAGAAAAATTACTAAGAACTAAAAAGATATACAATTTATTGACCACTGCTGAAACAGAGAAAGCCAAAGGAAAGAAAAAGATAGGAAAGAATGAATAGAAATTATTTTATTTTAAAAATTGTTATGTAGGTTTTTTTGGGGGGGAGATACATGGTTTTCAGTGCTTAGAATAACATCTCTGGCACTAGTAGATACTCAAAAAATATTTGAATGAATGAGTGGATTTCTTTTTAAAAAATGAGTTAATATTTCAGGAAACTTGTATTCTACTTGCTGGCTAGTTTTTACATAATTTAGAAGAGTGTATTCTGGGGGCGTAACTCATTAGAATCATCTTTGTCCAAGAGAAAGTGTAGACTTTCTCTGGGAACTGAAAACCTTTTTATGTCTTTAATCGAGAATATAATTTTAACAAATCGTCTGTGTCAGAAAAAACTATGCTGCTGAGTCTTTGGCTTTGGTATATAGAAGGTTTAGCATGCCTGGATGTTATCTATGCCTTTATTATGATTTGTCTAGTCCTTGTTTTGTCATGGCAAATACACAAAAGTAGAAATGAAATTAAAAAAATATATATAGACATGTTCATAAGCCAGTTGGTCTAGCCAGTATATAGGCTTTTACGGTATCATTTGGTTGCTGCTTTCTATGGCAGATGCTATAGAAGAAGATGCTTTGGATTATAACAGCAGTGAACGAGTGAGTGATGTTTCCTGTCTACCAGAGGGCACTGTATGCCAATTAGTGTTTTCTAATAATACAAATGATCTTAGGCCAAGCCCAGTTAAGCTTCTAAAACTTGAACAGGCTCAAAACATTTAGTCCTTTTAGAATAATAAAATCTTATCATTGATTTTGTGATTTATAATTAATTAACTTGATTTAATACTAATCTTTAAAATGAGGCCAACTCTGAACTGGTCAGTTCAATCCTAAACTGATAATTGACTCTCCTGACAGAGTAGGCCTAACAAGACTCCTTTGCTTCAAACATCCTCATTTCCTTTACTTACTTTTCTAAGACATGATGTTAGGTCCTCTCACTTACTCTCATCCCTTTCCTTAGATTTTTAAAGTCTTCTTTTTAAAGTTCCACACTCAGAATTAAGCACAGTACCCAGGTGTAGTCTGATTAGAGAAGAATGTCATTTCCCTCATCAGACACTACTTTTAGTGAAACCTAATATCAGCATTTTTGGCAGTCATATCACACTGTTTGTCTCATTGAAATAGATTTGTTTTTTTAAGCCCTTGGCTTTCGCACATATATTGGGCCATTTAGTTACTGTTTTTAGTTCTGGGTGTTTATATTTATCCTTATGAAATTTTATTCTGTTAGATTTAGCCTCCTATTCCAGCCAATTAGAATTATTTTAAAACTTGATTCTATCATGTATGATATTGCTTTCCCAGCCCAGATTGCTGTCATTTGCATATTTGACCATCATTTGGTCAAACCATATTAAAAAAGGAAAATGAGATAGTTTGGTTATGGCTTCTAGTGATCCCTGATGCCCTGCCTAAATACTCATAAGCTGTTCTTTCAGTAACCTTTTCTGCAGTCTTGCCCTGGACTTCATATTAGATCACTCTCATGTAAGGTATGAAGAATATACTCTCTTTTCATTTTGAAAATTGCTACCACAGACATAAAAAGCTAATCTACTATTTGGCATTATCAGAATCATGAGATTTGTCTGAGTTTACAGAGTGTCACTGATGGATCTCATCTGCACATTCTCTAATTCTCCTGATATAGAATTTCATCGAGGTATATAATTTCATTCCAGGTACTTTTTCATAGTCTCCTTATGTATTGTGATCCATTAATCCCATATATGATCTTCTCTTTCTATTCTCAAGATGGTTTTTCTTTACAGAAAAAATAGAAGAAAAACAGAAATTGAGATGTTCTTCTGTCTCTGCTTTATATTAATTAATATGCCATTCACATCAAAGAGTGGACCTGCGCCTTCCCTTCCCTTTTTTGCAAGTGTCAACACATTCTGGGCTTCAGCTCAAGCTTGCTTCTTTTTTTTCCAGTAGTTTCTTTCCTTTTATATAGATTTTTTTTTCTTGTGCATGTCCTAATTCTGAGTTGGTTGGTGAGCCTTCTGTCCAGTCTCTTTAGATACTGCCCTTCTTTTTTCCCCTCTATCTCACACAATGTGAGATTGGCAGATTTCATTTTTGAGAACCTTTCCCCATCCCAGACCATGAGCTTGGGTCCTGTCGTCCTCAGTGTTTGAAGCCTGCTCGCAAAGAGCCTAGGGATCACATCTAACTGTGTTCTTATTCTTCTTCCTGCCTACCTGGCTTGATTGCTTTCTTTTGAGGCTCCCACCACTTCCTCTTTTCTGATCTGTTTCTTTTTCTTGGTCAATTTAGGTTTAGAATTATAATTCTACTTAATTCTTCTGCCTGCTGGGTGGAAATTTTTTACTGCATATGCTGCATTTTAGTTGAATGAGATTTTTCACCAGATATTCAGGTAGCAGAAATCTTTTATCACTTTGTGACAGAGGGCTCCTACCAAGAAAGTAAGCTCATTTCACCATTACTCAATAGTTAGGGCATCTCACTGGCTTCATGTTAAAATTTGCAGGACTATCTTACCTTGCCAGCTGCCTCCCTGATCTGCCCTTCCACCCTTCCTACAAATCTAAAGAAATCAGTCCTCTTTCCTCTCCTCTTTAAAGGTGTTACGACTAGTTATTTACTGGATATTTTTTCTTTTTGGAGCTGATCTGAGTGGTGTGTAGTATCTTTAGTTCTTGCCCTTTCATGCTGTAACTAACATAAGGATATTGGCATGTTTTGTTTCATATTTTATTTTCATCATGTTGGAGTCTAAACAGTGTTATAAATAGGGAAGTTAGGAGTTCAAGGCATCTTATTGTCCCAAGTTACTTTCTGATTTCCTTAGGTGCTGCTGATACCTGTCTGTCTGCCTCTCTTACTCAAGGTAAAGCTCATCAAACCTCTCCCTCCTGCTCCAGGCTCTCCATAGAAGAGGGTTTCAACAGCTGGTAGAAGGTTAAACCATAGCTGTGCATTAGTAGAGACCATTCAGAGGCTACCTTATCTCAAAAGGGTAATTTATACCTCAGGGGACCCTGAAGCTACCCTTCATGGAATCCCAGTTGCATACAGGAAAGGTCACACCTGCTATTGTTTCTGTTCCTCTGTTACTTCCATTCAGATGCTTTCTCTTAGGCTTCTACTCTCAGGTGTGGATTTCTACTTAGTGGTGCACATATTTAACATACATTCAACTTACCTTTAATAGGTAAGATTTTTCTGTTCTTACATTTGATCACAGATACTGTGAGATGCTGAAAATTTGAAAATGATTAAAATATATTAAGGCTGAATATTCTAGACAATGCAGACAAATAAATGTAAATCATGTGAACAAATATTTACTAAGCACATAAAAGAAAAGTTATCCCTTTAAATAGTTTCTCCTTCATTGGAATGAATTAAATATATGAAGTAATCAGAGAATATAATAAAATGGTCAGTTATACATTGGTAGCAACTACTTAGAGTCCACTAGAGTAAATTTTCCAAATCTGTACTCAGTTTACTTCTGAGAAGAAGCAGAATTCCAAATTTCCAAAACTTTTTCGCTAAATTTATTTGTTACTGTTTTGGTATAAGCAGGGGCCTAGAACTGTATTTATCAATAACTTTTAGCCTCTATTTATAGGAATACGGAACTGAGTGGTATTCTTACTCCCACAGCAGAGGAAAAGCAATGCAGTGTAGCAAGAACATGTGTAATTCAAATATATTTGAGGTTTTTAGGTTTCAAATCTCTGATGAGATAATATAGTTTTGTGTCTTTGGTTTGCCTGTACTGTTTTGAGTTAATTTTAGGGGTAACTTTTAGAATCCCAGCTTCAAATGACATCTTTTGCTTAGTCGTGAGGGGTTAGGCGTGAGGCCACATTATGCTGAGAAGACTAGGAACTGTTGTTATATATTAACCTTACCAACATTTGACATTTGAGAAGGAAAAAAAAAGCACCCTACATTTATAATGTTTGAGCTGTTGCTATGCTGCAAAACCCATTTTGCCTTGATTCATGGTAATAGTCACTAATGTTTCAAGGAAACAACAGATATGATGCATTTGAGAATGATAAGGCAACAGTCTCCTAAAGACTAATGTCATGTTTCTTTTTTTTTTTGTATATACATATTTTTTATTGAAGTATAGTCAGTTTACAGTGTTCTGTTAATTTCTGGTGTACAGCATAATGCTTCAGTCATACATGAGCATACATATATTCGTTTTCATATTCCTTTTCACCATAAGATATTGAATATAATTCCCTGTGCTATACAGTATAAACTTGTTTATCTGTTTTATATATATATTAGTTAGTACCTGTAAATCTCAAATTCCCAGTTTATCCTTTCCCACCCGCTATTGTCCTGTTTCTTGTTTGTAGTGTTTTGCTTTATTTTCTCTATTGTTTGCTGTGGGAGCAGTGGTAGCTTCCTGATTTTGAGAAGAGGAAGAACTGGGACAGAGCACTTTTTTAGAAGACCCAGTGCCTCTACAGTTTTATAATCTCAAAGGAACAATAGTATGTTCCACCTGACAAATTAATATGGACAGAAAGAATTCTTCACCTTCTCCACTCTTAACCTGACCCATGTGAGCAAAGCTCACACACCTCCAGGCCTAAAGAAGAGCAAAGCTCACACACCTTTTGTTTTTCTGGCCTTTGAAATACTTTTTAGTAACAAGAAACCTGTGTTCATAAAAACTGGTTTACATCTCACCTGCCTGAATTCAGCTAATAACATTTTAGATATTAGGAGAAAGAGAAATTTCTTTTCTAACTGCCCCCTCCTTTTTTAGGATACATACCACTAAATTTTTATTACGCCTATGTGTATTCTTAGGTCAATAATCAGAATATTGTTTTATATTCTAGTAAGTATTTAAAATGTTGTCTATACAAATCACATGATTGCAGTCATTTTTCTATCAATGGTGGGTTTTGCCTAAAGGTAGTAACCTTATAATCCAATGTTTGGGGAGTATGTAGACTGCTGAAGGATATAAGTGTATGTAAGGAATTGCCTTTCCATCTGTAAATCTCTTTGTTTTATAATATAAGCATAATGTTTAAATTATAGGTAAAGGTTTGAGTGTGTTTCATTTTGAATGTGGGGAATGTTGACAAGAATCACTAGATCCCTGACCTCTGTCCTTTTAGAATCTCAGTTGTTTATTTTATGTCACGTATCTATTGCCTTTCTTTTATACCTGGAAGTACACTGTGGCCTATATGTATTTTTTTCTATTAAAAAAACTTTAGTGCAGAAAATTTCAAACATATATAAACCAAAAGGTGTAATGAACCCTCTTGTACCCATCTTCCAGCTTTAAAAATTACAACATGTTACTACTGTTTTATCATTTATATCATTTCCCATCCTCCACTCAATAATTTTTTAGGTAAAATTTATGTATGTTGAAATGCACAAATTTGGGCTGTACAGTTAGAACCATGTAACCCACACACCTAACATAATATAGAACATTTTTGTCTCCACAGAAAGTTTCCTTCTATAGCTTCTAAGTCATTACCTGCCCTCCTAGGAAACCACTGTCCTCCTTCATTTTGTCTGTTTTAGAACATCATGTAAGTGGAATCATGCATTATGTATTATTTTTTCTGGCTTCCTTTGTTCAGCATTATGTCTGTGAGATTCATCCATTTTGTTACCTTCCTTGTTTTGCTGAGTAATAATAGTCCATTGTGTGAATATACCACAGTTTGTACATCCATTTTCTTTGTTATGAACATTTGGAGTCTTTCTAGTTTTTGCTATTATGCTGTGGACATTCATGTACAAGTCTTTGAGTGGACTTATATTTTCATTTGTCTTAGATGAATACCTGTGAGCAGAATTGATAGATCAAGGGGCAGAGTTTACATTGATAAGAGACTGCCTAAAGTGGTTGTATCATTTTACATTCCTCCTGACAAAGTGTGAGAGTTCTGGTTGCTTCACATCCTTGCCAACATTTGAGTTGTCATTCTCAAATTCATCCGTCCTAGCATATTCTTTAAAGTAAATTAAAGTACATTTTATTTTGAGAAGTTTGTGGCATGTCTTGAGATAATTGGAAATACTCTTTAATTTGGTACATCTTATAAGATCCTTCTAAAATTTGGTCTGGGGTGAATGTTGATCATGACAGTTGGTCTCCAGGGCCCAGGATATTCTTTCTCACTAATCCATAGCTAGAAGTTATGAGGGAAAATTATTGCTAATCTTTTCCATTCATTTTAGCCCCTTATGGTTTCCAAAATATTTTCCCATGTATATCATCTTGACAGTAAGTGTGGTTGCCATTTTATGGATGAAGGAATGAAGACTCAAGAGAGCTTGCCCAAGATTTGCCTACAGGTTTTATGGACTGACACTCAGGACTTCTAACTTGGTCCAGAGCTCTTTGATTAGCACATCAGAATGAGTAACATACTGGAATTCATTAGATGTGTTCTTTGGTTTGCAAGTTTAGATAAACTGATAGAGATAGAAGAAGCCTTTTCTTGGAGGAGGTAGCTGGTAGGGATATCTCAGTATTAGTTGTATTCTACAGAATGTAAGCTGACCTCGAAATCTCTACTGGTCATTGATTTATCCTTTTCATGTGGCTTCCTGGACTTTTGATTCTTGTTTTAGTTTTTAAATTAGATGAGCTGATGTGGTTATAAAGATACTACAGATGATGGCTTTTTGAGAAATACATTACTGAGTGTCCTAAACAGACATTTTGGAAGTCTGCATATAATTTTCAGAGCCCTTTTAGGAGCCTCTGTCTTATGATTCCTAGAAATGCTCTCTTTGGACACTTCAGTGATTTTAGCAGTGAATACCTGCACATATTATTGGGGTCAGAGAGATATCACAGCAGGTAATCTGAACTGAATGGTTAGGAGAAACTTCACCAAGGTGAGTAACGTTTATGGTTTCCCAAAGCATAAATTCCCAAAAATTGTATTAAATGGTTTCAACAATAAATCTGCACCACCATTGTCAGATGTTAAAGTAAGTTATTTGTTTGTTTTATTTTAGTGATGTCCTCGCATTGCCCATTTTTAAGCAAGAAGAGTCAAGTTTGCCTCCAGATAATGAGAATAAAATCCTACCTTTTCAGTATGTGCTTTGTGCTGCCACCTCTCCAGCAGTGAAACTCCATGATGAAACCCTGACATATCTCAATCAAGGTTAGATATGGGCTTATTCATTAGTATTATTGCAGACCTGCTGGATTCATGACATTTAATTAGGTACACTCATATTAAAAAGTACATCTTTCTAGTGTGACCTGTTAAAGTCAGACCTTACTTTAGAGATTTGAGTCTCAGTGTCATATTTGATATTTATTACTAATCTCTTTTGTCTCCCTGCCCATTTTTAGTTCCCATCTCCCTCTTTCTAATCCGTGTTCCCTGGACATCCCCATTCGTTCCTGTTTGAGAAGTATTACCCTTCCCAGTTCTATTGTTTACCAGTTGTGTGGATTTGGACAAGGTGATTAAACTCTATGTTTCAGTTTCCTCGTATGTAAAACTGGGAATGATAATACCTTAGAGAGTTGTATCAATTAAATGATACAATTTATTAAAACACTTAGCATATAGTAAAGGACTATAGCTATTACTAATACTAGTAATATTATACTCGTATGTTCAGCCAACTGACTTTTATTCTTTCTAAATCTTGGGTAGTTAATTTGCGGTGAATATAATACTTAGTTACTTTTTCTTCTAGGTCAGTCTTATGAAATCCGTATGCTAGACAATAGGAAACTTGGAGAACTTCCAGAAATTAATGGCAAGTTGGTAAAGGTAAACGAAAATGAATAGATCATCCCCCTGCACAATATCCTTTTACCGACCCTTTTTAGATTGGTATTAGATTTTTTCTTCCATATAAGGCTTAGTGGCTTCTCTTACCTGCTGCAGTTTGCTGGCAGAGTGGTAAACAGTTGTGTTACTTCTTTGGAGTCAAGGCAAGCCTGCCTGTTCACGTGGGTCTTTTGGAGCTGTGGCAACAGCAAGCTTAGCATTCGATGTCGGGGTGGTTTTCTGGCTCAGTAAAGTTCTTTTTGGGTAGAATAAAGTAACCTCCTTGGGATCTTTAGAGAAGTTCCAGTGTCTCTTTGGATACTCGATCTGGTGGCAAGGAAACCAGAAGCTACTGTTGATGAATAGCAGTTTTTAAGTCTGGACTGAAACGACTGAAAATGAATGTAATGAATTCACAGTACAGTTGGACAAGGAGTTTGGCCAGCTGCTATAAAAGGTGATGAGAGGAATGTTAATAGGCGCCTCTACAAAGTAAGATTAACAAACAGAAAGTTGATAGAAGCATCCCCTGCCTCCCCTCAGTGTTGTCATAGGTTGTAGGGTAGGTTAGCAGGCAGGGGCCTTGGTGAGATTTTCATATACATCTGAATCGCTGAGCCAGATGTTCCGTGATAACAGTAGAGGCATGTAGAAATGCTTCCAGTGGGAGTCCTTTATGCCTTGTCCTTTACCAGTCAGGACTGATGTTTAAGGCGAGTTTTAAGTAAGATCTAGTTTACTATAAAGATTATATCTGAGCAATTAGAAAGTGCTTTGAAATAGAGGATGGTATGAGTTATAGAGTAAAACAAGTCTCCCGAAAAACAATTTAGGTAGTGTCTAGAAACCAACTAGGGATGACTTCTGCTGGTTTTCCTTTGTCAGCACTGATTTTTAGGGGATCCTGTTATCATTTCATTTTGCTGCTTCCTTTTAGAGCATATTCCGTGTAGTATTCCACGACCGACGGCTACAGTACACTGAACATCAGCAGCTGGAGGGCTGGAGGTGGAATCGACCTGGAGATAGAATTCTGGACATAGGTAAGTTAAGAGAAGCTAGTGCTCAGGAAATGCCTGTTACTGTGGTCAAAGAATTGGTTTTCTTTATTTGATGTTTACCTAGATTCAAAATGCTTCAGGGTGCTCGACTAACATGAACCTGGAAGTGGTTATTGACCGAGCATAAAAAACTCACTGGTACAATGATACCAGAATTCAACTTGAACGTGTAGATACGTTAGTTCCATAACAAACATTGCATTCATTACTTCAGGATGATTTTTTATTTTTGTTTTTTTAATTTAGTTGTGGTAAAATATACATAACTTAAAATTTTCCATTTTAATAATTTTTAAGTACAGCTCAGTGGCATTAAGTACATTCACATTGTGCAACCATCACTACCATTCATCTCTAGAACTTTTTTCATCTTGTGAAACTGAAACTCTGTACCCATGAAACAATAACTTTCCATTCCCTACTCTCCCCAGATCCTGGTAACCACCATTCTACTTTTGTCTCTATGAATTTGACTTTAGAGTAGACTTAGAGTGTACCTCATATAAGTGAAATCATTCAGTATTTGTCTTCTTGTGATTGGGTTATTTCACTTAGCGTACTCCTCAAGATTCATCTATATAGTAGCATGTGTCAGAATTTCCTTCTTTGGGGGAACACCTGTACATGTTGGTGGGAATGTAAATTGGTACAGCCACAGTGGAAAATAGTATAGAGGTTTCTCAAAAAAACAAAAATAGAACTACCATATGACTCAGCAGTTCTACTCCTGAGTATATATCCGAAAGAAACAAGAACCCCAGTTTGAAAAGATACATGCATCCCAGTGTTCATAGCCACATTATTTAAATTGCTGAAGTATGGAAGCAACCTAAGTGCCCATCAACAGATGAATGAATAAAGAAGATGTGGTATATGTACACAGTGGAACACTACTCAGCCATAAAAAAACTAATGAAATTTTGCCATTTGTAGCAACATGGATGGACTTGGAGGGCATTATGCTAAGTGAAATAAGTCAGATAAAGAAAGACAAATACTGTATAATATCACTTATATGTGGAATCTAAAAAATACAACAGACTAGAGAATAAAACAAAAAAGAATTCATTTTTCTTAAATCACAGGGCATAAGGGAAGGATCTTTAGAAACACACATGCAGCCTCTCTTCATGAATGTACTTTTAATTCTGGCATCTGTGTCTTTGATTTCTTATTGGTTATTATCTCCAATTGGCAAACATAGTTGTTAAACAAATCTAAGTACTACTAGTTTTACCTGAGAAAATACTGGTTCTTATACAGATATCCTGATATCCATTTGATAAACTGACTTTAGGATAAATCCAACAAAGCTAATGTTGTAAAGTGGGAACCCACTTAATGCTGTCTTGTTTGAATCATTGACACCAAAACAGTAGAAAAGTTATAGTAGTTATGATATCAGCCTGGCCTTATCTCTCCAGTTTGAATGTTAATAGAAGTCAGGGAATAATGTTTGAGTATGTGCCATATGGAATGGAAAGCAAAGTTCTAAAGCCCATTCATTTTTGCTTCTCTCTTGAGTGTAAGATGTGTCATCCAGATACAGGATTCTTTGATGACTTCATAAATCAGAATCAATTATTTAGTTAAATTTTCCCCACTTCTATTTGTGACACAGTGCTTTCTGCCTTTATCCAGACACTGCTTTATTCTTCTATGGCAGTCCTCTTACTTTACTTCTAGCAGTAACACTAATCATAAAACTGTAAGTGAAGCAAATTGTAAATTAAAATTTCTATGACACTAGAGCTTATGTGTAGACTAAATCTACCTTTAAATAGAATTTTGGCAAATTAAAAGGAAACTACTTTTAAATTATCTTATTTTTAAAACTTTTTAAAGTGGAAAAAAGATACTCAGAAGGAAAGTATTTAGGTCAATTTTAGCTCTAATCAAACCTTTTTTTGGCAAAAAGAGGTTTAGGGTATGATACACAAAAATCTTAATAATTAGGGACCAATAACATAAGAATCAGTGCTTTCTTATTTAAACCCAGTAGCACTCAGAATTGTTCAATGATTACCATTTGTTTCTCAGATATCCCAATGTCTGTGGGTATAATCGATCCTAGGGCTAATCCAAACCAGCTAAATACAGTGGAGTTCCTGTGGGATCCTGCAAAGAGGACATCTGTGTTTATTCAGGTAAGACATTATGGTTGGGGTTCCAGCTTTAAAGAGCATCTCTTACTACCAGTTTGTTTCTTAAAGGATAAAACATCTTGAATTTGAAATCTTTACAGGGTTCCAGCCTGACTAGCAAGTGCAGACTTCTCAACATGGGCCTGAAAGCAATGAGGAATTTCTAAATTGCTTCTCTAATTTCCCCAATTTATGAATTTGTTTCCTTCAAAAATAATTTCTAATGGTTACATAATATTTTATTCTTTGAATGTACTTACCTAATGATTATTTAACATTGAGATTGTCCTAATTTTTTACTATTATCCAATAAGTTATTGTGAATATCTTTTTACTTAAATTTTTTTAAATTGAAGCATAATTGGTTTACAATGTTGTGTTAATTTCTGGTGTATAGCATAGTGATTCATTTATATATATATTCATTTTCATATTCTTTTTTATTTAAGCTATTACAAGATATTGAATATAGTTCCCTGTGCTATACAGTAGGACCTTGTTCTTTATTTCTTATATAGTAGTTAGTATCTGCAAATCCTAAACTCCCAGTTTATCCCTCCACCCACCCCCCTCCCCTTGTGATAACCATAAGTTTGTTTTCTGTGTCTGTGAGTCTGTTTCTGTTTTGTAAATAAGTTCATTTGTGTCATTTTTAAAAATTTCACATACAGGTGATATCATATGTTATTTTTCTTTCTCTTTTTGGCTTACTTCACTGAGTATGACAATCTCCAGTTCCATCCATGTTGTTGCAAATGGCATTTTATTCTTTTTTATGGCTGAGTAATATTCCTGTGTGTGTGTGTGTGTGTGTGTGTGTGTGTGTGTGTGTGTGTGTGTGTCACAGTTTCTTTATCCAATCATCTGTCAATGGACATTTAGGTTGCTTCCATATCTTGGCTATTGTAAATAGTGCTGCTATGAATATTTGGGTGCATTATATTTAAATTTTGATTTGCATATCTGATTATGTCCTTTGGGTAGATTCCTTGAAAACTCTTATTTGTAATAATGATAGCCAGTAGTTTATTGAGCACTTCCCATGAGATAATCACTGTGTTAAATAAAAAAAAAACAAAACCCACCTTTTATACATGATTTTATTTATGACTTTTAACAATAATCCTGTGGAGTAAGAATAGTCCTAGGGGGAGAGATATAGCTCAGTGGTAAAGTGTGTGCCTAGCATGCACAAGGTCCTGGGTTCAGTCCCCAGTACGTCCCTTGGGAAAAAAAAACCCTAATTACCTCCCCCCCCAAATAAATAAAATTAAAATAAAATAAAAACAACAATAGTCTTTGAGGTTTAGAGAAGTTAATAACTTACCCAAGCTAGTATTTGGTTGATCAAGTTTCCACTATTAGATTTGCCAAGGTCTTAGACTTTATGCAGGAGCCCAGCAAACCTGTTTCTTTCTATTGCTTGTGAGCTTTCATACTGACTATTTTCCCATCATAGATGGTGCCTCTGCTTTCTAAAATCTACCATAAAGTTCAGGAAACTTTTACTAACAGAAATCATTTCACTATTATGTTATTTCTGTATTTTCTGAAGCAGTTTAATGAATTGAATTCCTCATAGTAGCTTTCGGTAGCATCACGTCTGTACATTTACTTTGTTTGCATTTGTAAATCATTTCAGTTTTCCTCATTACCTCACGAGAGTGTAAATTCTTCAAGATCACAAAAAGAGTAAAAGGTTTTTTGTAGGTATTCATAATGCTTTTTAAAGGTTTTACTGTTTTACCAACAACGTTGCTGACAGGTTTGGCTAACAGTACTGTTACATTCTTTTCAGGTGCATTGCATTAGCACAGAGTTCACTATGAGGAAACATGGTGGAGAAAAGGGAGTGCCATTTCGAGTACAAATTGATACCTTCAAGGAGAATGAGAATGGGGAGTATACTGAGCACTTACACTCAGCCAGCTGCCAGATCAAAGTCTTCAAGGTATTCCTGGGCATCGTGCCAGCCCTTGGAACTTTTTCCCTTGTCTTTCATTTGTAACCTTAGTCACCAGGTCGGAAAGTCAAATTGTCTTTTTTCAAAAACTAGGAGAGCTCAGCCTAAATTAGAGGTATTGAAATAATTACTGAGATGCACAGTAAAGAAATTTAAGTAGGGATGGGTATGGGAGAAGGGGAACTTGGAAAAGGGCTCATATGAATATCATATGGATAAATACGTTTTCATTGAGAAAGACTCACCAAGACAAAAGTATTCAGACACTGAAGGCCCCCTTTGCCACTCTTACCCTGACTCTGTAGCCTCTCCCCAGACGTAACCACTGTTAGTAATTTTGTATGTAACCTTCTAGTTCCCATCTGTGCTCTTATATACACATGTACATAGATACACATGTTTTCTTTTCTTTGAAGCATAAATGGGATTGTATTGCTTGAATTGTTTTGGGGCTTGCTTTTTTCAATTAACTATGTGCTTTGGAGATTTTTCCATGTCTGGAGCTGTAGATCTCTTATTCTTTTTCTACTCCATCAAACATTTAAATTTCCTGAGGGGAAGGGCATAGCTCAGTGGTAGAGTGTGTGCTTAGCATGCATGAGGCCCTGGGTTCAATCCCAGGTACCTCCATTAAATAAGTAAGTAAATCAATCAGTCGGTCAATCAATCAATCTAATTATCTCCCTCCCAAACATTTAAGTTTCCTATTTTCAAACTTAGATACAATGATACATCTTGTATTTGCCTCATTATACATAGCTTTTTGTTTTACCTGTGACTGTTGAGTTTGTAGAAGTAATATTGCTGGGTTGAAGGGTGAGGACTTGAGTTGAAAACAAAGTATTTCTCATTTCAGCCCAAAGGCGCAGACAGAAAGCAAAAAACAGATAGGGAGAAAATGGAGAAACGAACACCTCATGAGAAGGAGAAATATCAACCTTCCTATGAGACAACAATACTCACAGAGGTAAAAGGATTTCTTTTGGTGACAATTTCAGTCAGTCCTTCTTACTCTTTAAAGAAAAAGCCAATCATTTTGCAATATACAGTTGACTTGAACAGCACAGGCTTGAACTGCATGTGTCCACTTATACAGAGATTTTTTTTTTCCCACTAAATATGTCGTATATTACTACACAATTTGCAGTTGGTTGAACCCAAGGATGCAGATACAGAGGGCTGACTGTCAGATTGTACCTGGACTTTTGACTATGCTGGGGGAGCATGGTTGGTGCCCCTACCACCTGAGTTGTTTAAGGGTCAACTGTGTACATATATCAAACCCTTATGTTGTATATCTAAAACTTACACAGTGTTAATGTCAATTATATTTCAATTAAAAAAAAAAAAAGAAACATCGCTTCCAGCCTGATCAGAACTTACTTGCCGTCTTGTTGTGAGGGCCTCTGAGAAACCAAGATTTACTTGCTATTTGAGTAACAGTGTTTTGTGGTGGAACTCTAGAGTCAAGTGTTCTTTGCAGTGTCTAAGCTGTCCTTTGTTTTTAGTGTTCTCCATGGCCTGAGATCACATATGTCAATAATTCCCCATCACCTGGCTTTAACAGTTCTCATAGCAGTTTTTCTCTTGGGGAAGGGTAAGTCTGAGAAATGAAATTGGCTTGTGTTTGTCCTAAATATGTATTCTTTCATTATCTTTCCATAAAAGAAATCTTTCCAAACCAATAAATACTTGGATTTGGTCAGCCTTTGATGGACTTATGTATTAACTGAGGTCTGGATTATCTTCAAAAGAGACTGAAAGCGTTTTATGTCGCCTTTCTCTTCTTTTTCCCTCTTATTAGAAAATACCATTTATGGTCAGTTTTCAGTGATTCAGGGACTGATCTTCTGGGCTTTTCACTTCTTCCTCTTACCGCTTACCTTGTGGTTATTTCACTTCCTGATCATACTTTTACCAGGGAGTAGTCATTGGGAATTGAAACACAGTTGTGCAAACACTAAAATCTGTTTGGTTACTTATTAAGAATGATCCTCACACCTAATTATTATGAATCTTTGATAATTGGGGGAAGAAGGTGAAGATGAGAGCTAAAATGAAGTTTTGGAATTATCTGTGAGATGCATTTAATCTTGCCTTACTGTCTTTTACTGTCAGAGATCATTGAAAGTTGGTACAGACACCCACTCCAGTTTAAAAAAAAAAAAGTTGTCTTATAGTCCTAGCATTTAATACGTATTCCACGTAGGCCATAATGAAATTTGAAATAGTTGGGTTATGAAATGTTTGAGTATACTGTTCAGTTGTAATGTTTGTTTTTGAATTTATTTAGGCTCTTTGTTTATCCTACTTCGGAAAATATTTAATTAAGTTAACTTAAATATTCAAAATGGAACAATTAAGAATATAAAATAGGTAGAAATTGTAGAAGGAATAGATAACTAGGGCCCTGAGATAATGTAATTACTAAATTTGATTACTGAATTTGAATTTTGCAGCTAAGGCCAAAGAAAGAAAAAGATAATTTTTAAAAGAAAAAAAATCTATCAATACCCATATGGATTGTACAGTTTACTTATAGGCAATTAAAAATATTAATTAGGATCTAAAAGTTGTAAAATTTTCTCTGCTCTTTGTCATGTAGTTCATTATTAGGTTCAAAGTTTTCTCCCATAAAAGAAGTAAACATTAGGGAAGAGGGAGAATCTATTACAGCAAAAGGAAGTAAAGGGAAAAATCAAGTGTGGAGATAGCCCTTGGATCACAAATTAGCAATAATTTTTGATGCTGTTTTAAAAATAATTATTGTTTTTATTATACAATACATGATCACATTGCACACTATACATTTTACTCTAATTTTTTCTGTATGTTTTTGTATATTTATGTATTTAATATAGTTGTAATATATGGATTACTTTTATATTCTGATATTTTTTGTTTATATTCTAATAAACTTATGTTAAGTATTCTTTATGCCATAATTTATCTGATCAGTTCCAATTTACTGGAATTTTGATATTTTTTTCCATTTCTTCAATAATAAAAAATGTTGCAAATGACATAGTTTCTACTGTCCCCCCCCAAATAAAAAGTCTTTATGCTAAATTAACAGACAATATATGTATTGAGACAATATTATGGGCTAGCACAGATTCCTTTAAATCTCTAGCTTAAGATTTCTTATGGCAATGAAAAATGGAATGATGAACCCTGGTATGTGTCACAAACTCATCCTTTCATTTTAAATGTTTCTTTAGAAATGGTTCGCCAAACCACCAGCCAGAGCCACCACCTCCAGTAACAGATGTAAGTCTAGAATTAAATGTCAGTTATATGTAATGTCTAATAATACTCTGGTAACTATATAATTCAGTAGAAATGCCCAGCTTTTAGGGAGTATTATTCATTCATTCACTAAGCAAACATTTATTAAATTTTGACTATGAACCAGAGACTATGCTGTCTTTAAGGAACTTACAGTCTAGTGGGGAAGATAAGGATGGAATTCCATGGACATCTTGCATGGTTAGAGAAAGAAGACTGATGTATAAACAGCTTCCAAGCAAACTCGGCCTGTCTGAGCAGGGGTGTCTTTGGCTATGTGTTACCTAATGATGTAATGTTTACCTTTTAAAAGTTGAATTTATTTAGTTACCCCCAAAAATGTTTTCTCTTTCAGAACCTCTTGCCAACAACCACACCTCAGGAGGCTCAGCAGTGGTTGCATCGAAACCGTTTTTCCACTTTCACAAGGCTTTTTACAAACTTCTCAGGTTAAATTTGCTTGTCCTTTTGTTTTCCCCAGCATGAGATTTCCTTTACATTCTGGGGACTCCTGGTATTCCTGTGTTGTTTTGTGGGGGTGGGGGGAGATCTTAGTGCATTTTTATGATTAAATGAATTTCATAGAACTCTTAAGACTTTCTCACCAGCTGCAACTGTGCTGTTAAATACTCAAAAAGAAAGACCTCTTAGTTTAAACTCATTTTACTTTTAAAATATTTATTCTATACAATACTTTAAATATATATATATATTCCATACAGTATTTTATCAAGGAACATTTGCCAGTAGTCTGAAAATTTCCCCTTGATACCACTATATTGTATTTTCTTTGCTCATTCCAGTTTTATTTAGCACCTTCTGTGCACTGGGTATGGTAGTTATATACAAATGAATAAGGGATACTTCCTGGTCAGTCATCATCTAATGTCAAAGAAAATGCAAATCAAAATAAAACTGTGAAAAAAGGTAAACAAATAGTTGTGATACAGTAGATAAGTGTATACAAAGTGAAGTGTTTTGGGTGGAAGGGTCTGGAGTTAGGGAACGTGTGATGCACGAAGTGAATCTTGAGGGATGAGGAGGAGTCTGTTGGTCAGACAATGGAAGGGTATTTCAGGCAGGAGGAACCACTTGCTCATTAGACATGACCAGTGTGGTGAAAGCATAGGGTGAAGTGGATAAGTTAATTGGGTGGGAATTGAGGTGGGAGAGGATGCAGGGGCTAGATCACGGAGAACCTTATATACTGTTCAAAAGATTATGGACTATAGCATACTAGTAAAGAGCTGTCCTTGTAAAAGAGTCCATTTTAGAAGTCATTAACAAAGAGAACCTTTGCCTTTATCACCCATTTTCTTATATTTATTCCAGGGGCAGATTTATTGAAACTAACTAGAGATGATGTGATCCAAATCTGTGGCCCTGCAGATGGAATCAGACTTTTTAATGCATTAAAAGGCCGGTATGTAATTAGTGTTAAATATCAATGAGGTTGGATTTCAAATGGATTTGGATTCAGGAATAATACTCTTTGTATAGCTAAACACATCTTGTCAGAACATTCTTTTTGAAAACCAGCTATGTACCAAATAAAGATGAAAAATATCCTTTCCTATAACCATTATCATGGAGTTTTGCTTTCTGATGGGGAGAGAAATAAAGATATAAATAATAAGTATTTTGAATAGTGATAAATATTTTGAAGGAAAACAAACAAAAACAAGGTTATGGCCTATAGAGTACACGGAATATGGCCAGGAAAGAGGAGCGGATATTTAAACTTGAGTTATAAGAAGGATGGAAGCTTTGGAGTATTGTGAGGGAAGAGCGTTCTATGCAGAAGAAACAGTTGGTGCAAAGTCCTGAAGTCAGTTTTACTAGAGAAGAGATCATTCTTAAGTTTGGGTAGGAATTGCTTAAGTGTCTGCTTACAGATATTACATGTAATACAGAGTCATTTCTAGTCCCTGTTTGGGACTTACAATTCAAAATAAGTAGTAGTAATATTAATGGAAAAAACATACCGGTTAATGCCATAAAACCAAATCAGTGACTAAATAATGAAACAGATTGTAAATTATTTGTGTTTGTGTATATATTATAAGAGATATTGAATCAAGTTGGAAATTTTTAAGGAAAGAGATGAAATTCAAGAATTGATGACTAGGAGAAAAAAATGGATCTTTCATTTTTAAACGTATTATCTACAGAGCATTTAGAAATAGGGAGGAATAAGATGATCAGATTAAGAGGTAACTGAATATGATTATCTAAGAAGAACAGAAGGAAGGCTAAAGCTACTTAGGACAAGGTGATGAGGGAGGTTTTCTGGTTTACTGTATTGATGCTTTTAAGCAAAAGGTTCATCTTGAACCTGACCTATAGAACAGTGACTCACATATTTTGAATATTTCTAACCTTTACATCAAGGGTCACCAACTCAAATGACTACAGAGGCCACATGTAAATGACAGTCAAGTCTGGAATACACTGAAGGATGCAGGTACCACACAAGTAGAACAGCTGATTGGTTTTTTGTAAGAATGAGGGCCTTGGATCACCAGATCTGACTTTTTCAAGGAAAGCCAAAGATTCAGAGGTTTATATGATGCCTTGTGTTGGAAGGAATTCAGTTACACACACACACACACACACGAGCTAATAAAACAGCACACACACACACACGAGTTAATAAAACAGCAAATGAGCTGCACATTTGGCTAACAGCTTTTTTTCCCTCCTTAGGATGGTGCGCCCAAGGCTAACCATTTATGTTTGTCAGGAGTCCTTGCAGCTCAGGGAGCAGCAGCAGCAGCAACAGCAGCAGCAGCAGAAGCATGAGGATGGAGACTCAAACGGTACTTTCTTCGGTAGGTCGTTCTGAACAGGCCAGGACAGATGTGAAGGAAGATGAAGAGATGACTTACGAGCATGTGTGATGGGAATTTCTCAAATAGCAGATTCAGCCCTTGCTAGCAGTAATGGTAGTCGCTGATGTGAACTGAGCTCCTAATACACGCCAGGCACCCTTCTCAGCACTTCTACATGTTTTAATTTTTACAACTGGTGTGTCCTCTTTGCAGTAGTTTTTATTGTTCTCTCCAACATTTAGATGAGGAAAATGAGGCTTAGGGATGTTAAGTAACTTGCCCCAGAGCACACAGCTAGTAAGTGGCTGAGTGGAGATTTGAATTCAGGCAGTTTGCCTCTTGTGTCTTTCAGAAAAATGGGCATTCCTTGTGGTCACATTACCTTTAAGAGCAGAGAAGCTTTGTACTGACTGCCGTTTCTCTCTCCCTTTTGCAGTGTACCATGCCATCTACCTAGAAGAACTGACAGCTGTTGAACTGACTGAAAAAATTGCACAGCTTTTCAGCATTTCCCCTTGCCAGATCAGCCAGATCTACAAGCAGGGGCCAACAGGAATCCATGTGCTCATCAGTGATGAGGTAGATTTTCAGTACAGCTGAGTCGCCAGGGGACAGTGATTTGTCTGGGCATATGACGAGCAAGAACAGTTCTACTGGGGCAAAGTGTTTTCTAAGACAAGAGGTTTTTTAAACCTTTTTGCTTGCTTACCTTCTAAAATAATTTTTTTTAATGTGTATCCCCTTGCACATTTTTACGTTGACTTAAAATTTTTGTTTTAAGTTTAAATAGTTGCAAAAAATGTCATTTCTTAGCATATTATATGACATTTTTAAATGACATAATTACTTCACTATTCTATCTGTATTTCACGTAACCTAAATATAAAAGTAGTTTAATACCACTGCCATCTGTTAAAAAAATACATGAATATACTTTTTAACAGAATTTTTATATCATTTCTTTGTTTCCTTAAACTCATATTTTCATTCACTTCCCCCATAGAATTTCATCTTACTGTAACCTATTTTTATGTTTGAATATCTTTTAAAATTTTTTTAAATTTATTTTTTATTTTATTTATGGTTGTGGGGAAGTAATTAGGTTTATTTATTTATTTTTAGAGGAGGTGCTGGAGAATGAATTGAATATCTTTAATTAAATATCCTCTTGTATTTCTTTGGAACAAAAATTTGTTTCACTAAAAAATTTGTTTCAATAAAAATTGAAAAATTATTTCTGCTGAATAGAATTATCACCACAATTATATAGTTGATTAAAACAACATAAATGTATTATATGTTTGGATAAGTAGTTGTTAACCATTAAGGAAAATTTATTAAAAGTGCGTTAATGAGATAAATGGGCTTACTCAATTCCCTCCCCTCTCTCACATACACAATTAATTCATCTTTAGATAAATACTGCTTATTGATTGCAAGAATAGGTGGAGTTCAGCATCAATTCCATCCTGTTTTTTACCCTTAGATATGAGTGCTTTGGAATCTGATTCACATAAATGGATAGACAGGAATGGATGGAGTTTCACTAGAACAGCATGGCTGGATTTTTTTTTTTAAATTCTGAGTTATGTGCCAAAAATTACATTAGTGATGTTATGGGAAAATTATTTTGAATCATCTGTCATTTGACAGTTTGTGATTAGGTCACTCTTCAATTCTGGTGAAGAAGAATTGGAAACCATGTGACTCCACAAGACTTTATTACCCAGTCATTGGAGTTCACATTTGCAATTACACTTCTGCAGTAGGCTTTTATATCCCAGGGCAGAGCATCTTCATAGGACTCCAGGAGGGTGAAACTCTTACCTTTATTTAATAAATTGGGAAAAGGGAGTTTGAGAAGGGAAAGTGGAAAAGGAAAACCAAAGAGGTTCTTGGGCAATTTTAGGAAAGAACAAATAATGGAAGTTGAATTCCTCCCATATGGGCCTATCTGTATCTGTGTGCTCCTTGGAAAGTCTTGGGGTTAGCCCAGGAAAACGCATACTCCAGTTTTAAGATCGCTGTTTCAGAATGCTTAGCTTGTAAAACTTTTAAAAACTAAACAGGAGAGAAAACAAAATGAAGGATTATTTTTCACTTAAATCTGACATAATAAAAAGCCACATAGGCAAAATAAATACTACAAACTGAAGTTTTTAATAATCAGAATTTCTTGCTTTTTTCAGATGATACAGAACTTTCAGGAAGAAGCTTGTTTTATTCTGGACACAATGAAAGGTAATAAAATAGTAAGACAAACGCTTTTCTTGACAGAGTGTAAGAGCTTTTTTAAATAGTATTTTACTTCTTTGAGAAGAAAGGGAAAGTATTAACCGCCGTATTTGAGGTAAAGAAAGTGACATTATTAGAGAGTGACATCATTGTATGAATTGGCTTCTTGCCATTACCAGAGTAGACAAAGTGTAACTGATAACTCTGTGCCATTCTCTTCCACCTTCTGCGGACAAATGAGGAAATTGAGGCATGTTGGTTTTATAATTTATTTTATATTTATTACAGGTTGTCTGTGATAATTAATAATTATACTGCTCCTTGTCCTGCTGTTTTTTCTTTCTCTATAAAAACCTTACCTACATATTTTTCTCCTGTGTTTTATAGTTGACTAAAGATTCTTCTCTCTCTCTTTTTTTTTTTTTTTTTTTTTTACAGCAGAAACCAATGATAGCTATCATATCATACTGAAGTAGGTGTGGGCCATTTCCTCCTCAGTGGCTGCTGCGTCCTTCACCTATTGAAACCTCCCCTCTTGAAAGGGGTGGCAAATGGAGATTTGAAGGGCTGCAGGACCTGACCTGTCTGACTGTGTGGGGGAGTCCTGGCCATGGAGGCAGAATCCCAGCCATCCTTGCTGGCCCAAGATCTGTGGCACAAACAGATTACTGCCCAACATGCATTTCTGCAACTATTCTTAATTAACATTTCTGGACCCTTTTGTTGTTGAATATCAATAGAAACGCCACATCATTTAGGGTGAATGTAGGGCATAATGGTGATGAGAATTGTGTGATGTGTAATGGAAAGGTGTTAAGTTTTGTGGTCTGGAGCCATGTAAATTTTTTCTGACATAAAAGTGAACATCTCTATTCATAAGACTAGATGCTCAATCTTTTTTTGCATCAAACACACTGGCTTTTTGCCACAATTGGCCTCTGAAAACCTCATCAAAGAACAGAGAGATAGGACAGAATTCTTCTTTTGATTCCCCGAAGTTCTATGACTAATAGTAATTTTAGCTAATATTTGTTGCACATTTACTTGTGCCAGGCAGTGTGATAAATTATTTACATGGATTATCTTGTTTAAATTCTCTTAATAAACCTATATGAAGTTGGTAATAATGATCCCTAATTGAAGATGAGGAAAAGGAGCCACAGAGTGGCTAAGGAGCTTGCTGGGTAACAGGCAGCTAGCGGCTATGACACTGAAATGCACACCCAGGCAATCTGGCTCTTGTTAACTGCCATCCGTGACTGCCACCCTTGCAGTGCCCTGTGCTTTCCATGGTTTCTTACTGTGGCTGGAACCGAGGAATCAACACCAAAGGGATAAGCCACACCTAAATAATGATGAATAAATCAAGACTTAAAAAATTAAAACACAGATGCTTTTAAAGCATCATCAGTTATCAGATTCACAGAATTTGAGGTGGTGAAGACTAGGGATTATCTCCCTAGTAACTCCCCAAACTCACTGTTCTTGAATGACCTTCTCAAACTATTTATTAACGAGTTAGACTAACCCCTGCTTTCTCTTTGCCCTCTCTGCCTCTTCTTTTGGCATAGGAAGTTCTTTCACTCATGTAGGGTTCTTTTGTATAGGCTTTACAAGAAATTCATTCCGATCCCATTCGCATTCTTACCATATTCTTTAGTTCTTCCTGATTGTGATTGTGTGCGCTTGTGTGTGCGCATGTGTAAGACTACAGGTCTTTTTTCACCCATGAAGCTTTATCCAGAAACCCCTTTAAACATTATGTTGAGGTGAAGAAAGATAATGTTCAAAAGATTCTGTACTGAATTCAGATCTGTGTGTGTGTGTGTTTTTAAAGCATTTGATAAAGTTTAAATGTTTTTATACAGAGATTTTCGTTCATTAAAATCAACCTGCAACGTGGTCTGATTTCTTCTGGTTTGAAACAAACTGAAAATTTTGAAACTGGAAAATTAAGTCAAATGACTTATTTGAAAATGACCTGGACAACTTGAAATACTAGGCCAAAATGCTTTTTTAGTGAATGATTACCAGATATTTCCATTGCGGGGGACATTTCTAATGGTATTTTTTCTGATTTTTAATTGTTTCTAGGACTGGTTCTCAGCTTCAGGGACGTCAGCGCTCTCCTCAGCAGGCTGCTATTTTTATTTTTATTCGTTATTTATTCCATTTCTTTCTGAATGTTAGGCTGAGAGGGTTGAACTTTTAAGGTCCCTTCTAAATCTGAATCTGTGACTCTTGTTTACTGTAAATGATACACAGAATTCTATTAATATATTTACTATAAATTTACACTTACTAATTTTTACTTGGTGTTAGGGGTTTTATTAGAGTAGTTTTCAAATTTATATAGAAATGAATACATATATAAGTTTGTAATCATAGATCCTTTTTTAGGGGGGTGGTAATTAGGTTTATTTATTTATTTGATAGGGGTACTGAGGATTAAATCTAGGATCTTTTGCATGCTAAGCATGCACTCCACCACTGAGCTATATAGGCTCCCCCCAGGTCCTTAAATTAACCAGAAGATCTCTTAGGCTTTCTTCAGCTCCAAAAAATATTTTATAGTGCCGATGCTATGTAATTGGTAAGAATTGGTGTGGTGATAGGACATTGTAATTATTCAACTTACTTTAAAAAATTGCATCTCTTCACTATTGATGCTGTCAATTAAAAATTTAAACTAGCTTTTCCATTATGAAAGTAATATACAACGTGATAAATTCAAACAAAGGATGGTACAACTTTTTCTACTTGTCACCTAGGCCCGCTCTTTAGTGGTAGTCGTTACAAAAAAGTTTCTCTTTTCTCCTCACCCCCCACCCCCGACACAAATACCCACTTGGTTCATGTAGCACTCGTGCTCTGCAGTTTGCTTTCTGTGTTTAACATGTCTTGAATACCTTTCTATGTTAGGATTTATAGTTTGACATTCTTTTGAAAAAATGACCATTCCCTATGGATCCCGTTTAGGTTAAGTCCATTTGAACATGCATCCTCATAAGTTTTTTTGCGTGTATCTCTAAGATATATTCCTAAAAGTAAAATTTACTGGATTTTACCTTTTTAACAATGTGACAGTTGATATTTAAAATAAAGGAGATGGTTTAATGTTTCCATTCGAGTGAGGGTATATGAGAAGGAAAATGGTTAGATTTTAGGCCCTCCTGAGAGGGGGGAGTAGCATCTTATTTGACTTAGCATTGTCTGTACTATTCCCTTGAGGTATAATAGGTTCCATCAAGAAGAATCTGTTTATAGACTTGATAGTTAAAATGGAGTGATCAGGAAGTAAAAGGGGGGAGGTCATCGCAGAACTCTTAAGGACTGAATACAAATTACTACATAAAATGTGGCTATTAAGTAATAAGATTGTCCAGTATTGCGCTCCAATAAGAATGTTTGCCCACAGAAATGATTTGTTTAAAAAGCCATTTAAAGGGATGGGAGTAGGTAGGGGTATAGCTCAGTGGTAGAGCACATGCTTAGCATGCACGAGGTCCTGGGTTCAATCCCCAGTACCTCTATTAAATAGATAGATAGATAGATAGATAGATAGATAGATAGATAGATAGATAAAAGGGATGGGAAATGAAGATGGTCTTACTGTCTGAAGATTTCAGTACAACAATACAGGACAGCTAGAGTCTGAAAGACCTGAGAAAGTGAGGTCCTCTTGAGGGGGCAAACGTTCTGGTTCCTGGAAGTCAGGTACAGTCAAGCACTGGGTATGTTGTGAGAGATAGAGCATGACCTCACCACTGAGTTGGAGGAGCATGGGGAAGCTTGGCAAGTGAAGAAGGCTTGGCATAATGAGACGAGCCATTTCTAATTTATGCCTAATGAAGAGTGTTCTGAAAACCCTTTGTATCCCCAAGTTTTCAGAGAAAGTCTTTTGTACAGGGTTGCTGCAGAGATTTGAGCTGTCTTCAGACTACTGTGAAGGACTGACCGAAGCTTCAACATTTAGTTTTGAAAGTAACACCAGTTTGGGGTACAGCTATTTGAAGTCAGGACTGGGTTTTTCCCTCTTCGCTGAAGCTTTTTTCTCTGGCCAGTACCTAACAATTCCAGATAACTTGGGGCCAGAGAAGTTGAGGCATTTTATTGTTTTTCTGAGTCTTCAGTCAGCTTTCTTGGCCATGGATGCTTCCTCTGTGGGAATTTGATCTGTTATGTCCTCTACTGGTCTGTTAGGAGAACTCTAGTCTCAGCAGGAATGGCACAAATGCCCCACCTAGCTGCATTTTTTATGTGGTAATTCATATAAAGTAATCCTGCATCTCTCGTCTGCTTCTCCTAAAAATGCTCTGTTTTCCTAGTTGTGAGCCGAGGCTTTTCCTACTAGAATATTTATTTTTAGTTTGTGATTAAATTTTGGTTTCATTGTACAAACTCCAAGGCTTAAATGAGGAAGAATTTACTACCGCTGCAAAGTGGAATGAGCTGTAAAAGATGACCTATGTGACTTGAGGTTAATGCCATCAGCACTTGTATTTTCTGTTTTGTTAATACTTTATTTCTCCTTCTTGCTTCTTTCAGTGACCTTGTGTTTTACCTTTGACCTTAAACTTCTCTCTCTTTCTCCTTCCTCCCTTTTTCTTCATCTTTCTTCTTCATTGCCAGATCTCCTTTGAGCTGTTCCGTATGAACATAGGCCTGTTCAACATGTTAACTTGGAAATTGCAACCAGGCCTAGCATTTGCATTCTCAAATTCAGAGATTTAAAAATTGTATACAAATTACAATTTTCAATTGGATTAATGTCACTTATAAAGGAACTTGGTATTTAAAAAATACTATTGTATTGTTGTAATATTTCGTATTGTATGGGATCTTTTGGGACATGAGTAATACCCAGTTTATCTGTTTTCATATATTTGCATAATATGAGGTAAATATTCCTCATTTTAATCACTGCAGATTCCAGTTTTCTTCCTGAGTTTAATGTCTAACTTTTCAATTAAGGATTTAGTTAATATCTCTCCCTAGACATCTTTTATGACTTTGATTCAGACTTTCATTCACCTTTTTTAGGCTTATTAAGCTTGACTTCTCTAAACTCACCCTTGGAGTCTTGTCCCCTCAAACCTTGTTATTTTGCTTTCTAGATAGGGTTTGTGTTTGTGTGTGTGTGTTATGCACATACATAGATCAATTTGTGTATGTCCTTTTGAAAACCTTCTTCCTTGATAAAACACACAGCTTCTACCGTGTTTGTGCTTAATTAAATTGCTGTGGCTGTCTTTCTCCCAGATTTGCCCTATTGATCTCTTTTGGTTAGTTTGGAATTAGTCATAAAGAGGTACCTGTATCTCTAGATCTGGATTATAATTAAACATAAACTAGTAAAGTAAATCTACAAAGTCTATAAATTCTGTATCAGAAAAACAAATACAATGGCTTAGACTTTTATCTTAACTCTTTTTCTCTAAGAAGCTCAGCACAGAGTATCCTCTGACCCATTAATTTTCAACCTCCCTGGAGGGAGTACTGTTTGTTTCTTTTGGTAAAGGGTAGTTGATACATTATATACTTTGGTGCCAGATAAGCCTCTGCTCAAATCCCAAATCTTGCTCTTCCTGGGTGTGACCTTGGACAAAATAATCTCTTAAACCTCAACTTTTTCATCTTAAAAAGGAGGTAATACTTAATTCATAGGATTGTTGGAGAGATTACAAAGGATAATGAATATAAAACAGTTATTTTGTACTTACTATTCAGTTGCTCAATAAATTTAGGATACTGTTATATTATATTATATTATATGATTGTATAATATACTACTACTATTATTAGACAAGATCACTTCTACATAAAGACATGACTGCAAAACAGATGTATAAGCACTACCTGGGACATAAAATCTGATCTTTGGTTTTCATCTTTGGCTGCTGTTCTTGATCATATGTCTTTTCTTCCTATTTGACTGTTTTGTCCCTAAATCAAACCCAGGCATCCATGAATTGTGCGTGGCCTAGAACAAGACAGCACATTTAGAATTAGATGTCATTGTTATTTTTTACATATTAATAATATTAGCATTTCTTTTCACTTTTCTTTGTAGTTTCTACTCTTCTGCACTTGAGCTTCATGGTCATTTGCCCTCCACAGGTCCTGCTTAGGTTGGAAGCATAATTGCAGTTATTATGGGTGAAGTGGCACCATTGTAATAACTTACCTAGTGATTCTAACAAGACAATGAAATATGGTGAATAAGTGACTGTGATAAGTGGTTGTGTTGTTTGTTAGAAGTCCAGATGATTGTTTTGACTGATTAGAGCTTACTGCCAAATTGGATTCTGCTGTTTTCTCAAAGGATGTGCTAAGTTTGCTTTGGCTGTCTTCTAGTTTGGTGTCATTAACCAACAAAGCTTGGGCATTGAAGAGGCTGATGGTATTCTGATGAGTTTCCATGACTGCTCAAATTCTTGATGTGTAGACCTATGAAACACTTTTTTTTAGCCTACCCAACATGGCATGGCCTTCAGGCCATTTTTTATTACTTAGTCCACTGATTCTACAGAGTCTGAAGCCTTCTTCCTGTGTGTCCAGGAAAAACAGAAAAGTGAACATTTACATTACGTTGACTGTGTTGTAAACATTTTATACTGTATTAGCTATTTAATCTCCACAAAACCCTATGAGATACATACTGTTATACCCACTTTGCAGATAAGGAAGGTAAGGCCCAGGGAAGTTGCATACCTCGCCAAGGGTCACACGATTAGTAGGAGGAATTGGGGTTTATATTCAGGCTGTCTGGCTCCAGGATTCATGCCTTGATCACATGTTATATCATGCCTAAATTTTAGCAGATAGGTGGCCCTAAGGGTTGCTTTTTTTTTTTTTTTAATCTGCTTTTCATTTTGCAGTGTTGTTTCCTAGCTTCCTGGGGTCTCTGTTGTCACCTTGGGGAGAGAACTGGAATTCTTGGCATTTTTTTCAAGCCACCTAACCTCCCAATTTAAAAACTGAGCCGGCTTGGTAGCCAGTAGATCTGACTCATAGTTCTTGGTGGCAATGAAAAGTGCACTATGCTTTGGAACCAGTGTAACTTGAGTTTAAATCCTGCCACCCATCCATTCAATAAATATCTATGAAATATCCATGGAGCTCCTTCATGTCAAATACCAGGCTTTGTGCTGGGTGCGGAGGATACAGTAAATGGAACAATCTCTTACTCTCATGAAATTTAATCAAGTAAAAGAAGACAGAAAAACAAATACATGTCAAATGGTAAATGCTTAAATATATATATATGTAACACAAGGGGACAGAGACTTAGAGGAAGCACCATTTTAGAAATATGGTCAAGGAAGGGTCTCTGATAAAGGGACATTTGAGCAAATATTAAGTGAAGGAGTAAGTATGTGTCTAGCGGGTGAAAGAGTGTTCCAAGCAAAAAGACCCTGAGGTGAGAGCATGATTGTCCTGTTAAAGAGACTGTAAGGAGGCCAGGGGGCCAGTGTAAAGGAGAGTAAGGGAAGGGAGAAGTAGGAGAGAATACAACATATAGGATGCGCGTTGGTGACGTGAGAGGGTGCACCTCTGTCTTATAGGGCCTTATAGGTCAAGGAAGAAATATGTCCTTCCATTCTGAGTGAGATCCAAAACCAAGGCTGTGGATGTCCTTGGCAAGAGACACACAACTTCTGAGTTCTGAAGCTTCGTTTCCCCCGTTTTAGAAATGGGTTGCAAAGCTGTGCAGATCAGAAATGATGTAAGAAAATTTTGGAAAGAAAACAATCCATCAATACATACTGAGATTACTGTGCATTGCTTGCATTTTCTTCACACTTTGGGCAGGCTGCAGCACATAACGCTGTTTAAGACTAAGATCCTGGATAACGAGGATAAGGGGGATTATGTCCTTTAGGCTTGGGAGTGTGAGCCTGGCGAAAGGAAAAAGGAGCGTTTTAGAGGAGTATTTGTTCAGTCATTGAAGATAAGTAGCTGAGGGTCTCCCGTCTTCCTCTTCAAAAGGCTGCAGCTGCGCCAAACTCGCTTTCCCAGGGTCCGCTGCAGCAGAGGCGCCGCCTCCGGGAGCCTGTTTGCGGGAGAGTTTCGGCTTTGCTCTGGTATCCGCCTCCAACTCCCGGCATGCCGCTGGGCGTGGGGCAGGCACGTAGACTCCATTTCCCAGCGTGCCCCGGGGCTCAGTCCGGACGTGCCGGCGCCTATAAGAGCCAGAGCGCTGCGGCCGGATCCTATTGTTAGCCGGAGCCGGGGCGGTTCTTGGCGGCTGCTGCCGGGGGCGCCCGATTTGCCGGAGCCGCCCGCCCTCCGCCGCCTGCCGGCCGACCTGCCCACCCACCATCCTTCCCCGCCCTGCCGCCCTGGGAACTCCCTGACTGTCGCCGCGGCCCCAGGACTCGCTCTCTCCTCCCTCCTTCCCACCCGGGCTAGGGCGGCGGCGGCGGCGGCAGCGGGGGCGGCAGAGACCATCACGGGAGGAGGCAGCTGCGGCGGGGCCGGTAATGGGCCTGAGGGTGCGGGGCGGAGGGTGCCGCCTCGTCTTTTCTCGAGATCGGCCCCTGGGCTGCTGTGGAGGAGTGGTCATCCCAGAGCCGCGCCGATGGAGGGGTCAGAAATGAGGGAGGCTCGGACGGGAGCGGTCGGGGGGCGGGGAGCTAGGGCGCCGCTGGGAAGGGAAAGAGTCGGGAGAGGCGTGGGAGCGAGGGGCATGGAGGACCCGGGCCCGGACTGCGGGGGCAGCTTGAGGGAGACCGACCGGCGGCTTAGAAGCCGGCAGGAATTCGGATGCGGGTTGAGTTCGGAATGGAGTGGAGATGATGTAGGATGGAGGGAAGTGAGGAAGGGGAGGGGGGAAATAGAGGAAAATGTGGGAGGAGTGGTTGGGAATTTGTGTCTAGCAGGCAGGAAGGGATGGGAAGGTTGGGTAGAGGCTGCAGACGAATGGAATGAGCGGGAAGGTTAGCAGGAGTCCGAGAGAAATGGGCCAGGAGCTGAAGGGTTCAGCGGGGGTGTCCATTAAGGGGAACTGGTGACTTGACATGTCCTTTCAGCTCAGGTTCCTGATATCTCCCATTTTTCCGGCGTTGTGTGAGAAAACGAAAGCATCACTTGCCCTGGTTGCTTGCTTGATCTTTTTTCACAGGCCCAAACACGCAGCTGACTGCCATCCATCCCTTTTAGTACCATGGTCTTGATTCATCCTTTTAAAGGGGTTTAGAGTGGCAGTGTGACACACAAACCATTCTTCAGTATGAAACGTTAGAAGTTATCCCCAAGAGACACAGTGTCCCCTTGTCCTGCAGTTTTCAGTTCAAGGTAAATCCATAGTGGATTCAGATTTTCCTTTTCTTTACTGACTTTCCATTTTGTAAATGTCCAAAGCCAGGAGGATGTTGGTGTGTGCCAGAGTTGTAAATGACTGAATATCCTTGAGAGTTAATGGTTCCTGCAGCATCATGTTCCAGTTCTCCCACAAAGATCGCGTGTCCTTCATTCCATGGGAATTTAAACATGAAATTCTAATCTTGTGTCAGTGAAGGGATACAAAACAGGGAGTGAGGGTTGGAGGGGGGCTTCCCTGAAATGCCTAGTTTAAACAAGATGTTTTCACTTGAGCGCTTTGTAAGTTCATGATCCTGGTAAATCACAAGGACACATGGATTCACAAAATTCATAGTATTTGAGAATTAACCACAGTATTTTGTAAAAGGAGAAACAAGACCCGTCATCTTATTTAGGTTGATCCTGACACTTAGCAGCAAGCCTTCCTTCCTCCAACCCAGCTACAGATGGTAGCACTGATCTTACTAGAGATTTTCGTCCCTTGACCTTTAGCAGAAGGTTGGGTTCCAGCCGAGTAGAGAGGCCTTCTCCTCTGAGATGTACCTCATCTTATTTTGGACTCATTCACAAGAGACGCTTGCATTACCTAAACTTTGTCAATACATTCTGCATCCACAAAACTGGGGGAAAGGGCAAGTTTTTCTTTTTGGTTAGTCTCACATACGCTGGTTTTTTATTTGGGGGGATTTGTTAAAGGAATCCGCACAAGCCTGCAGAGGCTTAGCTCTAGTACTAAAATACACCTATGCTATAGATCTACTTTATTTGGTGCTAGCCTGGTATCTTCTGTATACTGTGAATCTGAATTATTTCATATACCTTTGGGAAATATTCAGCTAGAAACACTTGAGAAAAGACAGTAAGGCATGTAGCTAGAAAGTGTCAGCTGACCTTTCATTTTCCTGGCATAAAAGCTTTTATAGAGATTTGCATTATTTTCTCCAAAAGCATTTATGGTTTGAGTTGGTCGTTTTGACAGTTAACTGTCAGTTATGATCTGCATTTCCAGCCTCATCTTGATTATTTCTGTGTGGGTTTAAGTGCTTGGAGTATAACTTAGAAGTGTTTTTCTTGAACACAAGCACTGATCCTCTGTCAATGAATAAATAGTTGAGAGAGGTGGGAATGACTGATTTCTAATTGTGGTTTGAAACGAAGTTGAATTCATAAATTGGAAAAGTGTGGAACCTGTTCTTGTTGTCGCTGTTGTAGAAAAAGATTTCTTCAGGCCACTGTGGAAGTGGATGGGAGGTTTCTCCTTGGTGCCCAGTGAACATCTTTATCTAACTAGTCAAGTTCACACCAGAGAGTTGGACAAGGAAAGCTGGGTTGAAATTTAAACTTATATTGGTTGTTGGGACAGAATCATTGGATTTTTAAAATTTTTTTGTAATGGGTTAATGTCAGAGAAGGTGATGCCAACATCCTGGGATGGGGTGGGGAGGAGGAGGGGCGAGAGCTCAGTGAGTATTCCCATTATTTACACTTATTGCCATAGATTCAGATGACTCTCCAGCATTTTAAGTAAAACAGTTCTCTTCGGTTTCACATCTTTTTGCCTCTTTCTTACCTGCCTCCTATCATTGCTCAGAAGCCCATTCCAGAGTGGAGGTGAGGAAGATGTAGGAAAAAGAGAGAAGGGGACTAGAACAAGCAGCCAGCAATCCTGGCTGCACCAGAGTGCACAAAAGGTGACCTGAAGAGAAAGGGCCACTGGGTTAAGACAGTGGAGAATTCTCGTAATAAAGACTATCTTGGACCAGACCCAACCACACGCAGGGCTTACAGAGAAATATTCAGAGGGAACCCACACTACCAGAAGCAGAGGGACAGCCGAGCAAAGGACAGGAGGGCACATTTGCTTCCAGTCATCAATCCCTGCGTGCTTCCAGGCTGAGGAAAAAGGCACTTTCCTAGGAGCAGCACTAACTGGATCTCAGTTAAAACTGAAGCGGGACTTAAGTCCTTTCTGAGAAGGATTTTCGGCTTAGTCTACTTTTTCATGTGGTCAATAAGATTTTTTATTATTTATTATTATTTTTAAAACTTTTTTGTTACTGAAGTATAATTGATTTTCGATAAGGTTTGTAAGTGGGGAGGAAATACTAAATTCAGTGGTCAACATTATTCTCTAATTTTTTTATTCCACCCACATAAGTATTCGATTGCAAAGGTCTCCCCTCCCCCAATAATGGAATGGAATGAAAAATTTGTTAGTTAATATGTAGCTTTAAGCCCAGATGAAATCTTAACCCATGAGTCTTTGGCTCTCTCCATTCTTACCACGTCCTAGGAACGTGACCTCTGATGGTGAGATCAGTAAGCTGAAGAACATAATTGACACTTTGAGTTTATTTTAAAAATTTCATTGTAATTCTTATCAAGTACTTGCTTACATTTTTCTCGCTGGTCAGTTTATTTCAGGACTATGGCTGTCTGAGACCTATGATGCCTGAGGTTTCTTGGGTGCATTTTGTGACTTGAATGAAAAATTTTAATGAGATCTGGATAGATAGATTAGGAAATATCTAAAGTGCTTATTAGGTCTGGTTGACTCTGTAGAGCTGACCCAAGAGCAGGCAAATTGCTTCCAAGACACAGTCCAGAAAAACAGCTCTGTGGCAGGCAAATCTTGACACCACAGTATATTCTGGGTAGCTGCTCTGCAGTAATGCAGCCCTGGCTTTCTGGGCAGTGTTGTTATTCCTGCTGCATAATTAGCAACTAGTGAGATCATAGTCTGGGGAGATTCTGGCATTACTGAGGCAAAGCAGGGAGGTTTTGTATCATCACATGTGGCTTCGGCTCTGACGGTGTTTCTGCTGAGCAGATTCATATCCTTGGGAATTTAAGTCCAAAGGTGGAGGAGGAGAAAGATTTGTACCTGGGAAGTGGACTGCCCCAGACTCTTTGGTTGTGTGGCAGCATGCTGAAACACTGCCTGCTGTATTGATGTAACCAGAGTAAATTGTCACTTCTTTCGCTATTTGTTGTGCCCTTGCTGGTTTCTTTATAGAGGGCAAAGACTGTAAAGCTAAGTCTTCCTTGCACAGAGGATGATGGTAGATCAGCTGGGCCCTTTTTCTGGAGCAGTATGAGATTGGGAAAGATTCTTGGCTTTGAAGCCAGTACAGATTCTAATCGTCAGTCAATCCCCACCCCCCTCTTTCAGTCCATTCTTTAGAACCAAATTTGACCTTTTTAGGAGCCTCGTGAGACACTTTACATTTGTGAAGGTCCGGGTAAAGCGTTTCCCTGACTGTCAGCTTACTTTGAAGTTGAAAGCCTGGAGCAGTATTTCCCAAAGTGTGTTCCAAGGATCATTTGCCCCCCAAGATACTCTAGAAATAAGGGGTTCCTTAATCATGTGTGTGAAACTCTGCATTCTGTTTTCTCCCACCCTTCACCATTAGCATATTAAAAGCCTTTAAGAGGTCTTCCCAGAAGCAGTTTCCTAAAGCATTTTGACACAGCAGTCCTGTTTCCTTGTAAAAGCAATTAACATATTAATATCTGTGGAACTAGCTTGTTTAATGGATACACTTCAGGAAGTGCCAGGCTATATTTCCACTAGGAAAAATCATAGGATCGAGTGTAGGTTTAGGCACAGCCCGATTCTGCCTTTGATCCCCAGTCCCTCCTACTGGCCCCATGGAGCACTCTCTTGGGGGATCAGAAGAGCAGCTACTGTTATCCCCGGGCTAATGAAGCCTAGAGCCCTGGTGGCTTGGAACCAAAGGCCTTCACTCCGCTGGGAAAGGTGTTGCTGCTACTCACCTCATTATTCTGAGAATGACTGAGACTGGAGGGGCTGAGGAGAAACAAAAGTAGGAGCGTGCTGGCCGGAATAAGTGGAGATACGACCTAGTCTCTAGAGAGCAGACCTCGGTGCTTAGTTCAGGTGCTTGCTTTCTTCACTTGGAGAGCTGTGTGTATGGACTTGGGAGGGGTCTGTCTGAGGACAGGAACGCTGATTCCTCTTTTCCCCTGGGCAGAATCCTAATGCACCTGGCTAACTGGTGGTGAGCAGGGGGTTTGGGGCCAGCGTGGTGGGCTCCCCAAGGAAACCCCTTTGAAACCAATGGATGCATTCACGGGCTCGGGTCTCAAGAGGAAGTTTGATGATGTGGATGTGGGCTCATCAGTTTCCAACTCAGATGATGAGATCTCCAGCAGTGACAGTGCAGACAGCTGCGACAGCCTCAATCCTCCTACAACTGCCAGCTTCACACGTGAGTGAGCCGCTCCCTCCCTGCCTACACCCCCATCCCCCAAGCGTCGCATCAGAGCCCACTGCATTTGTTAAGACAGCATCTGTCTAGCTTGGGGATTTGCCTTTAATCATAATCTTTCCCACCTTTAGCTCAACCTTGCTCTTTGGAGGACCTAATTGCTCTAATATCATAGACTTGAGGATGATTTATTCTAGCTGATTTTACTTGAGCTGTGGTTTGTGAGTCTCCAGAAAGGGTTGAATTTAATTGAAGGAGTCGTCCAGGATTCTACCCCTCCCCACCAGAGTCCCATAGAGTTCCACAAAACTGTAGCTCTAGCAGGACATAAATACTTACTGCCTGGACAACTAGGGCATCTCCACATTTCTTAATTCTTATGGCTCAATTAGTTTCTTGGAAAGAACCTCTGATTCTATAGATCAAGAGTTGCCCATGAGCTAAATCTGGCCCACTGCCTATTTTTGTAAATAAAGTTTTATTGGAACACAGCCACACCCAGTGTCTTGATGGCTTTCATGCTATAATGGCAGAGTTAAATAGTTGCAACAGAGACCTCATGGCCTGCAAAGCATAAAATATTTACTACCTGGCCCTTTATAGAAGAAAGAAAGCTCTCTCCTGCTATTGACCAACACTGGTCAATAGAATTTTCTGTTATGATAGAAATGTTCTGTATCTTCACTGTCCAGTATAGTAGCCAATAGCCATATGTGGCTGTTGAGCATTTGAAGTGTGATTGGTGTTAACTGAGGAGCTGAATTTAAATTTTTTTTTCATTTTAATCTAAATTACCACATGTGGCTAGTAGCTGCTGGATTGGACAGTGAAGCTATGGAGATTGATATATCCTGAAAAGATTACCTAGGGATTCTCTTCCCAGCTGATGTCTAAAAATAGATTTTGTGGTCATCTGTTTGGGGCGAAGTCAGTCTGGAGGCAAGGCAGTGGTATGGACCAACTGATGTTCAGGGTCCCTTCCAACTGTGCATTTAAGATTTGAAAATTAGGAAGGTCTGTAGATACTGGGAGCACCTTTGGAGAAGAGTTGAGAGCCTGGGTGAATGAGAAATAGTGAAGTCCCCAAACAGGCCACATCTCGGTTAATAAAACTTTCTGTGCTCTCTTCTCAGCCACATCCATCCTGAAGCGGCAGAAGCAGCTGCGGAGGAAGAATGTGCGCTTTGACCAGGTGACTGTGTACTACTTTGCCCGGCGCCAGGGTTTCACCAGTGTGCCCAGCCAGGGCGGCAGCTCTCTGGGCATGGCCCAGCGCCACAACTCTGTTCGCAGCTATACTCTCTGTGAGTTTGCTCAAGAGCAGGAGGTGAACCATCGGGAGATTCTCCGTGAACACCTGAAGGAGGAGAAACTCCATGCCAAGAAGATGAAGGTGCTTGAGGGGCCTGGGGTCTGGTACTTCCCGTGGGCTAAGATAAAGCGGGAAACCATCTAGGTCTGCCGTGTTGTGTTTTCTTGTTTGTTTGTTTTTGGACTGTTGCATTTGGCGTGTAGAGATTACACATCTTTCTCATGAGCAATCTCAGATTTGGGATCAGATCTCAGTCTGAGACACCATTCTTTTTGTCTCTGGTGGGGAGTCTAGCAGAGATAGCAAAATGGCTTCCCTAGAGTTCCCTATGCTTGCCCCCTCTACAATTTTTTTTAAAGTTGAAAATCTGAATACCTGAAGTCATTCAAATCTGCCACCCCTGGATCCTGAGGAAGCAGTGTTTAAATTTCTTGTCAAGTGATCGTCCAGTTCCTTGATGCACGGAGTAAGTTTTGGATCTTTTACACTCTTGGAAGAGATCCGACAGTTTCTGTAACTCCTGTTGCTTCTAGGTGATAGTTTTTTAGGTGTAAACAACAGCATTACCAAATATTTATTTCGGTTTGCCCTGGGCCTGCAATGCAGTGCCGCACCAGCTCCTCGAGTTGAGGAGGAGAGCAGGGGCTAGAAGAAGACCATCTTAGATGCTCTTTATAGCTGCCCGTTTGTGCTCAGCACTGCTCAGTATGCCACAGCTAGATTTTCCACCAGTCTGCAAAAATTGCCCCCAGAGTTCCCAGTTCCAAATTTGGAGAATACAGCTTTAGGCGTGGCCACGTTTCTTCTGGGCTCAGAGTTTGGAGACCCACATTACAACAGGTGGCTGCATTTTTTCCTAGGTTGTGGGTGAAATCCTAATGAGACACCAGAATGTGCTAGCATTGGAGAACTGGGGGCAGAGGATGTATGTGAACTGGCTCTCCCGCTCTCTCCCTTTGAGAGCTCTCTGTCTACTCCCTGCAGTCTACGCCTAAAGCCTTCCACCTGTTTTTCTAACTAGAATGACATTCAGGCTTCCCTTTCTTCTGTCTGAGGAATTCCATCACTGACCCTATCACCTTCCTGCTGCTATAGCAACAGCTGGGCAAATAAACACCGCTCTCATCATTTGCAGTGAAGGCTCTCTTCCCTTTCCCTGAGAAGAAACCCTGCTCCTGCATCTGTTAGAGGGATGACCTGTCAAAGCAGGGTACCACCCAGTTTTGGGTCCTCCCTTGTAGGCGGTCTAGGGACAAAGCCAGGCAAACTCAAGACAGAGATACAGGAAATCCTACTTGTTAGTGGATTTAGTGAGCAGCACCATGGTGGCATCTAATGCATCTTTCTGTGTCAAGAGAAAATCCTTTCTTTGCTCTCCCCAGGTCCAATTTACTCTTTTCTTAGAAGTTTCTCCTATCTTTAGCATTCTATAGGGGAGGCAGTTGGTCTTAAAAATAGACATTTTGCATATCCCATATGCCATCTAATACTTGTTGTCCTTAGAAAAACAGCTGCTGATGCTCTGTACTAGTATTAGTACCTATAATTTTTCTAATATTTCTATTACTTTTTTTGGCCTTTTATCCATACGGAATTCATTATTGTGAACAGTATGAATTGAGGATCTAACTTAATTTTTTTTTCCAGAAGAAAATCCAGTTGTCCCAATACCATTTAATGACTAGAAGACTTTTTTTTCTCACTGACTTGAAATGCCACCTCTATTACAATACATCAGATTCTCAGATCTGCATGGGTTTCTTTCTAGTGCATCTCTGATCCCTTTCCTTTGAGAGGCTAGCAGGAGGCAGAGTGCTTAGGAGGAGGCCAACCCTGGTGAAATGGGCGATGTAAGGTCTGCAGAAAGTCGCCTCGTAGTTGGCCTGCCTGGGATGGAAATAACCGACTAGGGAATCCCCAGAAGCACTTTATTTCCCTCATTTCTGTGTCACCTCCCCACAAACAAACAAACAAAACAAGTATACGGCCTGTTACCCGGGTCTGTTGCATCATGTCTCTCCCAGGAGCTGTTCCTTTACCGGCACTACTCCGGCTGGCTGATGCAATAAGCCAAACCCCCCAGTAGCTTGGCTTTCATCCTGCTAGTAGCTTCCAGAGCCCTGGGGGTTATGAGGCCTCATTTTCTTTACGTGAATTCCCTCGTGAGTTTTCAGAACTCATTCAGCCACAGATTGTCTTCAGCCTTCCTTCCACTAAGATTCCCTTTCCAGGCTCTCTGTCCTTCTTACCCAGAGAGCCCAGATTTCTGCCTGTAGAGAGTACACTCAGTATTGTACACGCCACCCTACCTCGCATGCAGCTTTCCTCTGAAATCAAATAAAAAAGGACTAGGAAGGAGAAAGAATATATTTCTTCTAGGCCATGGATTGGAAGTGAAGGCTTTCTTTGATACCTGTTAATAACTTGCTCGGTTTTTTTCCTCCTCCCAATGAAACGAAGCTCTTCTGTGTATGCACAGATAATTATTCACACTGTGGGGATTCAGGTTCACTGACAAAGACCTGGTAGGTAGCCTTGTACTACACTTAAATGTGCTCTTCTTCCCAGAATGTGGTTTTCGGTCCTTCGGTGTACAAATTGAAGGGTGTTTTGCAAGGTTATTTATATCCAAGGAACATCCAGCCATTGATGGACCTTGTCCTCCCTGTATTAGAAGGCAGGTTAGCTGAAGCCCACGGGCATAAGCCTGAGAATTGAGGGTCTATTTGTGGGAAAAGATTATCTTCAGGAAGGAGGATGAGCCAGGGGTTTTAAGAAACTTTGATCCGAAAGGTGATTTTCTTTGTGTTGAAGGGTGGTGTTAGAACTACAGAAGGTTTCCTATCTTCCTGCTCTAGACTACTTCTCTTGACTTATACTACCCAGTATGGTAGCCACTAGTTTAATTAAAGTTAAAAGTACTCGGTTGCACTAGCCATGCTTACAGAGTCCCTTGGCCACACGCACGACAGGATGGGCTGCACGGATTTGTCCCTCACGGCAGAAGGTTCACCTGGATCGCGCTGCCCTGGGTGCGCTGGGTGAGAAGCTCCTGCTGGTAGCCCTAGAGGCTGACCTTCCTTCTTGTCTTTCGGCAGCTGACCAAGAATGGGACAGTGGAGTCGGTGGAGGCCGACGGCCTGACACTGGATGATGTTTCAGATGAAGATATTGATGTGGAAAATGTGGAGGTGGATGATTACTTCTTCCTGCAGCCCCTGCCCACCAAACGGCGACGGGCCCTGCTGAGAGCTTCTGGGGTCCACCGCATTGATGCTGAAGAGAAGCAAGAACTTCGAGCCATCCGCCTGTCACGGGAAGAGTGTGGTTGTGACTGTCGACTGTACTGTGACCCGGAAGCGTGTGCCTGTAGCCAGGCTGGGATTAAATGCCAGGTCAGTCCAGCTGGCCTGAGACGGTCCGTCTACACTAGTGTCAGGGGCTGGGGTGTGGGCGCCTGTGAACATGGGAAGTGTCCATGCATAGGTGGACTTGCCATGACTGAACACTCCCCAGTTCTGCAACCCTCCTCCCCCAACAAAGAAAACAAGTATGACAGGATTCTTAGGCTGTGGAGAGAGCGATGGGTATCTTTTTTTCTGTGCTCTCACCTCAGAGATGACAGAAGCAGTCATCTGTACATGGAGGATGAGGGGTTAGAAGTCTAACATTTAGTAGCTGTTTCTGTATTGACTGATTCCTTGACGTAAATGGGAGCAGAGAACTGAGGTAGGCCTTTTAGGTTTTATCCGGCCCTTATTCACAGTACCTCTGCCTCGACTCCAGTTTTGTAAAATTGAGAATAGTTTTCAGAATCTGTAATTCAGGAGCAGACTTGGGCTGGAAGAGCTTTAATCCATGGTGTCCTAACGGACAGAAGGCCTCATCCCCCGATGGCCTTCTGACAAGGGGCGGTTTGGAAGACACATCTCAATTGAAAAGGGCAGTACCATCCCAAAGAATGAATTTTATCTAGAACTTGTATACTGAGGCTATGGGGACTGAGTCCTTGTGGTTAAATTTATCCTAACCAACCTTTTCTTTCTTAATTTCAGGTTGGTATCAAATAGCTATAGCAGGTCTGGCCAGATAACGCTTCTGAGACTGAAGTCCCACAACGAAATCAGTCTGAGGACAGTCCTAAGAAATGAACTGTTCCTAATAACTAGGAGGGAGAGTTCTAGAAGTTGATAGCATAGGAAGTCAATGTGTATCTGTATATACCTATTTGTCTACTCATGTTTTTAATTTTATTTTTGGTATGTGTGAATTTTGTGGGTTTTTTTTTTTTCTTTTTTGGGACTCAAAAGGGAGATAAAGAGGTAGAAAGCATTTCCTTTCCAGATACCCCTGGTCTGTAAGTTCATCACCTTGATAACTGCTGCCCAACCAAACTGGTCAACCCGCAGGGGGAAATGAAGCAGGTAGTGAAGAGCTGGCCCTTGTTTTGTTTGAACCTTCCTTACAGCATCTTAGCAGGCAAAGGTACTCTCGCCTAGTTGCCCCAGCATGTATTGCTTTGGACAAGCTAGATCTGCTGCCCCCTTTCCCATGCCTGTCATCAAGGAACGCATCAAAGAAGGCTTACTGGCCTTCTGTTTTCTTAATACAGCAGGTAAGTTCTAGAAAAGTCTCTGAGGTACATACATTTCTTTTCTCTGAGAACTGTTAGCATTCAGAGTGGAATCTCTGGACTTTTAACTGGAAAGGCCCTTTGGCCTGATCGTTGTCTACTTTTTGTTTAGAAGAGGAAACAAAGCCCTAGAGAATGAAATGATTTTCTTGAGGTCACACAACTAATTAATGGCTGTGCTGGAATTGAAATGCAAGTGGCCTGAAGACTCCCACCTAGAGCTCTGTTAGCTGATGCTGCAGGTCATGTTTTTAATTGGTGGTTCTCTTGTAAGAAGCCCTCAGACCCCAGCTCCCTGTGTTCGCCAGCTAATGTCTCCTATCTCACCTGGCCTCAACCTCCTTGTCTCCTCCTTAGGTGGATCGCATGTCCTTTCCATGTGGCTGCTCCCGGGATGGCTGCGGGAACATGGCTGGCCGCATTGAATTCAATCCAATTCGGGTCCGGACTCATTACCTCCACACCATCATGAAGCTGGAGCTGGAGAGCAAGCGGCAGGTGAGCCGCCCGCCAGCGCCGGACGAGGAGCCCTCCCCGACTGCCAGCTGCAGCCTGGCCGCAGCCCAGGGCTCGGAGACACAGGACTTCCAGGAGTTCATTGCTGAGAACGAGACGGCAGTGATGCACCTGCAGAGCGCGGAGGAACTGGAGCGGCTCAAGGCGGAGGAGGACTCCAGCGGCTCCAGTGCCAGCCTGGACTCCAGCATAGAGAGCCTGGGCGTGTGCATCCTGGAGGAGCCCCTGGCTGTCCCCGAAGAGCTGTGCCCAGGCCTCACGGCCCCCATTCTCATCCAGGCTCAGCTGCCCCCAGGCTCCTCCGTGCTGTGTTTTGCCGAGAACTCGGACCACCCAGCCGCCTCGGCAGTGAACAACGCATCCTACTTGAACAGTGGGCCCCTAGTCTATTACCAGGTGGAGCAGAGGCCAGTCCTGGGGGTGAAAGGAGAGCCTGATACAGAAGAAGTCCCATCCTCTTTCCCCAAGGAGAAGGATCTGAATGTCTTCTCTCTCCCTGTTACCTCACTGGTGGCTTGTAGCCCCACAGACCCGGCTGCCCTCTGTAAATCAGAGGTGGGGAAAACATCCACTCTAGAAGCACTAGTACCCGAAGATTGTAACCCTGAGGAGCCTGGGAATGAAGACTTCCGTCCCTCCTGGTCCCCCTCCAGCCTCCCCTTCCGCACGGACAATGAAGAGGGCTGTGTGGTGGAGAAGACCGCACAGCGGAGTGAGGACCGGCCCCCCGAAGAGCCTTCCCCGGAGCTCCCTCTGGCAGTGTGACACGGGGATGGAGATTCTGCCTCTCACCCAGTCTCTATTTATTCCCTTATTTTATCTAACACCATTTCAAAACAAAACTGTAGAAGCAGCTGCTGCTCCCTTGTTATTTTATTGGGGTCTCTGGGGGTTGGGTGGGAAAGGATTGTTTGTACAAGTATTTTTTAAAGGGCAGACAGAACCAAGGAGACCAGCCCCAGCTCAATCTGGGGCGACAGTCGGGGCAGAGGAGGCTGCATACTGAGCTTGCTGGGCCACCGGAACAAAGAACGAGGATCTCACAGGAGAAGCCGGGTAATTCAAGCAGCTATTCATGTAGGGACCAGAACACAGCAATTTGAACAGCATGGCAAAGCCCCTCCCCCTCTCCTGGGCTCCAGGTGGGGTACAGGCTCATTTTCCTCAGTGGTTACTCTGATCCCCCATCTTGGTGTATCATAATAATACAGTTGAAATGTCACCTGGTCGAATCTAAAGAAGAGGGGGTGGAAGGGTCTCTGCTTCTGTACAAAACCTCCAGGATTTCTAAAAATTTGACCTGCCTTTCCTGGCCCCCTATTTGGTAAATAAGTTAATATTTGACATGTTTGGTGTTCTCTGACCTGCTCCCCACACTGGGGATTCCTGGTCTGTAACTTGAATTGTTTCTTTCACATGTTCTTAGGTACTAGAGTTAAACTCGTCTATTTGTCTCCCCTGCCTCCCCCCCCGCCCCCACACCTCCATCCTTTTTCCTTTGAAGGGAAAGAGCCAGACCGGCTGGGGACGTGGTATAAAGAGCCTGAGTCTTCTCTTCGCGTCTAACCCTCGCTCTGTCAGGCCGCTTTAGTCTGGGGCTCACACATCCCATGGGAGGCCTATATGAAGCATTAACTATGTCCAAAGGAGGCAGCAGGAACAGGCTGCTGTCTGGGAAGAAGATGGCTTCGTTCATGCCGTGGTTGCTTTTCCACCCACGTTTTTTCCCCCCACTTTGGGAGATTTGAGCTTTAAAGAATGTAGGATGTAGCAGTCTAAGGTCACCAACTAGTTTTTATTCCTTTTTTTCTGTATCTACCCTAATGGTCCTTCTTAGATACACAGGGTATTCTTACAATATTCACCCCCAAGAACTGCAAGTGTTTATTGAATCCCTCCATCTTGGTATATAAAAATTGGAAGCTAAACCAGTTCTTAAACGCTACATACAACTCCCAGGTTCTAAAGAATTCAGGTTCTGACTATAACCTTTGAAGGGCTATAAAGTGGGACTCAAATTCAATTGGTACCTGAATTGGAGAGGATACAGTTCCTGTTCCTCTTATGCCCAGCATATGTTCCAGGATAAACTCCACTGAACAGCGCTGAATTCTTTTTTATCAGCAAAGGTATCTTTGCCTCTGTTTTAAAAGGGAGGCAGCAGGGAGCAAAACACTACTTTAGCGTCCTTTCCCCACGCTTCACTTTGGTGTGGTTCAGTAACCAGGAAAAAACAGAAATAAATTTTTTTTTTATTTTGGTGGAGGAGATAACTGTTCCTACTAACTTGCTCATGAAGCCTTTTCTTGTGGGACATTAAGGCCCTGGTGTCTGAAAGCAACTTCCGTGTATGTCACAGCAGTGTTTCACCTATCAAAGCTAAACTGAGCCTGAAAGGCCTTGTATTTAACACCAATACACCTTTTAACTAATTCTGCCTCTCCTGTCTGTTCCTGTTTTTGCCTGGTTTTAGATTTGGAGGGGAATTACTAAGTCATAGGTCTTTATCTCCCCATCCTCTGGCCTCACAAAATAATTTGAGTCTTAAGTACCTGAGATCCAGATGCTGTCCCAAATTGGGCAACACTCCCGCACCTTCGTGGTTCCCTCAAATATAAGACTAAAGCGTAACTGGGAATTTGACTCTATGGAGAAGAATCTCTCTGGAAGTGTGTTGGAAGGGGAGGGTAAGCGCTATACATGCCCTCCTCAGGAAGGCCGGCCTAAGCTGAGACGTGGGCTCCAGCTGTTCAGTAAGACACACATTTGGGGTCAGACCAAGAATTTGAATCTAATGAAACTCATTGTCAACCCCCCAAGATAACTTTTCTGAAAAACTAGTTCCTTAATATAAGTCCATCCCTTCACTGACTGAGATTCTGACTCACCTATCCTAAGCTGCTAAATGCTAAATATTAACATTTAGCATTTACTGTCTTGTCAAGCAAAAGGCCTTTTCTACAACCTAGTCCCAACCTAGTCTGGTGCTACCCGAGTTGGACAGAACTATAGCTCATGGTTGCTAGAAAATCTAGGCCTCTGATCACAGAAGCAGAGAGCTTTGGTCCTGCTTAGTCGAGGCCTTGATGAAAGAAATGACTCATTATTACAACTCATTATTTTCCAATTTCCTTTCTCACATTCTGTACACAGGTAGTATTTTCAATGTGAATCCAAAGCTTGTCTGGTTCTCTGAAAAAAAAATTTTTTTTTGCCTTTTAGGTCCTTTACATTGTGTTAATGCTGTATTTAAAGAGAATATTTAAATGTAATATTAAAGAAATATTCAAAAGAATGGTGTGTTATTCTTTATCTTGGCAGACCACAATTCAGTTACTTGTTAGAGAAAGGATGCTCCTTTCTCTAACATTGTCTATAAAACTAATTAGGTCAGTTAAGGATTAATCTTAACAATAGGAACGTTTTCTGGTGGAAAATAGAACATTCTCTTTGGAGCGTCAAGAGCTTGACTTGTATCATATGCCCTTATGGACCTCTTCAGCTGAAGCAGGACTTGATCCTGGCCTGTTGGAGCTTTTCCCACCTGCAGTCCCTACTCTTGGGGCCCACAGTTTAGTTCCATTACTTTATACATAATATGAAATTTTCTATTCCTCGTTACCATCTTAAAATCCAGCAAAAGGATCAACTTCAAATCAGCTCCCTTGTAACTCATCCCATAAGAAGGTTCTATTCCAACCAATTATCTCCCCATTAGTTAGGTTATGCCACTCAGTCTTGTAAAAGGAGCCTTAGTAAAATGATTAGGGTATGCATAAGTAATTTCCAGCAACTGGTTTCAGGCAGTCTTTACTTGAGTTTATAAACGGTGCTCCATGCATTTACAATAAGTTACTACAGGTCACTGATATACATAGACAAAAGCTGACCCCAACTTACAATCTCAGTGTAGACCTCTCCTGGTCTCCGGGCTGGGCAGTAATTAGTACCTTACAGGATTGATCCATGGCCCAAAGAAGGCAGCCACTGTCAGTTACAGTCGGATTGCTGCAACACAGTGGAGGTAGCAAAGAGTTTAAGATCCACAAGGGCTGGAGCACTGCCCAGAAATTAAGACAAGGCGGGTGAAGGCTGTGAACACTTGGGGAAGGGCTCAAGAAGCACCTGTATTTCCTTTTTTCCATTAGGATGTACCCATAAATTATTCCCTAAAACGAAACAGAAACTTAAGATGTTTAAAGGATTTGAAAAAGGGGGACGTGGTTAGCCCAGTGAAGGGAACAAAAATAAAATCCCTATTTTTGGTCATATCGGAAAGTGTTGAGGGGAGCACCAGAGCACATGCATGATGGAAGTGCTCCAGTTTAAGTAGTGCTGCTCCCCTCACCAGCCAGAAACTGTCGTGAACAAAAACAGCTGTAAATACGGCAGTGGGTAAGTCCTAGACCAAATGAGGATTCCCACCTGCAGCAAAAGCTCATTTCCTGGGATCTGAACTTAAAACATCACAGTAAAAGCCTAGTTCAGAGGCTGCTGCCAGCTCCAGCAAATTCGGAGAAAGTTGGGATGACACCTCACGTGCGCCACCCTGGGAAGAGACTTTCTTTCAGTTTCAGCTCCCACGTGGGCACCGCGCTGTGAAGCCTGTGGCACCCGCCCCTCTCCCTCCCACACACCTAACAGTGCACACAGACTCTTTGCTGACAAGTGCTGTTTGGTCCCACGCTGCTGTGCTCTGTGACTACAGGACAATGCCATCCGCTCCGTGTTCACTCAGCGACTTGTCCCAATGTAGTTGGTGGAAAGCAGGACCACGTTGTGTAGCAAGAGGGACAGCTCAGCTTCTGAAAACACCATCAGCATTAACGGTTTAGCCAGGGAACAATCTGCCTTCTAGCTATCTTGTTAGGCAGGGCTTGATACCAGAGGCAGGAAGCCAAGTGCAGAGAGGTGTGACATTAAGGGGCCATTGTTCCCAAAGTTCCCCTGCTTCGCTCCAGTCCCTGCCTATAGGCTTTCTTTCCTTCCACCGTGTATTTATATCTACTCCTCCTCATTTCCTGATTCTCATGTGTGATGAGTAGGAAATTCAGAGATGGTAATGGTACTACACACCACTGTCACTCTTTGGAATTTTCTGGTAGAAGTTGGTCCTCAGTGGACTACATGTCTCAGCCCCAAGCAGATTAGGAGGCCCCCCTGATATTCAGAGGCTTAGAAAACATCAAGGCCAAGCCAAAGGTTCCAAATAGGAGACCCACAGGCCTAACACCCACCCCCAGATATTTTTTGTTTCACCAACTGAGTGTTTTTGTTTTGAATGCCTTTTGACTAGCGCTTCTCAACTGGGACAATTCTGCTTCGCACCCTCCCTCCGAGTCATGTGGCAATATCTGGAGACATTTTTGGCTGTCAGAACTGGGTGAGGGGTGCTACTGGCATCTAGTGGATAGAGGCCAGGGATATTGCTAAACATCCTATAATGCACAGGACAGCCTCCCACACAGAGCATCACTACTGCCAAGGTTGAGAAACTCTGCTTCAGACTAGCGCGGGCGCACTCTCATGCTCCCACAATCCCCAGTCCTCCCTCTCGTCTCACACAGTCCACCTCATTTCCTGCCTGGTCCCTGTAGGTAAGTGAGTTTGCACCCCTTCAATCGGACATGTATGTTAGATAAGTGTCTCACAGCACTTACTAACTCCAAAGTAATCTTAGACTAAAACATGAAAATGACTTGGATTTTAATGGCATAACCATTGGGATCTGTCTTACCTTTCAGGCTGCAGGAAATTTGCAGCCATTCTCCCAGCCAAGTTCGACACCTCTCTTCAGCAATATGGGTAGAATTCAGGCCACGAAGGTAACAAGCCTATTTCACTCAGAAGAGAAATGATCCTTCATTATCACAGAAGGGTATGCCAAGGAAGTAAAACCCCACAAATAATCCCAAATCCCTCTTAAGCTAAAAACCTCACCCCCACAAGAAAGCTTTCACCATGGCAATATGAACTACAATGGACAAGATGACAAGCAAAAAGGCCTACACGATCTAAAACAGCAGATCTGAAGTGCAGTGTCCTTGGTTTTTCCAGGACCAGAAGAATAAACCAAAATTACTGTGGGCCATTTCTTCTCACTAGTTAAATTCACTCAGAAAAAGGACACAGAAATGAGGTGAGAGGATAAAGAGCCTGGGCTCTGCTACAACAAGCAAGACAAGGAGCTCCCTGTAAGCTCCCAGCTGCCTGAGCTCAAAAGCCCACCAAGGATTGAGGGTTGAGACTGCAGTTAAGCCCTTACCGACTTCACCTCCTGAGCAGTCAGCTGGCTGATCCCCAGCTTTGCCAAAGCTTTGTCCAGTTGGTGAATCACAGTGGTATGAGTCTTTAAACGGTGTCTCAACAAGACAGGAGGCAGATGGGGTGTGAGAAGCATGGCTCGACTCAAGGCTTTCTGCAGCACAACAACACAGGGGGAGAAAGTCAACACAGTGTTACTGCAAGTTAAGATCTGCAGTGAGGTGATGCTGTGGAGGAGAGAATGCCTCAAAGTGCTCACCATCTGCAAAGCATGGAGTTGATTCATGCCCAGAGGATGGTTAGAGAAACACTCTCTCAGAGCCAGGATATCATGTACTGCTGGGTGGGTACCATGTTGCATCTTAGGAGAGGTAAGAGATGGGTAGATGTTAGGAGGGTCCTGACTAGCCCTCTTACCTAGTTTTAGTACACACTGGCTCTAACAAGATTCCTAGTTTGCAGGAAGGGGTAATGGGAGGAATACCTTGGTGCACAGCTCTGTCATATGCCACCGGAGTCCTGCATCAGAAATGAGAGGGACAACCCTTTCTAAATAACAAAGGATTTCTGGGTAGGACTGCTTCCGGAGAGCATGATAGATATCTAAGAAATCAATTTGTTGCTTTGGGGTCCAGAAATGTCGGATCAGCAGTTGCCTAGGAAACAGGTACCTGGAAAGAAAAGGAATCACAAAGTCACTTGCTGAAACTGGCATGTTTCAATGTAAGCTAAGAAAGCATTAAGCAGACATGAATGCTAGGAAAGAGAGATGGAGACACTAATTCCCTACCTTACTGTTCTTTCCTGTGAGTTTCAGACCAAAGTTTAAAGATACACCGAAGCACAATTTCAAGCAGCATTACTCAGGTTATGTGAAAAGGAAGCAACAGTGGAATAGCCTTGCACGCAGCAATGAGATACATGTCTCCTTTTGAACTAAAGCATGTAAAGAACATATTTTGGACAGAGCTGGATACTGGATGTGATGCTGACAACCTCAAACTGTAGCACAGTCCCTAAGTATATACAAAACGGAATTTCTCTAATTCATTTCTCTACTCATGTGGTGGTTTTATAACATGGTCACAAATTCCCTGGCATTCCTCTTATTGAGAAGTGAGGTCTATGTCTCCTGCTTTTTTAAAATCTGGGTGACTGACAACCAATAGAATAGAGCAGAAGTCAGTATTTGTGACTTTTTTCCAAGGCTAGGTTAGAAGAGGCCATGCGGATTTGTATTTGCTGAAACACTCATTCTTGGAGCCCTGAGCTGCCATTGAAGAAGTCTCACTACCCTGAAGCCACCAAAGAGGCCACATGTAGGCATTCTAGTTGACAGTTCCCATCTTCCAAAGCCATCTCTGCTAAGGCACCAGACGTTAAGAGTGACCTTAGACTGTCCAGACTGGTCCATTCACCAGCTAAGTATCAACGAGGGACTTCTGTCAACATCACATGGAAGAGAAAAATCATTCACCCACCTGAGCCCTGCCCAAATTCCTGACCCTTAAAATCATGAAAATGGTGGTCGTTTTAAGCTATTAAGCTGTGAGGTTGTTTGTTATACAGTAGTAGATAACTAGAACAACATGCAAGGTCATAGTTTAAAAATGTCTTCTCTGGATATAATGTAAAGTAATAAAGATTTATATTATCAGAATATGAAATACATTTCTCTCCTGAAGAAAAAAAAACCTGTCCGAAATTGCTATGCCTCTCAGAGAGTCGGTTACTGCTTCTAGGAATGACAATGATGGTCATTATCTTATTTCACATCACACAGGGGCAGCTAAGGGAGAGTCCAGGCCACCTACACCCACAGCTATCCGAGTAACCCTGGTGGCTTTTATGAACCTCGGACTAATGAGAAGATGGGAGCAGGAGGCTTGATAACCTCTGCCTAGCTTCTGAAATGGAAAGTTCTTGGCTTGTAATTTTTAAAAATCTATATATCTTCAATATGCTGGGGTGATAGAACTCTGTACTCACATTAGCAAGAAGACCAGGTAGTTGGCAAAGGGTGGAATGGAAATAATACCTAGGAAAAGACACTTGGTGACGTCTCGACGGAACTAAGCAGAAATAAACAGATGCAGTTTTAACCCATGTAAGTTCTTAATACAATGGACAATCCCTCCACCCCACTGTGTAGTAAACTTCTATCATAGCCCAGATCAGGATCAAGGTTATTTCTGTCCACCTCTAGTTGGTAAGTTCTTTGAGGACAGAAGCCCTGATTTGCTCACTTTTGTATCCCAAATAGGCCTGACATTATACCAAATCTCTCAGTGAATTCTTCCGGATCTGCAGAATAGGTCTTAGGTCCTTACTCTCAGCTTCAAAACTACCATCAAGTCACCGCCAGATACTACTTTCCTGCTGCTGTTTGTAGCCTTCCTTGCAGATTTTTATATCTTCAGAAATGAACTGGATTTTACTGTTTACAACTTTTATTCAAAAAGCATGCCAGAAACTCTATGGAGCTCTGCTATGGAGGGCCCCAACTCTGAACGAACCTGATTCTGACAAATAATGTGATCTCACGGCAAGGGGCAAGAGCTTGGTCAGTGGTGAAGAAAATGGGAAAGAAAGAAACCTGAGATCTGGGTTAACTTGAATTCCCTCACCATGAACTTCTGGACATCTGCTCCCGGCCCATACCTGTCGCAAATGCTCCATCTCCCGGTATGAAAGTTGATGAAACTTTATATTGTGCTTCCACATATTTGTCTTTATCCTTCTAGCCTTTTTGGCATCAGCCCATAACATCTGCAATCCTGCCTCATTAAAGTAGAGGACAGAGTGTGATGTTACCCCAGTTTGATTACCACAGCTTTTTACTCCATGTTCACCCACGAAACACATACTAATCCCTCCCAAACACCACTCTAAGTCACACCTTTAAACTAGGTCACTTGAAACACTCGTGAGGTCGACCTATATTTCTTTTTGTATCCTCCCCCTCCCCCACAAGCACATCACCTCTCTTCCAGCCAAGTTCGCCTTCTGTGACCTACTATGGAACGGTCTCCCTCTTCTGGTTTCTTATTTACTCCCTTTTAAAACAAAAATCCAAAGCTCCTTAACCTCAGGAAGTCTTGCTTAATTAACTCCAGCCCCATATTAGCTTATCTCAGTTCTAGAACACTTTTGTAATTACCAGAATTCAACATATTTCTAAGACTGCATTTTTCTTTTCATTACAAGAAAATTCTTACATTGACCTAGGACTTCAGTTTTTAAAAATGCTTTCATGTTTATGAATGAAATGGTATGTTTAGGTTGGCTTCAAAATAACACAGGAGAAGGCAAGTGTATAAATGAAATAAGACCGACAGCCATGAGTCAATAACTGTTGAAGTGAGGTTGAGAATATGGAATTTCATTCTGTTATTGTACTTCTGTGTATGTTGAAAATATTCCATAATAAAGGCTTAAAAACAAACAACCAAAATGCTTTCAGACTCTTTTTTCATTCGATTCTAGTTATAAACCTGGGAGCAGACAAAGCAGCTGTCCTTATGCCCACTTCACAGATTCTGCAAGTCCACAAAGCTACTAATAATCATAATATTCAGAACTAACAATGTGGTAGTTTACTATAACTGGTGTTATGATAAACATATAAAGTATAATAATAGTTACAGCTACACTTACTGAGCACTTACTATGAATCAAGCCCTAAGGACTTTACATGTATTGATTTATTTAATCTTCATAACCATGTAGTCAACAGGTAGGTTCTATTACTACCCCCATTTTACAGATGAGAAAAGCAAAGGAGAGGTTAAGTAACTAGTCCCACCATACAGCTAATAACAAGCTAGGATTTGAACCCAGGCATTCTGACTCCAGAGTGGACACCTGACACTACACCATCTCCTAGTAACTAGCAGAGTCTGATTTGAACCAAAACATTCAGAAACCAAGTACCTATAGTGCTAGTTCCACAACATGCTACCTAGGAGAGATCTGTGACAAGCATTAGACCACATTTTCTTATGGGCCAAGTCAACTGATAAATCACAGGGCAGGTCTGTGCAGCCATAGATCCCTGCTCTTGCGCAAGACAAAGCATGTCTAGTGTAGTCAAATGTGTGGTTACAAAAAGTGCAAAAATATCTATATTCCTCCTAGGTGTTGTCAGAGGTCATTTCTCTTAATACCTTTCTAGAAACATCCACAAGAAGTCCTAACTTCCAAGAAATAGTTTAACACTCAAGCATTTATGAAACAGAAGACATCCCAGCTCACACCCCTAGAGCAGAACCTGCAAATGAGCTAACTTATTTTAACTCTCTGGCATGGCCCAAGAGCTGATTCAATGGATTTTTATTTTAAGTTTGTTTTTACCTTTCATGAAGATTGTATACAGGACATAGAAGCGGGGGAAATGACGACCCAAGAAACGATGGTATTTCCCATTAATCACTTTTGTCTTGGTCACCACGTAAGAGATCAAGTTCTTCACATCTGCCTTTGGAGAAAGGTGAAGCTTTGAAGACCTATAAAGATCAAAGAGACTATCTGGTAATCAGTCCCGGAAGCCCTGTCACGTCTGGGGTCCATAATGTAAAACAGCTGCCTCAGAGAATGTATGCTAAGACCTGAAACTTTTGAAATCCAAGGAAGACCTTTCTATCAAGGAGAGATAAGCAATCAGACTGAGAAAAACAGGTAAGGCAGATGAGAGGCCAGGCAAGAAGGAAAGTAGGGGAATGCTGAGTCTGGTGACGGCGGAAGGCCTGAGGGACAATTTGAGCCGCAGGCTAACGCCGGGGAAGTGAGATCCAGGTAAGCAGCGGTAAAACGGGAAAATCTGAGCCGAAAAAGGGAGGCTGAAACATGAGCTCAGGACGGGTGAGGAATTCAGACAACGTGAGGAATTCAGACAACATGGGGAACTGAAAATTGAGAGGGTCGGAAAGCCCGGTCTCTAGCAGGGATCCGGATGCCAATTCTGAACGGAAGAATAAAAATCCAGGGGCCGGGCGTGGAAGCCTGAGAATTAAGAGACAGCATGCAAACAAGATTGAGACACTAGAAGGCCCTGAACGTCAAAATGCTTTTCTCTCTCCAGGTCCCTCACCGAGGGGCCCCCCAGGCCAGGCCAGAGCGGACAAATTGCAGCCTCCGAGCGGCATAAGGTCCAGGGAGCACGGCCGAACCCCACAAAGCAGCCCGAGCCCAGCACACTCTGGAGAGCGCCATCTTCACAGCGAGGGAGGGGGAGACGAGAAGGGGTCGTCTTTGGGTCAAAGTTCCCCGTATCTCACGTTCTTTAGATCACGCATGCGTCTTTCCTAAGAGCTGACTGGTAACCAAAGACCGTCCGCCTCGCGCCGCCCGGGAGTGGAAGGGACGCTGAGGCTAAGTGCGGAAGAAGGGCCAGGATTGGACGCCACCAGTACTTCCTGGTTTAAAGGCTATGTCCCAGGGAGCGAGGGTGTATCTGCCCTGGTCGGGTTTGTGATCCTGAGACGTCCTCTCTTTGAGGGCCTCGTGACCCTTCGCGATGCCCTAGGGCCTCCGGGCTTCCTAGCGCCGCCCTCGCCCTCTGTCCCTCCGCTGGGTTTCGGAGCCTTGGCGCTGCAGATGCCAGAGGTCAGTTAGGCAGAGCCCGAGGCCACGGCGCCTCCTGGGGGCTGGGAGGACCCGCGGCGCCCTCTAGCGCTGGAGCCTGGCCAGGCCGGGAACTGTCCATTGCCACTCACGGTCCGACGGGGAAGGTGGGAGGCCTGGGAGCGGCCCCTGTGTAGACGAAGTCCGCGCTTTCCGTTTGTTGGCGTTTTTCAAAGTAGGTCTGTGGGAAAAATGTTTTTTGTTAAGCACTTCCTGAAGACCATGCTAGGATCTCAACCTTAATGTCACTTTTCTGAGAGGCTTTCTCTGACCAGAAGGACATACGTTTTCTCCCATCACCCTGTGTATTTTCTTCGTAGCACTTAACCCTTACGTCGTTTATTATACAGTCGTTTCCTTGTTTGGCCGGCATTGACTAGACTGGGAAGCTCCTTCTTGTCTTATTCATTGCTGTACCTCACCCCCAACACTAGGTGTCGTATCGGGCGCCTAGTTGTTGCTCAATAAACACGTTTCAGTAAATTAATTAATGCCCGAGACTGGGAAGGATTCCCAGAAGTGGTACTAAGCTGCTTACAAGATTTAACAGTCCTCTTGACTACATATGAATATTCATCTTCCATGAGGAGTGGTAAAAAGAGCATCCCATTTGAAACCAGGGGATCTAGGTTCAAATCTGAGCCCTACCGTTTCCTTCAGTGTGTGTGTGAGAGTTGTCATTTTAGTTCTGAGTTTACTGCCTCTACAATAATACTTATTTTATGAAGGCTCTTGGAGATCCGAGAAGAAAATGGTTGTGAAGGCTCCCACGTCTGTAAAACGCTTTATGGGTCACAGAGCTTTATATTAGTGTAAGTTGTTTACGATTGTATCACTCATATAGTCAGAGAAAAAGTTCTGTCAGTGGGTGGACCTCTACAAGTGTTAGGTAGATGGGGTGCATGGGATAAAAAGGTGACTAAAATATGAACTTCACCTTCAGGCAATTTCTAAGCCCTCTCAACATAGTCCTCTTTGCCTCTCAAGAATGTTCAGCTCTAGGGGGAGGGTATAGCTCAGTGGTAGAGCACGTGCTTAGCATAGGTTCAATCCCCAGTACCGCCATTAAAATAAGTAAATAAATACACCTAATTACCTCTCCCCCACCCCACCCCACCCGCCAAAAAAAAAAAAAAGTTCAGCTCTAAATTCTAGAACTCTCCTAGAAAGAACAGGACAAGATTAATCAGAGACACCTTTTAGGAAATGGGGAGGAATTTTACCTGGAAGGATGGAGTAGAGAGAAGGCATTTCATGTAGTAAAACAATATGGCACAAACACAGGAATTCATTCACTCCTTCCTCGAATATTTGTTTACTGTTTAGTGGCTCTCCATGCCATTCACCTTAATGTACATACACTAAGTCTTGTTGGTTCTGTCTTCTGTTTCTTCAATCATCCAGCTTCCTTCTCTCTTCTGTGCCACTACCCTAGTCTATATTGCAGCCTCTAATCTAGATTACCAGAGTAGCTTCCTTACTGGTTTCCCTTTCATCTGTTTTGGCCTCCCTCCAACCAGTTCTCCATGCTGTAGCCGGAGAAAGCTTTTGAAGTTGCAAGTCTAAGCTTATCACTCCCTTCTGTAAAATCTTTCAAGTTGCGTCTGACTCCTAGGGTAAAGTTCAGACTCCTTAACCCGACCTACCTTCCCAGCCTCATCTCATATCTCATGGTATCTCTTTCCGCTTAGCTTTCTATGCTAAGAAACACTGGCCTTTCAGTTCTAGGATGGGCCAAACAACTTTATGCCCCTGTGCCTCTGGCTTTTGCACATTTTGTTCTAGGCTTGAACTTTCTTCTTTCCTTCTTCCCTTCATCTTGTCTGTCGGGTTCCAGCTGAAATGATAATAATAGGTAACCTTTATTGAGCAGATGCTATACACCATCATTGTTCTCTGTGCTTTATATGTATTAACTGATTTAATCCTCATTTAAACTTCATAAGGCAGATGCTGTTGTTAGCTCCACTTTATAAATGAGGAAAGTGAGGTTAAATAACCTATTCAAGGTTTGAATCAGGATTTAAACACAGACCGACTGGGCACGTGAATTAGTGCTGCACTGTACCTAAACAGCACGATTACAGGAAACTCTTAACCTCCCAGACTTAGGCTCCCCTGTTAATCATCTTGTAGCTAACCATACTTACCATTCATAATACTTAAATGATCATAATGAGTTAGCTGTGGCGTTATACATTTAACGACTGTCTTCCTTGTGAGAGTCTAAACTCACTGTATTTCCAGTTCCTAGCACAGTGCCTGCCACACAAGCAGTGCTCATTAAATATTTATTAAGTAACAAGTGCCTTACATACTTGAATGTAAGGTAATAGTTTTTTCTGTCAAAATAATTCCTCAGAAAGGAAGTTGCCTTATATTTTGTGTTCTTACAAAGTCTCCCATTATAGGAGACAGACAGTCCTTGCTGTCTGATTTTTTTGATGATTTTTTAATAGAAGATACTTTGTTTTAAATCAAAATGCTATTTAGGGAAGATGTAGCCTGAGATAACCTCAACTGATGCTAATTCTTAAAAAAAAAAATCTATGCTAGTTCTGAAAGCTTATGGAGGTCACTGGATGGAATCACTTAAAGAGAAAAAAAGAGACCAAAAAATTTTAACACTGATTTAGTGACTTATTCTGGGTTGAGGACCTCACGGTTTTAAGTGTTAGATATTGTTGCTAATAAGCCTTTTAAAAAGCAACAGGAAGAGGTTATATTGTGGATATTAGGAATATGCAAGTATAGCATGAATTAAAAAGGAAAAAATAACTGTCCTCAAACAATCTAGATATACGTGAGGATGACACGATCTGCAAATTGGGCAAGCTGACAATAAAATGACGAGCGGGGAAGGTATAGCTCAGTGGTGGAGTGTGTGCTTAGCATGTACAAGGTCCTGGATTCAATCCCTCGTACCTCCACTTAAAAAAAAAAAAAGTTTTCACAGTCCCTCATCAGTTTACTTCGCAAGTTCCCAATTATTAGAGAGGTAGAGTAGGTTTTTATATGTATTACTGGTTATTTGGATTTCTTCTTCTGGAACTTGTCTATTCATACCTTTTGTCTATTGAGTTGTTTATCTTCTTCTTTATTATTACTAGTATTGTTGATTTGTAGGAGTCCTTCACAGACACCCATCTTTTCCTGATGTACACGTATGCTGCAGATTTCTTCTTCCTGTCTCCTTGTCGCTTGTATTTTAACCTTAAGATGTCTCTTCTGTAAGAGTTTTTAATATCTGTTATAGTCAGCTTTATCAAAATTGCCAATTATGACCTCTGATGTTTCATAATGTGATTTAAGAAATTCTGTCTTAAGATCATACAGCTATTCTATATTTTTTTCAGATGATTTGGCGGTGTTGTTATGTTTTGTTTTACAACTTTCGGTCTTTCATTCACCTGGAGTTTATTTTTGCCTATTCCTTTTCTGTCTTCTGAAACTTCTGGGGCTCACCATTTGATTCTTCATGATGTTTCTCTCTAACGAGAAATCTTTGGCATTCTAGGTATCTCCTCCCTGCAAGTGTTTCTCTTCAAAATAACAGAATGGGAATATAAATGAGGCCCCAGGCTTGAAAAAGTAGCTCTTTGAAGGCCTGTAAAGAACAAGCAACTGGAAAAGATGAGGTGAAAGGAATTGTTGGGAGGAGTCTCTGCAGAAAATGATACACAAGGGTGGTACTTCATCCTTCACACCAGCACCCTGAGCCTCCCGGAAGAATTATGCTTGTGGGGAGAAAGAAGAGTGTCTCAGAGGGAAAGGAGGTGTAGACTTGTGACAGGATCCTAATGTCCTACTTTTAAAGTCCTTGCACACCTACTTTCCTATGCTACCTCTCTTCCCTACCTGCCAGCCCTGTGAGCTTATTCTGTCTTGTACTAGAAGATTGTGAAACTGAAGCACATAGACTCAGAAAGAAGTTGTTGGTGAATCTAATGCAGAACCCAGCTCTCCCGACCATGAAACTAGAAGGTTTCAGGCAAGCCCAGCTGAAAGCAGTTTGTGAGAGAAGACTCGTAAAAGAGGAGGTTAGCATTTCCAGAGGAGCAGTCTTCTAAAATTACAAGAAGTAGCCTTTGATTTCTAGTGTAATCGTTGCAGTCATAATCATCATCAAAAAGCCTTTATCAGTACCCACTTGCAATGAGCAATTAAGGTAGACACTAAACTAAATTTAGAATGTATTGCCCATGAACATGGTCTAAGAATTCAGACTCTATGAAAATTAATATAAACAGATGAGCAAAAGACATATCTATATGACAATAAAAAAAGGTAGACCAATCTAGCTACTGTGGACAGTAAACAATTAACATTAAACATGTCAGAAGTCAGTGCAATTCAAGGATAAGAGCATCGCTGGGTGAAGAGATTGGTAATAGGAGTTCCAAGTTCAGGGAAACTTACTGACCAGTGAGGGAGGGCAAGTCTCTTGCCTTCTGACTTCTACTCCCTTCTGGCCTCCACACACGTGCCCCACCCGAAGCTTTCCCTTTTCCAGGCAACGTAACCCTTGCTAAGGCTTAAGATCAGAGGAATTTTTACTTTGTGTTAGTCGTTGGCTCTGAATGAGGGGACCTTTACCCAGCATCAGTAGGAACCACCCTCAGGAGCCACGTTGTGCTGCCTGGCACGTCCACAGCAATTAGAGCAAAAGGACAGAGGTAAGGACGTTCCTGGAGGGAAGTTCTCCCTACCCAGCTTTGGTAGGGTCACCCGCGAGCTCTACCATCAGTCTTGATATTCACTGTCGCACACGACTCATTTTTCTGCCCGCTCTATCTACTGAGCTGCTCCTGGGTTCAGTTTCTGTGGGGAAAAGGAAGCGCCTACCTCCAGGTACTCTCAGTGTAGGCACTTTTGCACCTTCAGCAAGAATTATAAATGGCTTACCTAGTTGAATCAATATTAGAAAGACTTCAAGGATTTTGCAGTTTAATATCCCTCTCATAAAATCACTGTCATAATATCATTGTCAGATGCTCTAATGTAGGAAAATAAAGGATTAATATGTTCACATACACATGCAAATATGTATGTTACCAAATATGCAGGTATTGCTCAGGGGGACGCCATTGGTCCTTTCTCAGGGTCTTTGCATTTGCTTTTCCCTCTGCCTGGAAGTTTTCCCTCAGATTCCTGTGACTTGCTCTCTCACTTCAATCAGATTTACCCTTCAAAAATAAAAAATAAAAAGTAAATTTATCCTTCAAAGTGAGGTCTTGCCTAACCATCCCTTCTGAAATAGTCTCTATCTCCCACCTCTGGCTCTTGTTGCTCCTTACCTAGCTCTTTACATTTATTTTTTTTTCTAGAACTTATCACTCCCTGATATATACTTACCGACTCGTTTATTATTTGTACCCCCAACAGAATGTAAGTTCTCTGAGGGCAGGAACTTTGTAAATCTTTACTTGGCACATAGTAGGTCCTCAATACTGTGTTAAATGAATGAGATGAGATGGAATAACGTGTGTGTGTGTGTGTGTGTCCTTACTCTAATGTTATATGACGACATTAAACAGAAGAGACCAAGATGTCTTTCTAAACTAATCCTATTCAGCTTTAGAAACTAGGTCATCCTGAATCTCTGACCTTACTCCTTAAGAAGACTCCCCACCAACCTCTTTTTCAATCCAGGTGATCCACCCCCTAACTCCAAGGGCCAACTTGTGTCCTTGGCTACTGTTGGTGTTTTGAGACTTGGCTCATAACCCAAGCTAGGTTTCAGACAGAACCCTCCCTGAGAGTTTCTGGAATGATGGGGAAGAAGATATTCAGCCTGCATCTAGCTGGATGGGCGATGATTACATCAGCCCAGAGCACATGGTGGCTATTGTCCCACCGAGCAGGTAGCACTTGTGTCAGAAGAAAACCACGCTGTGACTGAAGTAGAGCCCAGAGTGAGAGTTAGAAAGAAAGACAGGAGGACAGCAGCTTGGTTGATGTCATCTGAGTCCCCAGGTCTAGCCCTGCCCAAAGCCAGCTGTACCATTGGGTTATGTGAATGGTTCAATTCTCTTTGAGCACAACCAGTCTGGATTGGGTTTCTATCACTAGTAATCAAAAAACAAAATAAAAATTATGCCTAATGCACATTTAGCTGTATAATTTACCTACATCCATTTTTACTTGTTTACTGAATGACACCTGCAGGTTTTTAACCTTAAACTTCTGAATATTTTTATAGCTTACAAAATAATCTTGTATATATGTATCACTTAATTTTAACACAAGTATGTGAGGTAGGGTATAGGTTATTCTTTTAGCTGGTTAAACAGAAGCTCAGAGAAGCCAAGCAATTTATCCAACATCACACATAGCAGAGCGAGAACTCCAAGTAGGTCTCTGGCTCTAAATCCAAGTCCTCCTCTATGGCTCTTCAGCTGCTTTCTTAAGTATTTGTTGAGTTTCTTCATAAATTTTTTTTTGCCTCTCTTAACAGATGAGATGCTGTCTTAAAGACAAGACCTTGCTCTTTGCCTTGAGTCTGTGAATCCCTAGGGCAGCCCCATAGAATGAGTGGGGCTCAGAGTAGAGTATTGACTCTCACTGATTGCAAGGTCAGAGTTTGCCAGATCTGCTTTCTTTCGTGAAGGAGCTTGTAATCAGCTGATTGAAATGATGCATATATATTTCAGTGGTGTTTTTTCACCTTTTTTGACTGTTACAGTAAGAAATATATTTTACACCAACCCAGTACACACACACACACACACACACACAACATACACATTATTAACATAAAGTTTTACAAGACAATACCTACTCAGTACTTGTGACATTCCCTGATATTTCCTATTCAATTTTTTAAAAATTCTGATGGAGATACAATAAATTGATTTCATAATCTGATAATGTGTTGAGACCCAATTTGAAAAGCACTATTACAGGTCACATATATGTAAAGTCAAACTCAAGCTAAAGTTCAATGTTTCAAATGTTTATTGGGTAATAATGATGTGCTAGGTGCAGTGAATGATATAAAAATAATGTACAGCTGTCTTTATGAAGCTCACAATCTAGTGGCAGAAATTAGAGAATAAACTCAAATAATTAATGAAAGGAAAAATATGAGCCAAAAAAAAAGCATAAAGATTCAGGAACAGAAGAGGTCACATCCCATGAGAATCAGGAAAGGTTTTAAGGAGTGGGTGGCATTTGAGTTAGGTCTTAAAAAATTAGCAGGATTTCAATACCTGAAGTGCAGATGGAGGTGACAGCAGGAGTCAAGGCACAGGGTCAGGCAAAGGCAGGGTGAGTTAAGGATGTAGAGAGTAAGAAATTCAACTGGAATAAAGGGTTTGCATGGTAGAGAGGTAGAAGATGAGGTAAGAGGAAGGCTGGAACCATGGTGTGAGGAAACCTGAATGTCAGATCAAAGCCTCTTCTGTATTTAAAACTGATATTGTGGGTAAAGCATCCTCCACGTGGCACTTAATTAATGTGAGCTCCTTTCCACTCCTCCTTTACTCTAGGCAGTAGGGAGCCTTTGGAAGTTTCTAAGGGGGGAAGAGAAATGATCTTATTAATCAGGGGGATTTTTTAAAATTGAAGTACAGTCAATTACAATGTGTCAATTTCTGGTGTACAGCACAATGTCCCAGTCATGCATATACATACATATATTCATTTTCATAAAAGGTCATTACAAGATATTGAACAGAGTTCCCTGCACTATACAGAAGAAACTTTTTAAAAATCAATTTTTATTTATAGTGGTTAACATTCACAAATCTCAAACTCCCAAATTTATCCCTTCCCATCCCCTTTCCCTGGTAACCATAAGATTGTTTACTAAGTCTGTTTCTGTTTTGTAGGTGAGTTCACAGTGTCCTTTTTTTCTTTTTTTTTTAGATTCCACATATGAGTGATATATGGTATTTTTCTTTCTCTTTCTGGCTTACTTCACTTAGAGTGATGATCTCTAGGTCCATCCATGTTGCTGCGAATAGCATTATTTTATTCTTTTTTATGGCAGAGTAGTATTCCATTGTATAAATATACCACAACTTCTTTATCCAGTCATCAGATCAGGGGGATTTTGAGGTTGTTGAGGGCAGAGCAATGGAGGCCCAAGCAGGAAGGTGGCAGCTGAAATAGAAGAAGACAACTGACCTTATGCAAATAGGCTCTAGTCATGGGCATTATTTGACGAGAGGGAGGGTGAGGAATTCCTGAGGAATTCCAGTTTTCAAGTCCCAGAAACTACAAAGTGAGGGAAATTATAAGAACAAGATGGTTTGAGTAGAGAGGAGGATAGTCGGAGATACAGCAATGTTGACTTTCCAGCTGAATATCCAGCGACAGAGACAGAAAGGCAGGTGTGGCTCCGGGAGAGAGGCTGCACAGAGTAGCCTCTGGGAATCATCAGCAGGAAGGTGAAATGGTGCTGGGGCTATGATGGGATGCCATCAGCCTTGGAGTCCTCCTTGAGGACACAACGGTGAACGGGACAACGTCCTGACCCTCAACAAGGCTTACAGACAAATAAACAGAAAAAGCAATTCCATGGGATAGTGCTATGGGAAAGGGGGGAAGAGGGTGTCATAGGATTACACAGAAGACACACCTCACTCAGATACTGGGATCACAGAGGGGTTTGTGGAGGAAGGAACATCTGAAGTGAGACATCAGTGGTGAGTAGGAGTTAGCTAGATGGCAGAACAAGAATGTCCCAGCATAGACATGATATGTGAAAAGACAGGGAGTAAGAGAGAACACTGGTGTACTGGGGGGACAAAAAATACAGGGAGCCTCTTATGAGGTTGATACTGTGCGCACTTCAGATAAAGAAATGAGACACAGAGATTTAATAATTTACCAACAGTTTCCCAGTTGGCTTGACCTGGAATCCAGGTCTGTTTTACCCTTAAGAGGCTGTTCTTTTTGTTACTCTGACCTGTCCCATGAATGTCTCTAATGCTGCGTGGGTCTCCAGTATTACTGCACTGGAATTGCAGAGAGATTGTATAGAATTAGATTAGGACTAAGGAGTAACCCTAAGGAATGCCTACATTTAAGGAGTAGGAGGAATAAATGTCCCAGCTGAAGATAGCACAGAAAGATCGATTTGAACAGAAGGACCCAGAAAGCACAGTGTGATGAAAGCCAGTAAGAGGAGTGGTGTCACATTTCAAATATGGAGAAACTTGAAGAGTTAGTAGGTTCTGACTGTATTTGGCTGATGGCAATCTCATTTAGCTAGCAGGAAAGTAATTTCCAGGGTGGATCACAAAAGCTAGAAAAAACAAACAAACAAACAAACAAACAAAACAAGTGTAAAGAATGCAGTGGAGTGCAGACTACTTTTTCAGAGACATTCATTTTGGGTTACAGGAGAAAGTAAGACGGGAAGCCGACTCTGTAATGGAGGTGGTAGGTTTATTAGGAAGTGATCTTGGGACAGACACTACAGGAAGGGAAGGAAGCAAGTCTGTACAGAAGGAATTCAAACTGTGATGCATGATAAAGGCTCAGCCACCCTTTGGAGTTGGGGTTAAAGGGGTGAATCTTTTACTCTCACACAGATCAGTCATTTGATGTGGGCTGCCTGAGAAAGGGGCATGACATGATGGCTAGGGGTAATCTGCCAGCAACACTCCCACTCCTGACAGCGGGGACAGTGAGTCCTTCATTCTCAAAGGGGATCCTGCCTGTGCATTCCAGCGTTTATCACAGGAATAGCTTATGGCTAGCAGAGTCAAGGGAGGAATTTTTTTTGGAGAGATAAGACTCAACTTTGGAAACAGATACATAAATAGAAACATTCATAGCCTAATTATTATTCTTCATTGCCAGACAGCCATAGCATATTAAAAAATGGGATAATGCATTTATGGAACACCTCCTATATATTTGGCCTTTGTCATCACCAGGTGTACAAAGATAAGATAATCACCCCTATTAAGCAGCTCACATTTTAGTAGAAGAAAAAAAGCACAAAATCAAACCCTGTAAGGGGTTGTACTTATCTTCTTTGTGTTTGTATTTGTACCACCTAGCACTCTGCTGGTACATAGTTGATTCTCAATAAATATATACAGAATGAGTTAGTGCTAGAATAGAGTGTTTGGGTAGGAGATGGAGTATAGGGATAAATGCCTGGAGGAGTCAGGGAATGCATCACAGAGGAGGATATTTTAATGGAACCTATAACAATAACAATAACAATAACAATAACAATAACAATAACAATAACAATAACATTAGTTTTCCAGGTAAGGAAGGTGTATGGCTGTTAGCATAACTGACACCACCTTGGGCCCTTATAGTTTCTTCTGTCTTTCCACTGACTCTACCCAGGACTGTACTGGGCAGTGAATCACTTCTCTGTTGCCAAGGGTTTTGTAATTAATAGATATTGTTTAATAATCATTAGGACCAGGTAGCCCCTATGCTCTATTAGTCACCAAACAATGATGATAATCTTCACTGATGTACTCCAGGTGCCAAGACTTGTTCATGAATCTTCACTTAGGAATGCACGTCCTGTTTCCAAGCATGTACCACCATACCCTGGGTTAACTGTAAAATTGTCCCAGCGGCCCCTCAGCGGTGCAGAGTGCAGCTGTGAATGCTTCTGGATCATTGTCCACTTGATCTTGATCCCATCCTGTGAATAAGTTACCCTATAATAAACCAATCTATTGAGTATACGGAGCTGCCGGCTTCATTTTTCATCTCGTTTGTGGGCACTTTGCATTCCCTTGGGTCCTCCAACAGAAGGGAAAGGGTGGGAGGAATTAATTTTAGGCAGTTGTTTCAGGGAAAAACAAAAGCATGAAAAAGAACACTTGAAGAGTGGGTAGGAGGTGAACATGGAAGGATAAGTCTATTTAAATAAGGAGCACACATGATACAGGTACATATTAACATCTATACAGAAATGAGTTGGCTTTTGTGGTAATGTGGAATCTTCAGTGAATTTACATTAATTGGATTTTATAAAAGAGATAATTTTTTTAACTAAAGGTTTGAATGGAAGGGAATTGTTTTCAGTGTACAAGATGGAGGCGTTATGGTATGCTAGTTAGAGTGCTGGTTCTTGGCTCTAACATATTTGTGTTCGGAGCCTGGCTCTATCACTAAATTACTGTGTGTCCTTTGGCAAGTTACTTAACCTCTCTCAGACTCAGGTTTCTAATATGCAAAATAAAGATAATACTCCTGCCACACAAATTTATTGTGAGGATTACTTCATGTTTGTATTGTGTTAAATATGGTGTTTCATACATAATAAGAATTCTATTAATGTTGTCAGTTACTGTCAGTGAGAACTGGAGACCTAGAAGGCAAGGAGTGTGTGTGTTGGGATCAGCTGCTGAGCTAAGGAAACAGCGGGGCTGTGGTCAAGTCTCACTGTGAAATCCATTCCTATTCTGGAATTCCTCCACTAAAATAGGGCCTTTTCCTGCAACAGGTTAGTCCACAGGTGATTTCTTATTTCTTATTTTCTTCTGTTTTCCCAGGAAGGGGGACAATTTGGAGCCCAATCCAATCTAAGACAATTTTGCTTAAGGGAACTTGTCTGCCACTGAACAAGGACAAGAAGGTAGGACACGTTGTAATGAGATGACTTTCAATGCTTGGGGACACCGTGAGGTAAAGAGACCTTTATCTTGGGTAGTGAAGAAGATCTGTAATTCCTCCTACAGAATCTATGGCTGTTCCATGTAGGAATGAGGGTCACTTGCTAGAAGGCTGATATGAATTGATTACTGCTTTTATTTCTTTTCCATTTTAAGGGATTTATTTCTGTCACACTCATTTGCATGTTTTTATGTCACTAAGCAGATTTCCCTTAAAACTACCAGGAAACTTTCTAAAGGCAGCAAGGTCTTCTTCCAGTCTCCTTACCCCACTCCAGTGCCTCTCCTTTCCAGCTTTACCTCTCCAGCTGGCCTACTAAACTATATTTGCCTGAAGCAAATTTTCCTCATTTTTTTTTTTCCAGTTCCTCTCCTCCCACATTGAGAAATCCTGGCTTGTTCTGATTTTGTTTTTCTTTCTTCTTTTGCAGTCTCAGGTGTTTTTTTTTTTCCCCTTTGCCACGAGGCACCAAGTCCTGGGTTGGTATGACTTTGTTGTCCATCTGTGGGTCACTGATTGACCAAGCTGATGCTGGCGGTTCCTTCAGATCCGAAGGGATGGACCAGGTGGCATTTTCGCCCACGCTCCAAGACTCCTTATAATTGCATTGGTGCTGCACGTCCCTATGTGGAAAATACTTTGTGGACTGTCTGGCTTGGGGTTAATTGGTTTCAGTTACGTCTCAGGAGAGCAGAGTCCTAATGTACATGTAGCTCTGTACAAGTGCCCGAACCAGCTTCACTCCAAGAGGAGTGGCATCCTGAAGGAAAGCAATTCCTTTTACTCCACCCCTTTCAACCACTGGCACTCCAGCTGCTGCCAAATGAGACAGAGATGAAATTGGAGAATAAAAGTTTTCAAATGCAATTCATTGTTCATTAATATCCAGGAGTGGCAGATATACAACACTTCTCCTTTCATGGCAGGTCAAAGATGAAATCTGATTATGCTTTGAAAGGTGTGGTTTGCTTCTTGAAATTCCATGCGGTGTCTTTAACGATGTGTTGCCCACAGCAGCCTAAGGTGCCCTTATCTAACCGAGGGAGGCGCACTGGTCTGCATATATAGAGGCAGCAGACGGGAGCTGGCACTTGGAAAAGTCAAACTCAGCCTGCACAATGAAGAAACAGCTTAAGAAGGAGGCAGCTCCACACTGTGAGCTAAGTAAGTAGCCAGCACGTAAGTAAGCAACAATCCAGGGAAGTTGCCCACCTGAGCAGACTTGGAACACCCACAAGAATAGCTCCAGCCATTTTTTTTTTTTCCCTAGTTGCAGCAGAAGTTCCTAAAGGAAAGGTTCTGGTCTGGAGGGACTTCATCAAGCCTTTCTGAAACTCCCCAGATATATTGTAGAGAGTTTCTCAGAGCTAATTTGTCCATTTTCTTTTCTCTCCAGGAGAAATTCTGTATGGAAACCAGCCTGTACCAGATAACTGATGACGCTCGGCCCAGTTTTTTGGGTCCCTGAATTTGTTTTTACTTTGTACTTTATTTGGATTTTCCTTTTTGCAGTTTACTCTCCTTTCTTCCTCTCTTGGACTCTTTTATCAACTAATAAAATTTCCTGCTAGCAGTTTTTACATGAAGAAAGAAGTTGTAAGAGTTTATCCTTTTCCCCTCTAGGCCTATGCCTTGGTTAGATAAGCTTGGTTATCTTTAATGTAAGTTATACAGGGGCTGGGGGGAGGGAGAGCGGGGGTGTCTACGGTTCTAGTAGCTTTAAATGACATTATAGACTATTAGGGTGGTTTGTCACACTACTTTCTCTCCTCTAAAGCGCCACTAGTCTGGTCATCTTCAGAGAGATGACTCTGGGGTGTGAGGTTGAGGCTGGGAATCGTGTGGGATTGCTTCTGGGTTGGGGGAAAATAAAGCTTAGGGGAAGAAGCGAGGCAGCTGGGTAGGAGGGAGGAGAACGATTCATTACTGAGGCTTGGGAGTAGGGCAGCTAATGCAGTCGAACTGGCTGCACTAGCTGATGTTTCGCGGTTCCTCCCATGTGTGGGGTGCTCTTGGTGTGGCAGCAGATACTATGATATGGCTCTGGGGACGAGAAGAAATGGTCTTGCCAAGTGGCTATAGGTTGGAACTTTATCTCGCAGAGCCGTATCTCAGAAGAAATGGTCTTGATTTCCAGTACCTAACGTGAAGCTGCGGCGAAATATAACAGGCTACCAGCAGGGCTGGGAGCCTCCAAATCCACACTGTGAGTTGGACTCGCGCGAACACTAGCTCTGCAGGAGACCGCTCCCGCCCCCGCCGCCGTGGCCCCGCCTCCAGCCTGACCCTGGGTGGGCGGAGCCTCGGGATTCGCCGTCAGCCTGCCGCGTGCGCGGGCCTCTAAGCAGACTATGAGGGATCCAGCCAATAGGAATGTGCGACTGCGTTCCCATCGGCCAATCGTAGAGCGTGTAGGGGTACGCCGGCGTGGCGCTGGCTCCAGAGATATGGACCCGCGGGCGCCAGGGCTGTCTGTCAGGTGGTGGCGGAGCCGGTAAGGTGGGCAGCAGTCCAGGTCAGGGGTCACGCGGGCGACCGGCTTTCCCCGGGTGCCGGGCGGCTCGAGGACAGCCCTGGGAGCAGGCGCCGGGACCAGGATAGGGCACGCGGAGCGCGGAGCGGGGCTGTGACGGGCGGTGCGGGCAGGGAGGGCCTGGGTGCGGGGTCCAGATGGAGCCGCAGTATTCGAAGGAAGACCGAGAGGAGGGCGCTGGGAGCGGGGGGCGGGGAGCCAACGCCAGAGATCGCAGGGAACTCGTCCCTTCCCAGCCACGGCCTAAGAGAAATGGCTGAATCCCCGGCCGGACCTGCCGCCTTGCCGGGCCCGGTGCTGACCCTGCTTCAAGACGGGGAAGAGGCCGACGGGCACAGGGCAAGGTCCCTGAGGCCATTTTCTTATCTGTGGAGCCCTGGCGCCCCCTCTGCTCCCTCGGCCTCCCGCCGCCCCACTTCAACAAAAGAATTCATTTTAGTGCAGTCGACGTCCAAGGAGCGCCTTCGTGTGAAGGGCTGGGGCAGGCCGCTGAGTACTTGTGTGTATATTGGTTTTAGGGTTGTTTGTGCAGCTTCCAAGGTCTAGGTACTTTCGTAGGGGGCATTATTGCACACGGGATGTGAGTGGAGTGGCTGCTCTCCAGCTGTTCCGTTTCATATGTCCCTACTTTAAAAACTATGCTTACTTTTTTGATGTTCCGCCTTTGGATACTTCTTAACTTGGTTTCCCCAAGTCCCCCTCATATATCAGACTATTTCAAAGAGCATCATTAGGGGAGAAGTTGAGGAACCAGGGCTTGAGTTTTCCTGTGTGTAAAATGAAGATATTCTCATGTTGTCCATTGCTTTCTAAGAAGCGTTATAAAGTTAAGGGAATGTAACATCTCTTTAAAGTGAAAAGCAAAAATTACATGGAAGAAGAGGCAAGGGGAGACACGTTTCCAGAAACTTTTGCTGGCCATAATTCTAGTGAATATTGGTGAAACCAGGGGACACTTGTTTCTCCTTTGATTCCTGTGGAGTCTGAACCCTGGCTAGTTTGCACCACTTCTTGGCTTTTTAAACTTTGGAGTAAGTTGCTTAAACTCTTTGTTCTTCTGTTTCCACATATTTAAAATGGGGATTTATATTATCAGTCTTTAAGAGTTGGTGGTGAGTATTAAATGAGTTAATACACTTAAAGTGCTTAGAACAATTCTGGCAGGTAGATGTTTTTGTTATTATTACCTGCATGTGCCTTCTTTTCCGGTAAAGATTCCAGGCTATAAGCAGTCTGACATTATCCTTTGCTCAGAATCCTGTGAGCCTATTGTCAATGAACCCTTAGGCCTGTGTTTTCCATCCACGTCATTAATGTTGATCTTGAGGGTACGGTATAATTACCTGAGACTAGAGGCTTTCTCCTGGTTGTTTATTGGAAGCTTTCTCTATACAGTACTGGGTCTGTCCATGATAGCAGTGTTGGGTTAGTGAAACCTTTGGCTGTTTAGTTGTTCATTGTAGAATATTTCATTGACAGTGTCGACTGAAATAAATGCGCAGCCTAAAAGTTGAGAGTAATGTTTTATTTGACGGGAGGACTCGAGCTGGGATGGCAGCCCCTCTGATGGCTCTGAGGGACTGCTCCGAAGAGGTAGGGGAGGAGCTAGGATATATAGGAGCTTAACAACAAATACCAGGTAGTTGGAACAATAAAAGATTACTTGTTACCTAAAGAAAACCAGGCATCTCAAGTTAAAGTTGTGCTTTTCTGTGTATGGGAGGAAGCAAACATTTGGGCTCATTGAATTAATTCCTTTGACAAGCATCTAGCTATCTAGGGCCATTATTTTGTCCTTTATTATTGTAAGTCTGCTCAGAGTGCACCATTGTAAATGGCTGCAGAGGCTGGGCTACAGGCCTGTCCTCACTGGGGGGGTGGCGGCAGCTGCTGCTGACTTGGTTTCAGCATTTTTTGTTTAGAGATATGTTTGCAGTATTTTTGTTCACAACAGTCTTGTCCTTGGCACAGTTTATTTTGGATGCAGTACCAAAAAGGCCACGATTGCAGTATACTTGGTTTCTCATGTTTCCGGAATGGCTGAGGGACTGGGGTGGGGAATTTCTGGGCAGCCTGGCAGCACTTCTTGTTAATGAATGGGGAAGTCTGACATGAGTCCAATCTTACTCAACTGTTAGGAAATCAGTGGTGATCCCTTGGAATACGCAGAGGTACTAAGCAGCTTCCATTCAGTTTTAATTCAGTGAAGTGAATGTTAGAGGTGAGAGACTCGGATCTATAAAGCAGCATCTCTTCTATTTGATTTTTAGTGCTAAGAGCTTGGGTGGGTGCTGTGGGATCAAAGACATCTTTATTCCCTGCTTCCTCACCATGCACGTAAATAGTGATGTCTGCTGACCGACTTATGCCCTTTCTGTGAGCTTAAAAGTCAGAGGTCAAGTTCTCTTGGTGCTTTCTGAAGGCTCTAGTGGAGGAGGTTTTTGTCTTCCAGTTCTCCCCTTCCAAGAAAGCTGCTGTTTTTATACATAGCATTATTGGGAACTAATCACAAAATGAGAAACTTTGAATTTACAAAAAAGAACATCGCTTACTGCAGCAGTATGCTGGCCAGGTTTGGCTGAAGTACGCATGGTGTAAGTTTAGTTCTTTAGCTTTGGAAAAAGACAGTTTACTACTTGTATAGGGTTGAAAGGTGAATGTTGGCTTGGTGAGAGTGGAGGACAGTGTCTGTGAAACCCCTATTAGGGCTTTAAAAAGGACAGGAAGTGATTCTCTAAAGAGTTGAGTGTTTGAGGCAGAAAGGGAAGTCTTTTACCTTAATATTGTCATCTTTATTATGTGAATCTCTCTGACTTGAATAAAATACTTTGTAAGGCAGGGAGCATTTGAATGTGTGAGGAATTGGAAGACCTAGATCTTTGTTGTCTCACTCTTGTGATGCCTTTTATTCTTTTGCTAGTTGAACAAATGTATATGGAACAATTAACGTTTATTGTCCCCTGGAGACACAAAGAGCCCTCGGCTATCATCAGGAATATCATAGGTATAATAAACCATCTATTATACTATAATACTATATTGAGATCAGAATGGAGTATAAAAAGTTGGCCAGGAATGATAAAAATATATTTATTGTCTAATTCCTCTTGCACTTTAAATTTAAGGTTAGAGTGACTTACATTTTTATGTGTAAGGACTGGTTTCCAGTAAAGACTTAAACTGGGAAATTAGTGTCCTCAGTCTTCGTGCTTATTGCTGGTAGGTCATCTTGTATGTGTTATTTTTGGTTTGGTCCCATTTATCACTAATAATTAAGTGTCTATTAAAATTCCTAGGTAATGAAATGAGGCTATAAATTAATTATTGAAATTTTAACAGATTCCAAAGAGCGGAAGGAGGCATATATGAGGCTGGAGAATCTTGCATGTATTGTCTGTCTTTACATACAATTTTTCTTTGCTTTAAGATAAGAAACATTGAGGAAAATATGTATTTAAAATTGTTGAGGTCATTCTGCACTGGGGGGGCAATATTTGTCATTGGAATGAATAAGCTGAATGTAATCTAATGATAATCATTCTTCGTATTTGCCAGAGAAAAGCTACTTAAGCAAGTATAAGGGCAAAACATTTTTTTCTGAGGCAAGAAGAGAGTATAGACTGATTTACTAGATTGTCTTACTTCAGTGGAAAGGGGTCTGTGAAAATTTCACAGAGCTTGGAGTTGTGTTCCAGGATGGATGTGTCCAGTCAGGAGGCCAGGTTGGTCCGCCAAAGGGAAATGCACTGCTGTAAACTTCTGGTTGGGAGGAAATCAGGGGAAGCTCACACTGTGAGAGTTGGGAGGAACCAACCTATAGTCTCTGAAGTAAGGTTTTAGTGACCCTCTCCTGTCATGGAAGTTTGGAAGCTGGTTAAGCCTCAGAGTGCTGAGCAGAGAAAGTGAAGAGTTCTTATTTAACAGGTATTAATTAGGACCTTCTAATTCTGAAGTCTGGTTGATGAGTGATATTTTTGTGTAAAAGTTCAGTACTTCTGGGCAGGCTGGCCACATTTCTTCCAACTGTTATCATCTTTGACACCCAGGCAACCGGTTTCATTATCAGCTGCACTCTTCCTCCCCGTACCTTACCCCCTCTCTCCTCTTTTTGCTGTCTGGCATTTTCTCATTTTCTTCTTTCTTTATCATTAGATGTTCTCAATGTCAGGTTTTCCTTTCAGCTATGAAACAGATTTTAAAAAGTCCAACTCAGGTGGAAATGTCAAACTTGATGTTGAGTTGAGATTGTGGTTCTTGAGTAGACTAAGCAAAATGCCTCCAATTTTGAGATTATTACTGTGGCATACATAGTCAGTAAAACAAAGACCAGTCTAAGCTGGTATCTTGGTGGCTATTGTGCCGGAGGGGGGGTGCTCTGATGCGTGTTAAGCACATTGAACAATAGCAGCACTGTTTGTACTTTATGAACTGGGCGTGCTTGTGTGACTTTCAGCTTCCCGAAATATTACCCACTTAGGTCGAGAGGATTAGAGATTCAAGGCCTTAAACTAAGGGTGCCGGAGGGGCTTTTCACTTTGTTCTTCTGTCAGAAAGTCAGTGTAATCTGTCTTCAACCTGTCTTTTTTTTTCATTTTATCATTTTGTATCAAATTCATTTTATGAGAGAAAAATAGGATTATTTTTATCCAGATTTAAAAAATAATTCCAAACTTCACATCCTCAATTATAATTTAGAAATTCACATGACTTTTCTAAGCTGTTTCTCTCCCCTCACCCCCAGTGGGAGCAGATTGAGTTTTGGAATTAATTTAGATGAATATCCTGATGAAAAGACTCAGAAAATGGTGCTTCTTTATTGACCTGGAATGGAAAAATGGAGGAAGTAATAATTTCTCATTAAAAAAAAATGGCTGGTAATATTCCTTATTAAAATGCTTAGGGTTCAGACAGTAATTAGCTCTGTTTGAACCATTGAATATTTCACAGTTTTGCTGACTCCTAGTCATCCAGGGGCAGGAGCTCACCTTCATGAAGAACATCTAGTACAATATAGATGTTAGATTAATAGTAATGGTTTAATAGGAATGTCCAGTACTTTAGCCTTAACGTAGACTTTTAGAGAAAAGGGAATTTTAGAAGGATCTGGAAATCTTTTCATTTTCCTCAAGACACACAGAATTTTTTTTTATCACAACTCTATTATTCTGTAATAAACAACCTGGGTATTACTTTTTTTTCTTTCTTTCTTGAGTGTATTACTTTTTAAAGCCTTGACCTGTACAAATGGCAGTTTCTACCTGTCACCAGCATGTTGCTGGCATGGAATGTTGGCTGAGGGAAGCATCAAGGAGAAGAGGGGGCTTTGCCGGTCAGTTTAAAACATTCCTGTTCACATTTATTTCATCGACTGATTCCATGCAAACACTTTTCCAGTTGCCTCTATTAAAGTCCTTTCTCTACTTAATACTGTCTTTGATTTTATTTATATAAGGGAGGGAGGGAGGGAAAAAAAGGAGAAGATTAGAGGACTGTTCAAAAACATTCTTCTTTAAAACTTAAAATTCATTTTAGGGAGACCTTTGCAACACTGAACGCAGGTCTAAAAGGAATGAAATGATTTTGAGTGCCTTTGCTCTCTACAGAAGAATTTTATAAGAAAAAAATTAGGTTAAATTCAAACTTTTCTTAACCATAGAGGGGAAAAGTTTAAGATTATATGTATTTTAATGCTCAATATTTCTTCCTTGGGAGCAATTTTTAAAAGATGTTTGCGCTATCCAAGTTGTTCTTCCAGAGTTCTTGTAAATGCTAAGAGAACACACGGAATTATTAATCAGATGTTGAGAATTTATTATAGCTAGTATGTATTTGGGGGTATAACTTTATATAATTTCAAACTTGTAGAAAAGTTGCAAGAATAATATTGGGAATAAATGCTTCAAGATAACGTGATATGATAGTAGTAAGCAGCAGGTGCCCGGGGGAACATGAAGGAGGAACATTTAACCCAAACTAGGTTGTCAGGGAATGATTTCCTGAGGAGAATTTTTCTAATTCTTTGCATTCAGGTGAAACATCGAAATCACAATTTCAGAGCATGGCTATTCACACACAGTCAAAATAAGTAGGAAGTTAAGTGTAAGGGCATATATACCTGCCAGACAGACAGCTGCAGATCTGTGATTATCCATTACACAAGCTTTATCAGAGAGAGTTCAACTGAAGTGTTCGTTCAGAAACTGAGTGACTGTATGACCTTTACATTAAAAAAAAACAAGTACACGGTAAACTTCTTTAAGTGTAGAATTGTATACAGTGTACATTCAGCGAGAGGTCTTCGTTTTGCCTGACCTCGTTTGTGCCCCCTACTCCTTCTTAGGGACTGCATTACCAGCTTTTGGCACATGCTTTGGATATAGTCTGTATGCATATGTGTGTATTCTCTCTCTCTCTTTTTTTTTCTGCTACACAAATGATAGCATACTGTTCTAGAAGTTGGGTTTTTTACTCGACAGTCTGTATTGGACAATGTTTCCTATCAGTCCGTATAAATCTACCTTGTTTATGATAACTGCATGATGTTCCGGCTGTGCATGTACTAGGTTGTTTTTAGTGTTTTGACATTGCAAGCAGTGCTATGGGAAATATTTTTGCACCTACTGTCTTGTGTGAATGTTTCTTTAGCATGCATTCTTAGAAGTGAAATAACTGGGCTAAAGGATAGTAGACTTCTGACAGGTTAGACAGAAAATGTAATTTAATTAGCATTCTTATCTTGTAAAACAGTTTTACAACTTTGGGTAAAGAATAGAATAAAATAGTTATACTGCATTGAACCAGAAATGCCATTTTTTTTCCTGTTGACTGCTGTTTGATAGGAGGAAACTTAACTGGCTTTAAGAGAAGGTGGCACTTACTGGTTGGAAATGAGCTAGAGTATCAAAGCAGTGTTAACCATAGTTATCAAAGTACCGTTGCATTGATTCTTGTTGCTTGTATCTCAATTTTATCTTTTCCTTAATGTAATTAAATGACTGAAATGACCTGGTGGTATGGTCCTGGAAAGCAAAACTGTCTTCTCATTAACTTACTGCTTCCATATGGGTCTTAAATTTTCACGGAGACGTAAATACTGTGCAGCACGCCAAGCGTAAATGACCCTCCATTCCCTGCCCTAGTTATGTTCTGTGGACACTGCCAGCAGTGGAGCTTACAGTTTGTTGACTAAATGTTTTGATGAGAAGGTTGGAATCTAGAATCTATTTTCTCTCTTCCAAGAATACATTTCTGAGATTTCACAGAGATGACCAGACTGTTTTTGTATTTTATTGGCTCTGTAAGTAATTATTATGGGAATAATCACTTAGAGTACTAATAGTAATAATTGAACATTTTATCTTGAAATATTTCTGTCTAAAATTATTTAACTGTCACCTTTGCAGACTGCAGGCTTGGGAGAAAACACAACTACTATCTCAATTGTTTGCTTCTTTTTTTTCTTTTTGAGTAAAAGTGGATTTATTCAGAGAGATACATCCTCTATAGACAGAGTACGGGCTGTTTTAGAAGGCAAGAGAAAGGCTGTGAGGGATGGGGGTGAGTGTTTAGTTTAAAGTAAAAGTAGATACATACTTCGTAGACTGAGTGCAGTCCACCTCTCTCAGAAGGGAGAGTGGCCTCAATTGTTTGCTTTTTAAGTGTAAGTTTTAAAAGCCTATTTTGGATAGGAGTTTTCCTCAAATGTGTAAAACACTTCTGTGCCTTCTAAAACATGGTATCAATTATCACTACAAAAGTGATCTAATTGAATCAGTTTTTAGTGAGTGGGGCCACCATTAGAAACTTGAGTTATTCTTAATAACAAGATAATATTAATAATGATGTTCATAACAATGATGTTCTCATAGTTGATTGAAGTATAAGGAAGATGCCTCATATCAACTGGCCCAAGACTTTCCTTGTAAGAGCCATACTCCCAGATCTGATTCGTGGTTTCTAATTTATTGTGGGTTATCCTGGCTTCTTAGAATTATATGTAAATTAAAAGCGAAAAGACTGGATGGGGCCAGGAGCTGTGCTGTGATTGGAAGCCAAGTGGCACTGCTACTAAGTGGTCAGATGTGTAAAATCTGTTTAGGTGAGATGTGATTGTAACTGGCTGAAAGGGGGGTAGGGTTTAGTCAATATTATGGTGTCTGTTGGTAAAACCATTTGGTGGCTGAAAATCTGATAGGAAGGAAGGACATGGCTATTGTCCATTAAAATAAAATACTTGATATTGGTGACTACAGAGGTGAAAGATAATGTTTTCCAAATTAGCAAGTCATGGTATATCTTACACCCCAGAAGACAGATAAAACTTAAAACCGTCTTCAGGTCTGAATTCTGTAATTCTGCAAAATAGGTACAGAAAATGTCAATAGGTTATCTTTAAAAAGTGGAGGACTGTTCATATAGGAGCAGTAAAGGTACAAGAATGGAAAAAAACTAAGTAGTAAAAGACAGCTAAGGGGTGGCTTCGCAGCTTTTTCAGTGGGATAGTTATTATTGATATTTAAGGAGGGGTGGCTAACAATTAATATTACTCTACCTTTCCAAAAGATAGCTAAGGGGTGGCTTCGCAGCTTTTTCAGTGGGATAGTTATTATTGAGATTTAAGGAGGGGTGGCTAACAATTAGTATTACTCTACCTTTCCCCTTCTAAATTTGGAATCATCTAAGAAGTAGATTCCTTAATCAGAAGATCAAGATTTTTACAAATCAGCCTTATTGGTGGGGTTGGCTAGAGAATATGTTGTATATCTGTGGCCCAGTGGGCTTACTATAAATATTCTGCCCTTCCCCGAGTCAAACGTAACCCAGAAGGTTGCTGGTTATCTGGGACACCCCCTCACCTCTGCCCCCTGCGGTTTGCTTATTGCTGCGTGGAGAGAAGTGCAGGCCTGCTGCAGACCATGCCTTGTCCTCCCGGTGCCTCAGCTCTCCTTAAGAGTCCACAAGGGGAGGGTCATGGGCATAAGTTTCTTCTCCCAGTGGTTGAAGTGTTGGGGAATGAGGCCTGAAACATAGCTGACGTCTCTCTTCAGGAAATATGACTGGGAAATAGTGGGCCTCTACTGGCAGTGTGCTGGTGGGGTGCTCCCCCTAACCCTTTACAGAAAATTGAAACATGAGTTTAAATTATTAAAGCAAAGAGAGTTATAGATCTCTGTCCTTAAAAATTCATAAAAATGGGAAGAAGTCAGTCTGGTTATAAATATTTGGGTTAATCTGGAGACAAAGGCAGAGACTGGGTGATTGCCAGCAGCCTCTCTGTGGATGCTTATTAAGAAAGCATTTGCTCACTACCCTGAAATACCTTTTGCTTCAGTTTGGTTTTGAAGTCTTGCCAGCGAAAACATGTTAAGACTTTTACATTTTTTATTAAATATCTCATAATTGTACTCTGAAAATTAATTATTTTCAAGGTTATCTAATTCAGTAGGATTATTCTCTTCACATAGTAAGGATTCAGTTATACAGAGTAACAGAATGCTGGATCTGTACTTGTTGGTTTTAGTTTGTTCTTGCTAATTTCTCTCCTTCCCTTTTCTCCTTTTCAGAATCCTATTCTAAGAACTCAGGCACTCCCGTATCCACCATGGTGTTGGGTCCTGAACAGAAGATGCCAGATGGTAATTTATAGCTCTGTGCTTTTGTCTAATTTTTATTTGGAATTAGGTTTAAGCCAGTAACAGAGATTTACCGTATTGTCCTTGTCCAATATTCCAAAAACAAAATTGCCCCCCCCAAATAGTGTCATGAAGACCTGTTCCATTCAGAGGTCACCCCCTGGTGACTTAGGCCATAAATGAGAATGGATTTGCAACCACAGAGACTTGCCTCATTTCTTATTTCCAGTTCTAAAACGAGCCAAGATTAGCTGTGGGTTTGGTTTCTATAGCAGTAATGCTTTTAAGGGAAGTATTATTTGTAGCCCTGGCATTAAACTTCTAGAGTGCTTTGGCTGCTCATGGCACTTCAGATATACATGGAGCAGTAAAATGCTGGGCTAGCACCTTATACCGTGTATTTGAATAGATTTCTTGAGTGCTTTGACTAATCCTTCCTGATTCTAATTTCTTCTTTAGAATTTCCATTCCTTTTCTGGAAATTTCCTTCTGAGTTCAGTGCCACTTAACAGTGAAGTGGGTCAGCTCCTTTTAGAAAGAAAGCTTTCATTTTTCTAATTGGAGGTTGCAAAGTTTTCTTGGAAACAAAGATTAGAGCTCTGTGGTTAAAAATAGCCTTTTGATGGCTACAGCAAACTGGGCTTTGTATCTTTCTGGTGGATTAGCCCTTTTCTCCCAGACCTTCCCCCTCCCTGCATTTAAAATTAAATGCAAAATGCAGGATTTAGGGAAACACTGATGACTAGTCTGAGATGAGCCCTTCTGTCACAAGCTTGATACCTCCTCCCTCCCCCGGCTCTTCACTGCCGGCCTTAGTCAGGAGGCAGAGGGTTCCTGTTGGGTGGTTTCCCTGCAGCTTCAGATTTTAGCCTGAAATGTGGCAGGATTTTGCCACTTCCACATTTTTTGAGAAGCCTGATGGAGGTATAATGTCCAAGGATGATTCTTTCAGTAAGTCCTACCAAATGAGGGGAGCTGGGGAGAGGGATGTGTCCCACTAGACTGACCTATTTCCTGTCTTCTAAGAGTTAGGATTTTAGGTTACCAGGGGGTTTAGTGTGGGAATGTTATATATTAAGCCCTAGACATCAGTGTTTTTAGAAGAAAATGAAATGGTTCTCAAAATTGGCGAGTGGGAATAGAAGAGTGAAAGTAGGGAGAAACCATTGTGAGGTTAGTGTTGAAAACTGATGTAGAGCTCAGTGACCGGGGAAGAAGAGTGAGGGGTGCTTTTTTACCATAAACATTTTTGTATCTCTCAAATTTTAAACCATGTGAATATATTGCCTACTCAAAAATTAGTTTATTAAAAATAAAAATAAAGTACAAAAATTGGGATAGGGTCAGGATGGTCTTGTGCATTTAGGTATTAAAAAGATTTAATTTCAGTATTTCTAAGATTGAGTTGTTAGTGTATTTTGTTCATTTTAATTAATTTCTTCTCAAATCTGTTACTTCAGAAGATGCTTCTGGAGACCATGGGGACTCTGCCAGTCTCAGTGCCATCAATCCTGCCTACAGCAATTCCTCTCTTCCGCGGTCCCCCGGCGGGCACTCGGAGGAGCCCTTCACTACCTACTTTGATGAGAAGATTGCCATTCCTGAGGAGGAGGTCAGTGACAGGTCCTTGGAGGAAAACATTATCTAGGGAAAACCTATGAGTGAAAAATCCGCTGGACAAGTCAAGGTTCACCAACCTCAGACCCAGTTTTGCCAAGCAATCTCTGAAGACCTAATTTTTGTAATCAGAGCAAACAACTGTTAAGGAAACTGAGGGCCCTGGAAACCTGTTGCCAAGTTGTACAAGTGAGCGTTTTTTGATCAAGAGAGTATGAATTTCATGTTCCCTTTTTTATTGTGGCTTTTGTCCCATTTGAGTCGTGGTTGGACACAAAGGTACTGATATTATTGCTCAGGTTTTAGAATGAAAGGCTGTTGGAAAGAGCAGTTAGGGGAAGGGCTCTTATTTGGACAGAGAGGTGGCCACCTTACTGGTAAGAAGTGGATAAGATTGAAATGAAACTGGACACACCCAATATCTGACTTCCTAAATCCTTTTTTCTTATGAAGCTGATATTGTTGATTTACATGTGATAATAAAATAATAGATAAATTAGATCAGCAATTTAGAGGTGATGATTATTTTGATCTCTTTTCCTCTGTTGTATAGTACTCTTGTTTTAGCTTTCGTAAACTCTGGGCTTTCACGGGACCAGGATTTCTTATGAGCATTGCTTACCTGGATCCAGGAAACATTGAATCTGATTTGCAGTCTGGAGCAGTGGCTGGATTTAAGGTGAGCATCTAGTCCTACCTCTGTCCCTTTTAAACACTGCACACCTCACATCCTTTTCCTGTACTCTGCCTGTTGCATATCAACCTCAGTGGCTACGTGCTGTTACTTCATTGGCAGTGACACTTAGATGAAAAGTACTTTCCATCTGTTTTTAAATTTTATTTTATCCACATAGTTTCCCTGAACAAAGGAGAAACTGCAGATGGGAGAAATGAAGGCTCAGAAAGGTGAGAGGTGACCTAGCAGGTTCTGTGTAGAGTGTGATGCAGAACTCAGGTCATTTGATTCCTGACCTGGGCTCTTTCCTGAATGTAGTGTTTCCTATTCACATTGCCAAACAACCAAACAGAAGGGACCCCCCTGCCCCCACCCCCACCTAATGAGTGTTATGATGAGATCTTGTTCTTGTCTAGTTGCTCTGGATTCTTCTGTTGGCCACTATTGTGGGGCTCCTGCTCCAGCGCCTTGCGGCTAGACTGGGAGTGGTCACTGGGCTGCATCTTGCTGAAGTGTGTCATCGTCAGTATCCCAAGGTGAGGAGTTTTTGTTTGTTACTCATATAGGAATCTGTGTGTCTGGCCCCACTGTTATATTGAAATAGTGGAGAACTTGGGAGTCAGTAGCCCTGAGGAGTGGGAGTCCTACAGAAAATTCTGTAGCCCCTCTTGCTGCTAAGCCACGTTTCTGTGCTCTTTCAAAATCTAACTTGAGATTCACCTTTCCCAGAAGGTTTCCTTGGAAAAATACTGTTTGAGTAAACATTTGCCTTTCACTCTGCCTTCTGGTGTGTATCAGTGCCCGGCTCGTGAAGGGGCAGGGGCATTCTCTCTAAGCACTTTCCTTCTTACGTCCATATTACTCCCTCACTTTGCATTGTGCATATTTTCTTTTTCCTTTGTCTTTGCCTTCAGTTAGAAAAAAGTGAGTTTTTTCCTTTTGCTACAAACTATATGTGGCAGGATCTTTGGATTTGTTAATAATTATTTTTCAGTCTACCCTGACCCTGGAGTTTACACTGTCCTCTATAGCTTCCTTCTGGACATTTTGGGCCTTTCTTACTGCTGCCTAATGCAAGAATGAATCCTGTGTCTGGAAGACAGCTTTGAACTGGCTTGATCTTTAGATAACATACCAGTCTACCTCCAGTTTATCTAAGTGTTTAGTCTCCTTTCCTGGCTGTGAGAAAGTATCCTTAGCTGCTTTTTTTTTCTTACGTGCTTTTCAAAAAGAAAAAAAAAGAAACTTGGTAAATTTAAATTTTTTTAGCTTCTCTTTCCTCATGTATCTTATCAGTTGTTTTTTGTGACATGTTTTGGGTAGTCAGTACCTGGAGGGCTTTTTTTCCTTTTTTTTTTTTTTTGCCTCTGGCCTCAGTGAGCCAGCATTTTCTAAATTTCTGCTGGATTGTTTGACCAGGTTAGTTTCCAGATTTTGTAATAGGACTCCCAATTCCAACCACGTTGCCCTGAGTCCCTTTGCGTATCTGTCTTTTTTCACTTGCTTATGTATTATCATTACATTAAGGATGACTGCATCTTGATTGTGGTAGTGGGTTCATAGGTGTATACATCTATCAGAATTCATCGAATTATGTGTCTGAAATATGTGTAGTTTACTGTACAGGAGTTACACCCCGATAAAGGTATTTTAAAAAAGAAAAGAAGAAAGGATGACTCCAGCCTTTTCACATTTGTTTTGTCTCTTCAGCTATGATCAGGAAAGATATTTTCTTCTGCAGTCATTTTCTTTTCTGTCCTGAACAATATTTTGACCGTATTAGTATCCTCATTTTCCCCTAAAACTTCTAGGATTGCTTTTAGGCAAAAAATTAAGTGGAAATAATTACGGAAATTCCACTCGCGAGTGGAAAGGAAAAAGAAAAAAATTAGGGTCCGCTGTTGCCCTGACCTTGGTTCACGGGCTCTGCCACATGGAAGCACCTTTGCCTTCTCCAGCTAGGGACCAGGTGGAGCCACGTTCTGGTACTGCATCTCTAGACCGAAGGCTTATAAAGGACTGTTTATGGGTCAGTGCCAAGATGTGCCTTTCCAAACCATGGAGGAAGTTCTTAGAAATGATTAATTAGAACCATGTCTTTCTGTTGTTTGATGTTTAGGTTCCACGAATAATCCTATGGCTGATGGTGGAGTTGGCTATCATTGGCTCAGATATGCAAGAAGTTATTGGCTCAGCTATTGCCATCAATCTCCTGTCTGTAGGAAGGTGAGGGGGGTTTTCTCTAGGAAGTAATCGGTGTTTTGCTAGATTTCAGAACAATTGTGAAAACAAAAAACCAATTCATTTTCAATTTCCAGGATTCAACTCAAATATTCAGTTTTTTTCTGTGGAACTGTTCTGGAACCATCTTCTCTCTTGGCAGATGTGGGTTCTGTATCTTTCATGTTTTCACGTTGGGTTACGCATACTTCCACTATACAGTGTGTGGCAATGTGTATTACAGTTATTTATTTGTGTATCTGTTTATCCCACTGGACAGTGAGCTCTTTGAGGGGTAAGACCCATACTTTTCAACTTTGTATCCTTAAAGTCTGACGTAGAGGACAAAGTTTGAATGAATGTATTTCAGTTGGTGCTGTGATCCTAAACTACCCAAGGCCTGGCCTTCAGCCACTGTTGCCTCTCCCCCAGGTCCTTGCTTTTCCAAGTGTTATGTATCTGGAGAGCTGTTGGGAAGAGGGTTTCTCAATGTTTCTTTTCTTTCCTTTAATCTCTATTTCTTATCTCTGACCTAGGATTCCTCTGTGGGGTGGAGTTCTCATCACCATTGCAGATACCTTTGTGTTTCTCTTTTTGGACAAATATGGTAAGGAGAGTGGGAATGGAGGGGTCAGTCAAAGGAGCTACTTTCCATCATGTAACTAATGGGGAAGTCTGCCTTCTGTGAGCTCACTGCTGCGTTTTCCCCTTTAGGCTTGCGGAAGCTAGAGGCATTTTTTGGTTTTCTGATCACTGTTATGGCGCTCACGTTTGGATATGAGGCAAGTGTTACAGGCTGTTCGTTAGCTTTTTAAAACAATTTTTTCCCCTTTTGTTATAAATGGCAGTATAATGCTAGGCCGGTTTAATTGTATCGCATGTGTTAATAAAAAGCCATTCAGCCGTGGGCCAATTTTGAAAAATTATGGTATAGCAAGGACTAGTGTCCAGCAAGGCCTGCAGGGACTGCTGGGTCAAAAATGACTATATTTTCTAGGACTTCCCAGACTGGATTCCCTGGGTCCAAATTGGCCATCGCAACAACAGAACATCTTGGAGAGGGTTAGGGAGCGGGTGGTAGGGTTCTTGGCAGTTAACTTAGAGGGGTTCTATTTTTGCTTATCCTGGTTGATGCTAACTGCAGCTTGGAGTTTCTCTGCATTGCAGCAGTTAATGAACTATAGGGGATAGTGTGGAAATGTGGCGGATATAGTGCATTTCTCCTGGTTTGTGCCCCAACCCAGACACTCCTAGGAATCAGTACCATTACGTGCTGTAATAGCACCTTTCTGTGTCCAGTTGATTTCTGCTTATTTGGCCTAGCTAAATTTTAAAAAATATATCTCTACTATGAGTAGATGATACAGCTTGGTCTAAGGCTTTCAAGAGAAATGCTGAACCAAGAAAAAGTATGTGTGACAAGTGTTTCTGAATGAGTCTCAGCAGATGCTCCTGGCCAAAATAAGTGATTTTTAGATGAGCTTATGTGAACACAGAAGTGTGATTAGTGTGGATAATCAAGAATTGACTCTGTTCTTGGATCTGTCTCACAGGAGTTATTGTGAAGCTAGTGTAAATAGGCCCTTAGCAGCCATTTTATTTCTTTAGAATATTAATTACATTCTCTACACATCTATTTCATATATCTAAAACATGATGTAAAATACCTGGTTACCCCAGCCCTAAATTCTCTGACCTGTGCTGCTTAGTGGTTTGGGTGGTTCTGTATTCCTCATTGTCCTATGTAGTTGTTGATGTAGGGATTTAGGGAGTAAAGGCTGTGGATTGTTCCCTAGTACTGCGTGACTCCCCCAGTATCATATTCCAGTAAAGGCTGATAGCTGTTCTGTTGGTATGTAGTATGTTACAGTGAAGCCCAGCCAGAGCCAGGTCCTCAAGGGCATGTTCCTGCCGTCCTGTTCAGGCTGTCGTACCCCGCAGATCGAGCAGGCTGTGGGCATCGTGGGCGCTGTCATCATGCCACACAACATGTACCTGCATTCTGCCTTAGTCAAGGTGAGCAAGGCCTCTTGCACAGTTCATGGGATCTTTCCATTTAGTTGCAAGGGACGCACCTTTACTTTACAACTGTTAGAGCTCTGAAGGAGCAGGGTGTTTTTCCACAGTTGGACTCCATATACTTGGACACAGTTTTTATCACCAAGGTGACCAGAGATAACTGACCCCTTAGAAAAGGAACTAAAGTTCTTCATAAAAGGTCTGAAGGTGCACATTGTCTCTTGTGTTTATATCTCAAAAGCCTGGGTGGCCTTGTGGAGGTGAGAAGAAAGGAGCCCAACCTGGCTTTTACTAGTGAATCTAACGCAAGAGTTTGCTGGGAGATTTCAGAGGCCTTTGTAATTCAGATTACCCTCCCCTTAGGTCTGAAATCATGTTGCTTCTGTAGGTCAGTGATTCTTCCAGCCACGGGAACGGAGAGCTCAGCAGTCACTCAGTCACTCTTTCCTGTTTGGGAATGTGTGGTGTCTTCAAAGGGTCATGGGGTTCTTACTCACCCAGTGAACCAGGATGTAAGCTGATCCTTCCACACTTCATGTGGTCAGTTGTTTGCCCTCTGGGTCTTTCAGCAGACTCGAAACTCATGAAATAGTAAGGAAATTTTATCCCAACTAGTCAGAAAATGACTGTTGCTGTTATCTCTTTAGTCCAGACAGGTTAACCGAGCCAACAAGCAGGAAGTTCGAGAAGCCAATAAGTACTTTTTCATTGAGTCCTGCATTGCTCTCTTCGTTTCCTTTATCATCAACGTCTTTGTCGTCTCAGTCTTTGCCGAAGCATTTTTTGAGAAAACCAATGAGCAGGTGGTAAGTAAGCCAGGGTCCTGGGTGGCAGTGAATGTGATGGTAAAGAGAAGGCTGAAATGGGGTAGGAAATGTGACAGTGACTTAGACCTTAGGGAAAATAGACGTCTAGTCTCAACACTGGCCCTGAAATCACTGCACTAGTCGGGGTCTACAGTCTAAGGGCTCATCTTTCCCAGCTTTTGGCTGAGAAGGGAGCTTACCTTGAACTAGAGGTTGCCTCATGTTACTGCGCTGGTGGCGTCACATCTGTTTGGTTCTTTGTCATCCCCTTTTGTTTCCTGCTTACCAGCTGCTGGCCTACTTGTCAGTCCTGCCATTTGGTTATGACAGGTTAGGAGGAGTCAACAAACAGAAAACAGAAACTGGTTAGACAGACTGTTTTGTTATTTTGAATTCTCTGTCATCTTGATTCCCAACTGCCTATGTAGTTTTGATCAGTTTTTTGTTTCTCATCTATAGGACCTCTGACTCCTGGCTCTGCTTTGACTAAGGACTCCCTGTTCTGGGTGTCCTCTCATATTTGAAGCCTTCTTAAGAGTTCTCACCTCCTGTCATCATTTAAAGTGACCCAGCATTCTCGTATTACCTTGCCCAATCTAACTCAGTAGATGTGTTTGATGCCACAGGAGTTTAGGAAGGGTATGGAGGAAGACCACAAGGGCCGTAGCTGCCAGTCTCTGCCCTCATTACAGCCTCCGTCCAGTGTCTTACCTTCGGTGTATGTCTCTTAGATGCTCCTGTGTGATCTGTAGGAGAGATCTTCTTACCTGGGTCCTGGCCTCAAAAATAAAAATTGTTCCTAAACTGCTTTGGTTTCAGGTTGAAGTCTGTAGAAATAGCAGCAGTCCCCATACTCACCTTTTTCCTGAAGATAACTCAACACTGGCTGTGGACATCTACAAAGGGGTAAACTTATTCAGATGTGTGGTCTTTGCTCCTGAATCAGTATTCTTGGCATAGAATGTGGTCTTTTCTGTGGGTTCGCTTCAGCGCTCAGGATATCTTCTCTTGAGTGTCATTTTTCCCAGAGGTCCAGATGCCAGACAACCTTTTTGGATTACATGGAAGGGAACAGAAGATCACCTGAAAAGATGAATTGTATCAGTTATTCCCAAACTTGTGTTCATAGTATATTGTTCCTAGGATGTTGATTGGGATAACTAAAGAAAGTGTTCCTAGCAAAGTGTTCTTTATTGGGGGCCTCTCTGACCCTTTTATGCTGGTTACATTGTAAGCCTCTAAGAGTAGAATATATAGTACATAGCATTTCCCACATTTGTTTGACCTTCCTCTTCACTCCTGTTACCATCTTCCAGAATAGTGTGTTAAGGAATATAATTTGGGAAATGTGTTGTAGACTTTTTTTTTTTTTAATATTTAAGATCTAAGCAGAGGATAAAGGCTTAGGAGCCTGGAGGAGAGAAGGGACTAGACTGAGGAGAAATGAAGGAGCATCCAACAGAATCTAGAATGAGGTCAGGATCTGAGTCTAGCTTCTGGACAGTGCCCAGCACAGCACTTGGTATAGGTGGGTGTGAAGCAAAGGAGAGGAAGAAATGCTGTAGAGAAATGCTGTTTGGGGTGTGGTCTCAGAAGATCTTTGGCACAAACATCTTTCTCCCTTGCCTCTCCCAGGGTGTCGTGCTGGGGTGTTACTTCGGGCCTGCTGCACTCTACATCTGGGCAGTGGGGATCCTGGCTGCAGGACAGAGCTCCACCATGACAGGAACCTATTCTGGCCAGTTTGTCATGGAGGTACGTGCTGTTTTGACTGGGATAGTCTAGGGGAAGAGGACATTGCCTGTTTGTTGCTTCTTCTTAATCCCATGCTTCTAAGGTCTTCCTGAACCTCCCCAAACCCTTTTCCATTTCCTCTTCCAGACATTCATCCCATTTCTGTGTCTTCTTTCAGGGATTCCTAAACCTAAAATGGTCACGCTTTGCTCGAGTGATTCTCACCCGCTCTATTGCCATCATCCCTACTCTGCTTGTTGCCGTCTTCCAAGATGTAGAGCATCTGACGGGGATGAATGACTTCCTGAATGTTCTTCAGAGTTTACAAGTGAGGAAGGAACTGGGGAAACCCATATCCCATTGAGTCAGGCAGCGCTGTGTATTGCCCTTAGGTACCAAGCCTTGTACTGGTTGCTGGGGAAAATTTGGAAGAAGAAAGAGGCACAGTGTTGGTCTGTAGCGAATGCATATGAAATCCCTGGCATCTAAAAGGCTTTTAGAAATGGCTTGTTTTTTTAAGCCCGTTGAATAGGAATTATAAGCCATAATTACACATAGAATACAATTACTGTTCATTAATCCGGACAAACTTTAAATAATGTATAGGACACTGCTAGGTTTTAATGGAGGTTAAGGAGACAAGGTACAAATTTTGTAAGAGACACTGTGGTCATAATTGATACAAGGTTAATGACAGCTCTACAGATTTCAACATAATGCTCCAGCATGTCGGGATGACAGGAGTAATTTCTCATGGAGTAGATGAAGCAGGGTCTGTGTTTCCTTTTTGCTAACAGTCCTTCTCTCTAGGGTGATACAAGGACCCCCAGTGGCCTTATCTGATCTTAGTCTTTTCTTTTCCAGCTTCCCTTTGCTCTCATACCCATCCTCACGTTTACGAGCTTGCGGCCAGTGATGAGTGACTTTGCCAATGGAATGTGAGTGCACTTCTCTTAGTTTCCTAGAGATATGTGGGGGAAGGGCATCTTCATCAAGCAGGCCAATCAGACAGTGAGTCTATGTGCTCTGAGAGGTGATTGCTAGAGCTGCCCCCTCAATCTTTGACTTAGAAAATGGAGACTCTGAATGTAATCAAGACGGCAAACATGTATTTCATTTCTGGGGGAAAGTTTCCAACTTTTAGGACTTTAACTCTTCAACTTCAGCCACCGAAATTTAAGGCTCCATATTAAATGATCTTGATGAGAAAGGCATAAGCAAATACTTCTTATATACATCTTTAAACGACATGGGTATTTGTGTTTGAAATGACTTCTTGTATCTCTAGGGACTCATGACTTTTTACATTTTTAGGGCTTGTGAGATTTCTTAGGGATTATTTGATAGTATTTTTTCCCCTCTATCATTGCATAACTTTGGCTTATTTAACCTAATCTGGGGCATGAGAACCACTTTTCAGTTCATTTTGAAATGCCTCTTACTCCTGTGTACCCCAAGAAACACAGTGTTTTTTTCTGTTTGTGGACAGATTGGACTGTTCCACCAGTAATTGTGCTGATTCTTTTTACAGAGGCTGGAGGATTGCAGGTGGTATCTTGGTCCTTATCATCTGTTCCATCAACATGTACTTCGTCGTGGTTTATGTCCAGGATCTAGGACATGTGGCGTTGTATGTGGTGGCTGCTGTGGTCAGCGTAGCTTATCTGAGCTTTGTGTTTTACTTGGTAAGTCCAGTTGGGAGGGCACAGAGACATTTGGTATCAGGGATGGCAGAGGTGGGGCTGACTGTCACTCAGAAATGGAAGGGCCCAAAAGAGCACATTAACAATCTATCTCTAGGTTACTGACACAATTTACATTAAATTGTTAAATCAGCTGTGATTCAGCAATGTTTTTAACCATAAAATTTACCCTGGTTCCTAAGAGCTATCAGTTTCCTATTTCTGTGACTTCTGTCTGGTTTCTAGTCTTAATAATTCCTAACAGGAGAGTATAGTATGTTTGAGATAAGATCAGTAGTGTAGAAAGTGGTACAAGATGGGCTTGGAGAAGGGGGCCGTGTAGCATGATTTCAAATCTTTGGAGTGGGACATATGTGCGTTCATAGCCCTGCCCAGCTCTGCTACTTGATCGCTGTCCAATGAGGAAGGGAATAAATAGTGATATTCTCTCATTGAATTATTGTAGACTCATTTTTAAGTGATGGTTATAAAACATAGCTACATAGAAAAGGAATGCAAAATTATGTATACCTAGCTAATCAAAGAAATTTTCGTAAGTCTAAAGTAAATTATGTAAAAATGGTAATAGTAGTTTTCTTCAGATGATGAGGTTATGAATATATTCTTTTCTATTTTCCACATCTTCTGTAATATTACTTATATTAATGAAAAACAGCTATAGCAACAAAAGCAGATCTGCCTCCCTGTTCTACACAGATTACTATAAAAACCAGGGTTGAGGATTAGGGGCGGCAGAATTGACACCATATCTGCCACAGAGAATAGCTAAGGATGGAGGCTGGAAACCTGCTGCTCATCTTTATAACACTTACCTAGTCTCCCACACCAATGTCTGCCACAGGTTAGGTACTTGATTGAGAAAATCACTTTAGTGAATATTGAAAAATTATGTCCTGGATTGATACATCCCTTTTTTTCCCCTCCCCAGTAAACCATGGGCACGCTAAGATGATGCTGACCCTGTAATACAGGGACTTATTCCAAGGAAACTCAAGTAGCTGAGTATGTCCTTGACAGACATTGTTTTAAAAATTTGCTGTAGAAGTTAAAGGAATCTTTTCTTCCTAAATTGGTTATGAATGTGTGAATTGTTCTCAGTCAGCCTGAGGTGATTGAGATTTCAGCGAATGACCAATGTGTTAGCCTGTCAGTCATTCTCCCCATCATGAGGAATGGGGTAGGACTGAAGAACAGCCTTCTGGGAACTCTCCCAGCCAGATAAAAGAAACAAGTCACAAACATAAAGCAATAGGAATGGAGGGAACTCGGTACCGAAAATGGTATGGCAACAGAGAGCAGGTTTGCGTGTGAGCTGTGCGGTGTGAGCAGTCACGGTGGGTAAGAGGGCTTCGGAGAGGTTGGTGAGTGATGACTGTGTTTTCTCTTTCAGGGTTGGCAGTGTTTGATTGCACTGGGCATGTCCTTCCTGGACTGTGGGCACACGGTAAGCATCTCTAAAGTCCTGCTGACCGAAGAAGCCACCAGTGGCTATACTAAGTAAACACTGGATCAGTCTATCTTCCGCAGGTAGCCATCAGAGCCAGTGTGTTTCTATGGTTTACTGTGTGAACATAGCCCAAAGTATGTGCTGTTGCACAGACTGTGTTTAGGACTCAACTATTTGTTGGGAAAGACTTTGATTTATATATGTTTGAAAGATGGAGTTATTTTTCTTCCTGACCTCCTAACCTGGGAACTGGATTAGGTAGGATCTTTGGAAAGCTGACATTTGCTGCTATCATTCCAACACTATAAACTCTTCAGTAGATGCAAAGGCCAGCTTGTTGTATCTTTTTGAGAAATAATCCTCTATGCATGATTCTTAACAAGGCTATATGTTTAAAAAAATTTGGAAAATGCAATACATTTTTCAGAATACAAATGACAGGATGGGTATGCAAGTTTTGTTTATCAAAAGATAATGGATTTTAAAAGCCTGAGAAATACTTCCCTTATGCTTACTCTTTTAATTATTTTAATTATAAAAATAAAATCTCGATTAGGATGGTTTGATCCATATTAAATATAAAATTATAAGACCCCTACATCTATCAAGTTCAGGATTCTTTTAACTTATTTCCACTTTAAATTTCTCAATGAAAGTCAAGAAGGGTGAGAAAGCATAAAGAAAGTGATAAATGGACAAAATTCACCAGTAGGTGGTGGTTACTAATCGCCTTTGGAAATCACTATAAAGATTTTCCTCAGAGATTGAAAGCTTATTGAAATTTTCTTGGGAGTCCTGATTCTAATAACTCATGTTAGCACACAGCTTTCATGATACTTCTTCTCGAGCACTTTTCTTTGTAAAACCTTCACCTTCCTCCTCCAGGAGGGTAGTGATAGAAAAAGATGGTAGCATTTATGAACTGATGTTCTCTTGAGACTTTGGGGGTGAGGAGAAAAAACATGCAAGGAGAAGAAAAGCCATCTGTTTTGTGCCTAAAAGCCACCTTCTACCAGAATCATCATGTTTTTCTGAAGCATGCCCAAGATGACTTGCAAAACAGTCTCAGGAGCTCTGGATCTAACCGTTGCAAAGCTCTCTTTCTCAGCAAGTCCATAGGTATCGCTATGGTTGCAAAGTTCTCTCAGCAGGGTTGCGCTGGGCTACCTCTCTTCAGCCATTCCCTCATGGGGAAAAAGTTTGAGACCAGATGGTGGAGCTCTGGAGTCAGAGGAAATGGGGCCCTTCAGCATGAAGCTGCTGCTCTTCAGCTACTTCTGGCATTTTTACTCGTGGAGCCTGATACCATGTGGTTGTCTCAAATCAAAGCACATTTGTCTGGTGGAGATCATCAAGTCTGTTATAGCCACTGACTTGATGAGAACAGTAATGGGAATGGCGTTGAAGGACTTCTCATTTTTTGGCGCTTTCCTTCGGAGTCCTTGTTGATAGATGCTCTGTGTTCACCTGAACCCCTAAAGGCATTATAACCGGTACTTTGTACAGTCAAAAACACAGACTGGATGAACTGTCTTTTCTCTGGCATTAAGGGTAAACTACTGTGTTTCGCTGGCTGTACCTTTATCTTAGCCCCTCCAGTAATGTAGCACAGGATCATGAAAGACAAACGTCCCTAACTTCCTCCTCATGTCCGTCCTGCTCCCCTGCCGTCATTCCTGGAACCGGTCATGTGGGTGTACTCTGGACATTTTGGGGACTGACATCTTAGTTCTCGTCTGGCTGCAGTAGGTGAAGGCCAAACTGACATAGAAATTCTTTGTAAAGACGGTACAGTAACACTTACCTTTGACCTGGGTCTGCCTGGGTCCAGTCAGTCTCAGATTCACAAATAATTATAAGCTCAGGTAAAAGCTGCTAAGTTTTCTTTTAACAGTTGTGTTTATGACTTGCAGTGATGAATATTTTCTTCCCAGTAAAATGGCATTTTATCACTATGTGTGTACTATCTGACAGTGTGAAAAACACTCCCATACTGTATTCCATTTGATCCTCTCAGAAAGTGTACGGTCTGTTCAACCAGTACTCTGGGTGCAATAAACAATGTTGAGAACTGAAGTCTTCCAGTGCCACCATGTGCAGTGTGTTTATGTGGAATGTTTAAGGATATACAGTTGTACTTTGTGTGAATTGGCCCTTGTTCTCCATAAATGTGGCATGAAATATAATTGTGCTGCTACAGCATACTGGGAATTAACAAGGATGGGGAAGCACTGCAGTTTGGCTCCTGTGAGGTTCTGCTAGTCTTTTTACGAGTGGTTACAACTAGCGTTTAGTGACCATTTAATGTGTAAACTTGGTTTGTAATTAAAAACATTTTTTTCTTTTTCCAATTTGGCTTCTTGGGTATTTTTTTCAACCTTGAAAGTACTTTATTAAGGGTCTCAACAACATTGAAATAGTGAAACACTGACTGCCACCTGGAATGACATATTAAACCCACACTATTAGTGAATTTCTTTCTAGAAGGGATACAGAAATACAGTTGAGCCCTGGACAACTGAGGGCTAGGGGCACTGACCCTTGGAGTAAAAAAATCTGTGTATAGTTTATAGTTGGCCCATCATGTCCAGTGTTCCTCCGAATCTAGGGGTCCACATCCTTGGATTCAAGCCAGTCTTGGATCATGTAGTACTGTGGTATTTACCATTGAAAAAAATCCATATACGAGCAGACCCTCAACAGTTCAAATCCACATTGTTCAAGGGTCAGCTGTACTTAGGTTTAGTCCCCAGAAGACTTGATGAATTGCAGACACCAAACACTAATTTCTATTTACCCATTTAGTCAGATAGTTTTGCTATTGCTAAAGGTCACAGCGTTGCCACATTTAAAGTTGAAAAAAAATTGTTACTCTGTCTCTCTCTGCTCTAAGCTGAACATTTTTCTATCTGTAGTCCTGTTTCATCATTGAGATAGGCTTTTGTAGTCTTTTCATGCTGCCAATAAAAAGTAAGTATTTGAAAAGAGAAACCAAAATTGTTTAGCTTAAAAATGAAAGAGCATTTTGGCAGATCTGATATAAATGGTAATATTGGCACCATTTACTGAAAACAAAGTTCATGCACAATAAACTACTAGCCTTGTCATCAAACACATGACCAGAAAATCTAAGCCGGCACTTAATTTGTTCCAAAGGTGTCACTAGAACTTCATTTTCCCTTTCTCTGTTGCAAGCTTTCCCTGTCTGTCTTACAGGAGCTGAATACTGTAAGTAACACTGTACAAGTTATCTTGGGATTTTGTTCTCCATGTTATCCTTTCTCATTTAGCTCTCCCTTCTTAACTTGGGTTTAATTTCAGAAGAAAAACAGAATGCATAACAATTTGAAGATCCTGATTTGAAACATTTCCTTTAGCTCTGCCCTCTGGAGTGCTTTCTGTCCTTCACTGGATAGGACCAATGAATCTAATAAATGTGTCAGCTTCTCTTGGCACCTTAGCTTCTGAATGTTAAAAATGGCTAACACTTAGTACTGTGTGCTAGTCCTGGTCTGAGCACTCGTGATCTCACTAATTCCTATCACAAGAGGATCAGACTCTATATAGATAAGGCAACTGAAGGGCCAAAAATTACAGTAACAAATCACTAGTAAGTGGGCAGTTGGCATTGGAACTTGAAAAGCTTAACTCCAGAGTTAAGACACCAACCGTTGGTGTTTAGCAGCACCGGGAACATCAACACATCAAAGAATTTGCTTGATACTCTGATTAGTGCTAAATGTTTTAGATCAGAAGTTGCCAGCTGGTAGACTAATTTTGTTAGGCCTGTGCTTAATTTTTAAAAAGGTGAATGCTTTTTGGTAGGTGTGGAAAATGCACAGGGCCCTCTATGTATGATCCAACCCAGCAGTAATTAAGAATAGCCTGTTTATTCATTTGTATGCCTCTGTGCCCTTGAGTTTTAGCCAGTTTCTGTGCCCCTTAGCCCCATTTCTCAAGTGTCTTCAGAACAATAGGACAAAGTTCTCCAGCGAAGTTCTAGCTACTGAGTTGTCCAAGTGACACATCTGGATATCTTGAGACTAAAAAATGCAACCCTTGCTTACTACATAATGAATGAGGCAGCCCCCCACCTTAGCTTATTTGGGAAAAAAGGCTGCAGTGAATTGTCAGTGTGTCTGACAATTGCTCTTGGTTACTCAAACCTGAGATACTAGACCCTAAAGTGAGTAAGCAAGCTGAAATCTGAAAAGCTGTTTCTCTGCTCTAAGGCGAGTGTGACTCAGTAATTTCCTAGCCCTCTAGTTGAGAATAGTTTTATCTTGAGCTCCATCTGGTTTCATCTTCACACAAGCCTGTGAGATATATACAGGGTAATTTGTAGTGTGTTAAAAATATATTTATTTATAATGTGAGATAGTATCTCACTATACTTGGCATTTTCAAATGTACCATTTATTCCCACTTTACTAATATATAGCATAAGGCTCCAAAAGGATCATGACTTGCTCAGGGTCATAGGAAGTGGCAGAGTTGGAGCTTGAACCCATCTCTACTGCCTTTTCCACTATATTGTGATAGAAATATTCTCTTCCTATGGATTTAGTCTGCATTCTGCATTCTGAGCACTCATATGATCTCATTTAGAGGATCAGTCTCTATACAGGTGAGGCAACTGAATGGCCAAGAAGAGGCTGTTGGTGCCAAGGGGCAATAACATTCCTAAATCCCTGAGCCATAACAGTAGGGCTCAAACAAGACTCACTGGTTGTCCCATGGTGTATGCAGAAGAGAGAAAAAGAGTAAGGTAAAACTTCCCAAATGCCAGCACAAACCATCTGGATTCAGGTCTCCAGGTGTGGGGTCTGGCAACGTGTTTAAAAGCAGCCTAAATTGATTGTGACTCAGCCTGATAAACATTTGGAACCTGGAGATAATAATCTCTCTTAGCACATGCCATTTTGTGTATGTATGTGTAATGAAAGGCTTTTTTTCTCTGCTCTGGTGCCAAAGGATAATGGAGCCCAGATAATAGGGCTCAGGATTTAGATCACTTGAAATTTGATTTCTAACATACTTGGTATTAAAGTGCAAAAGCTCTCAGTGCGTTTGCTCATAATATCCTGATTAGAAGCTACCATCCTGAGGCAGAGTGTCACAAGAATAGTCAAATTGCAAATTTTCCTGAGGGCATTTGATACTATCCTTAACTGTTTTAGCTTCTAGCTATTATGTTATATACAAATAAGCTATTTATGTACCTGTAAGCCATTTCTTTCCTGAAATAAAAATATAGCAGTACTGAAAAAAGACCTACACTGATATGCTGATTATAGGTACCTAAGTGCCAATTTCAATATTTGAATTCTTGATTATCAGTCTAACTTTTTCCCATCTTTTTGTCCTTAGTATCATCTGGGATTGACAGTGCAGCCTGAACTCTACCTTCTGAACACCGTGGATGCTGACTCACTTGTGTCTAGATGACTGACAGCCTGAGAGACTGTATAAGACCCACTTATAATTCTTTTGTGCCAAGTGTCCTGTTAACATATCTCTGTTAGTTCAGAGGTGAGTTTTGTTCAAATGTTTAGAACAAAAGGCAAAGATTTCCTCGTGGGAATTGTGTTAAACACTGCCAGCTCTAAGTGTAGGTCAGAGACCCACCCCACTGCACAATAGTCCTGCAACAGCCAAAGTTAAATGATTAGCTGTGATGGCCACACACCCCATGGGCTTGTGTCAACACTTTGGAATTTTAAAAATATATATGTGTATATGTTTATGTAAACCTGAACATAGCAGTTTGGGCAGAGTTTTAAGGTTATATAAAGTTGATAGATCTTTTGTATTTTTTTAAAAAATATTGTTCAGAGAAGTCAGATATTTATTTCGTCTGGATCACAAGTGATGAAGGTAAAGGAGACCTGCTCTTTTTCAGAATGAACTGGTCAAACTGACTTACTTTTAAAGTGATACTTGACTATGGCCAGTTGAATTTCACTTTGGTTTTAATTGACCAAACCTTGATAACTACTGTTACTAGCACATCATTTCCAAAGGAAACCTTTCTTCTGTTTGGCAGTTAAATTTAACCCTGGTTGTTGGCGTGCTTTGTGATTGTTATTTTCTTTGTTGTTGCCTTTCTTGAATATTTTTCAGAGATATGATGGTACTTAATACCTAGTAGCAAGATCCAGAAATCATGCTTTAACCAATGATCAGTTTTCTGCGCTGCATCGTAACTCAGCCCATTCTAGCATTTAAATCATAGGTATAAAAAGAAGAATTCTAACACTTGACTTTGTGCGTCCCAGCAGAAGGTAATGGAAGTATTAGTTTTCTTTCCAATGTTTGTACAGTCCCACCATGTCTTTTCTTCCCACTTTTCCTATTCACACTCCAAACACCATTTCTAGGTCCAAAATCTATTTCCAGAAATTTCTAATATTGGCTCTCCTAGGGAATGCTAAGCATTTTAAGATATTTATACCAAGTGATTTGAGATTAGAACTAGACAGGGACTTGAAAAATTAGTTCACATGTCACAGACTGCCTGCCTTCATGTGGACTATAGATTTTTTTGACCCCTCTTTGTAACCAGAATTTTTTTTTCTATAACATTTTTATAATAAATTAATACAGTAAGTTAATATTTAAAACTTGAAAGTTTCTGCATAATTATCTGATCTAAACATCGGAAGACTTTCAACACTAAGCTGACAGTTCTTCATGGAAGTACAATTGACTTGAACTGAATGGCCACTTCTCATTTTTAATGGAATATAGTCTGGGGTGGCATCCACGCCTTCTCTCATTTCCTTCCAGCCCAAAGACATTGAGTTTGCAAACCTGCAACTCTTTGTATGTTTAAGCATCATTTTCCTCTTTCAGCATAAAAATTAAATATCTGACCTCTCTGCCTTATTTTAAAACTTGGTACCTTTCAGTAAGACACTTTTTAAAAAAATCCAGACATTGCCTATCTTTACTTATAATGATTTGGTCCTCTAAGTGGCAGGGAATTTTCTAAGATGGTACTTTAAAATTGCCTCATTTCTCCTTCGTGGCCCTTGAAACTTCTGATAAGAGCAGCAGGCTTGCAGCGCAGGTTAGAGTCCTTCTCATCTTAAAAATGAAACTGAATTAACATCAGTTATCAGCCTTTACTTGAAAAAGAGACTTATAAAGTGAATTTCAGTGTTTTGGTTTCTTTGTACAGAGACAGCAACTCTAGATGCCTCAGTTTGTTGGATTTTCCTCCCTCCCTGGGCAATTTCGTTTCTTAGTAGTTTCATTACCAGAGATTGGGGGAAAGAAGGACAAAAAAAAATCCTGTTTTGGAACTCATAAAAAAGATAAGGTGGTTGGTTAAACAGAGATTAAGTACTTGGGGGATTTCTGTAGCTTTTCTCCATTATTTAACTGTATATTACTAGGAGCAGACTAGAGTTTACAGAAGTTTATAAATACAACCCTCGGGTCATGCAACTGTAATCAGAAAATTTGATAATAAAGCAAACTGAATCATGCTAAAACCAGTAGAGGAAATTGATGTCTAAGGAGTGAGTCTTGGGTAAACTTTTTTGCTAAGTTAAGAATATTTAATCATTCTCTAATTTGTGATTTAAAAATCTGGATTTCTATGTTATGTGCTTATATAGATTTTAATATATTCAATCTTAAGATTAACCTAGATGTATTTACTCACTCAGTTCATGGGGTTTAACACTACGGAGTCAGTTTGTAAAAGGATGCTCTGACAGCGTATACTCAGAGTGTCAGAAAAACACAATTAAATAATTGTTACTGAGCAGGTACTACTATAGAACTGTGTATTGGCCTAATATAAAAGGTAGTCAGAGCATATCCAGGCACATGAAGTGGTTTAATTAGTTAATGAGGAATCAGAGGTTATGGTAGCCAATGAAAATGGCTGTCTCAGTTTTAAACATTTTGATAGTTAGCCACCAAAACTTTGCCCCAGAAGTACTGTGCAAATTCAGGGACTCTGTATCATCTATTTATAAGGTCTTCCTGCAATGACCTTCCCTCTTTACCCAAGCTAATGTGGATAAATGGGCATCCTGCATGCTTAACTTTTCTCTATGTAGGATTTTACATTTTAATTTAAACATGATTTGTGAGTTCTCATGCATAACTACTTCCAATAAATATTTTACATTGCTTTTCTCAAGCAATAAATGTATTACTTTAGTTCTTTCAGAGTAACAATACAAAATTCTAAAACTCTGTTTGGTTTTGTGAGAAAAGTCTGTTTCTGATTAAACACTTCAGTTGATGTGTTTTTAATGCTGAGTATATATTGAGAGTGGGATCCTTCTGGTAGCCTGAATAGAAACATCTTTTCATTGTGTAATCAACAAGGATGGCATCTCTATGCTCGCTGTCCTCAGTTTTCCTGACTTTCACGGAACATATTAGAGCCAGCTGCTAGGATATTTACTCTAGTGGAATAAGGTGGTTGGATTCTTTTCCTTGCCAACTTTCTGAAGAGGAGTGTTGACTGAAATATGTGTACTTGTTGGTGGCACTAGAAGGGCCTCATGATAGGTACAAATGGCAACTTTTAAAATAATTACCCTGTGCCCGTAGAGAAAAGTGTATATAATACACAGAACAGTGGGCTAATGTCTAGAATGTGGACGTTTTCAGATATTCCTACATCTTTCTCTTCCCCAAATACTAGACTTCACCTTCCTGTCAGAGTATTCCTCTGCTACAGGAAACATCAGGGAAGAGGAAATCAGCACCACAGACCATCTGATAGTGTGTTCTTCATTTTAGTTCAGTAAAAAAAAAAAAAAAAAATATATATATATATATATATATATATACACACACACACACATACACACATATATATGAATACATAGTAAATATGTATGTATGTTTTTATATATATATGTATGTATGTATGTCTATGTCTATGTCTATGTATATATATGAATACACACGTTTTTTGGTTTTCTTTCCCAGGCCTGGGGTCTTAGAGAGTAAATCTGAGTCATAACAGTTCTGACTTCCACAAAATCTAGTTAAGTTTTTTGGAACCCTAGGGCAATTACAGAGGAGTTTACACAGGCGAATGTAGCATTCAGTGTTTTGTTTCTTGTGTTTTTCTACAGTGTTATACCAGATTAGCCGTAGCTTATCTGGACTAAATCCTTTCACCCCCACAATACTGCCATCTGGAGGAAAAGGGATTTTTTAACAACTTACCTTTGTGCCCCTAGAAATGCTTTCAAGAAGTATAAAAATGAATACATAGATATTTAAATGTTAGACATTTATGTTTGTGGTAAAATAGTCAAAGTTTCTGTATAAGAGTGTAGCACACAGTGGTGAACCAAAATTAAATAACAACATGACCATTCTCCTCTGATACAATTGTTGCCCATTCTAAAAACGAGTCTATGAAAGCCTTAATTACCTAGTCCTATTTGGGAAAAATTAAGCGATGAATTTAGTTTAATATGGATATAGAAAATTTAATAAACATTTAATATGGAGATAGGATGTTTTCTGTAGCCACTATATAACTCCAATTTTCAGATTGATTTGGCATAATATAGATTATTTTCTACCACTAACTAGAAAATAAACATTTTATTTTATTTTATTTTATTTTATTGAAGTACAGCCAGTTACAATGTGTCAATTTCTGGTGTACAGCACAGAAAATAAACATTTTAAAAGTCAGAAAATCATGTCCTAGGTTCTGAAAGACATCAATAAGGATATTTTTTGAGTTGACAATTTATGATTGTTGATTTGGAAATCAGTTTTTTAAACAATTGATACTCTACAAGGCTATGAGAATTCTGTCTGAAACGTCTGCAGTATAATTTGCTATGTATTGAAAATTCATTCTTCATAATAGTTTTTAGAAGGCTTCTTGTCTTTCTATTTATAGGTAGTTTCATTTTTTGGACACATTGAAGAATCGAGGTCTGATGTAATCCTTATACATAGAATAGAGAACACCTAGAAGCAAAAAGATGTGTATCAATAGAGTACCCATGGGAAACAAACACTAAATTTCTTCACTTGCATTTTTCTGAAACTAACCCACAATTTAAAAACAGACGGCAAACACCTTCCATCTTATTAATTTTTGGCTTGAATCACAGAAGTGACTCCAGGGGGGAAAAAAATCTAAGGGCCCTTTAAGATCAGTATAAATCTGAATATATGATGATGTTACTATGCCAAGCTAAAGTTTGAATTTTAAAATATTGTTGAAAAAAGAAAGTGGGAAGATTTGGGTAGATGTTGAGATTAAAAACCAATAGGCATCTCAACGTAGCAAACATCTATTCAGTGTCTACTTGTGCTCAGTATCCTGAAGAAAACAAAGGTGATGGATCCCACCCCTGCTTCTAGGGATTTGCGGTCCAGTGGGTAAATTAGCTATGAGTTTAGGCAGATGAGACAGATGTACGTCTTCCCCAAGGATGAGGTCCTAGGGTTATGCAGAAAGGGGGAAGTGGCCAAGGAAAACAGCCTGCGGAACAGAGGAGCTGCTTCAGTGAACTCCAGGTTGTCAGCAAACATTCACACCCAAAGCAAGATAAGGAGTCACCGATTTAAACTACAACTCATCCCACTCCTCATTCTTATCAATTATTAAGGCATCAGAAATCTAGTAGATTGTCTATACTAAACGTGTACTTCATTTTCCTTCTGCTTTCTTTCAGACACTGCTTATTAATACCTACAGCATAAAGGGTCAGTAAGATTGTTGTTTTCATCTCAGTTTGATGGCAAAATGAGGCAGTGTCTGCATAATTTGCTAATGAAATAGTACTGTAACAAAGATAGATAAAATTCAAGCCCTCCAAAATTGAAACTTGAATCATTGGCGGTATCTACTGAAATAACATTCTCAGATTCAGAGAGAATTATGGGACCCATTTCCCTGTGCTTATGAAGCACAGATCATTATGACCTCTGACCTGCCTCTTAAATGTGGGTGTTCCTTGGAGTTCTGATCCCAACTCTTTTCTCACCTCATTCATACCTGTTGCTTCACTGGTAAGCAAGTGAGATCTCTTTTCTGAGTGTGAGAACCACATATATTATATGTGACATTTCCACATCCCATAGGTAGGTGGTCTCCAAACTTTTAAATTGTGTTTAAGTAAATATGTTGATCATGACCCCAACATGTGCATTTATTTTTAAACCATATAAATGTACAATGGTCAGTCTATGTATTAGTAAAGCTTTTTTGTTTTTAATATAAAAATATTTTCTTCCCACATCCCCATGGGTCTCCTTATACATCACTTGGGTATGAGTATTCTAATTGGGAGACATTTAGCATAAGCATCTTAGTCAGTATAATATAAAATTAAGAGTTTAGGCTCTGGAGTAGATTGCCCATGTGACTGTAAACAGGTGACTTTTCCTCTCTAAGCCTTGGTTTCCTTATCTGTAGAATGGGGTAATAACAATACCTATGTCACAGAGTATTGTTGTTTAATAAAGACTCTGTCTGATCATGAAGGCTTTAGATCATACCTGAATTCATGCTAATGAGGTGACTCACAGTGGGCTCCTAGATAGCTTCAGGATGTGGCTAGTCATCCCAGAAGACCAACCATGTGGTTAGAGGGTTCTTAGACCTCCAGGGAGGGGAGCAGGACTGGAGATTGAGTTCAGTCATTTGGCCAATGAACAGTCAGTCATGTTGTTATGTATAATGAAGCCCCAGTAAACCTTGAAGCTCAGTGGAGCTTATGGTTGGTAAACACATGGATGTGCTGGGATGGTGACATGCCCTGAATGCACAGGGAGAAGCTTTTGAGTTTGGGACCCTCTCAGACCTTACCCTATATGTCTTGTTATTTGGCTGATTTGTATATTTTATAATGAAGCTATAATTGTGAGTATAGTGCTTTCCGGAGTTCTGTAAGTTCTGCTAGTGAAATATCAAACCTGAAGGAGTCTTGGGAAACCCTAAATTTGCAGCCAGTTGGTCAGAAGTGCAGGTGGCCTGGGGACCTCCAACAGCTGGTGTCTGAAAAAAGGGAAGTCTTTTTGGGAACCATATCCTGAAACCTGGGGCATCTGATGTGAGCTCCCTGTGGTTAACATCAGTATGGAGTTGTCCCGCACTATACCAGGTGGTGTCAAAATAGGTATTTACTAAGATTAAATGAGATGATGATATATAAAGCAGTTAGTGACTTGCACATTGTAAGTACTCATTAAGTGTTAGCTATTTTTGTTTTGTGCAATATGCACTCTTCCTCCCATCAAACCTATTCTGTCTTCTTCATTTGTTATATTAGTGAAAGGCAAACCTTTTGTCTGGTTGCCCAAACCAGAAACCTAGGAATCACCCTTGATTCTTCCTTCCTTCCTTTTCCCATTCCCTTAGTTGCTGAGTCCTTAATATTTCTAGAATCTGTCTCTTCCCCTCTGTTGCCATTGCCACTGCCTTAAGTCAGATCCAATTCATCATCTAACTAGCTTCTGCCTTTTTTTCTCCCCTCCTTTGCAAATCATCTCTAATCATTTTCTTTTTTCTCTTAACACTTTTCATGGTGATATAAATATGCAAATAGTAATGGTACGTACAATAGGAAATAGTATACACAAATAGGAAAATAGTACATAAAATTTAAGTGATCACATTAACAGACAGTTGTAGAGTGAACACCTGTAATTATGGGTCAAGATACAGAATATTACAGGCATCCTAGAAGCCTCCCTGGTTTTCCTTTCTATCCATATATATTACCTGTTTCTGATCTTTCTGAAAATCAGGCATCTTTCTAAATTGCCATTCTGCCTTCATTACTCCCCTGTTTAAACCCTTCATTGGCTCACTTCATTTTGTTACTCCTCAGGACATAATCATATAAGCCCATTGGGGATTTATTTTATATCAGTTTAGCTAAGCTGTAACTATGTTTTCCAGAATTCCCTTCCCTACATAGTTCTGGGTTAGCTTGGCCACGAGGGACATTTTGCCTGAGATCTGAAGGGGAACGTTGAAGCAGCAGCTGCCATATTTTGTTGCGCTTGGAAGGCTTGGTCCAGGGTGCCAGGTGCTGTTACAGCTTGTGCATGTTGCTGATCTGCTGGCTCACCTTGCTGTTGTTGGCAGCAGTCAGGCCCACAGATCCTTCAGCTCCTTCTGGAGCTCCTCCATTAGCTTCTCTGGCTGCTAGGCCAGGTGTGGAGTAGCTCCGTGATGGACGGTGCCAGCTTTTCCTAGAGGTCATGCCATGATCAAGGTTGGAGTCAGCCAGCCTCTGAGTCAGGTTTCCACCTGTCTTTGTGGGTTCCAGCTCATCCCTGCGGATACCAGTTAATTTGTTCGTCCCAACGGCTGCCTTGTTAACTTCAGGTGCCAGGATTAGAAACATAACCAACAGTCTAACACCGACTGTTTAACCAGCTCTCAAAATTGCTTGTCATATCTCTATAATAAATTCCTTTTCATATGTCACTACTAGTAGTTTTGTGTCTCTAATTAAATCCTGACTGATCCAGAATTTGCTATCAGAAGCTTCCAGAGGAACATAACCATGAGGATACGTTCTTTGAATTGGTTCCAGGTTATCTGGAATTGGTTCTCTAATCTGACTAGATTTAAAGGTATTAATGGCCTTTTTTTCCCTAGTGACAAAGCATATGCTAGCAGTCCATGGCATGCAGTAGCAAAACATTTACAAATTACCACCTCTTAGATACCCTTAATCAGGTGCCTATAGAAAGCAAAGCTTTGGGTGGGCAAGTATTTACTGCTATCGAATATTTAGTGGAAATAAGGACTATAAGGTTGGTTACTTCCAAGTGTGCTGGAGAACCTGGGAAAACAGTAAGAGGGGCCCATGGCTTTTAATTCCGAGCTCAAGGGCTTGTGAGGGACCTGAAAGCTTTATGGCTCTCCAAAAAGAAACTCTTATCTCCTGTAGCCATGAGACTGATATTTCTGAAAAATATACACAGGGACTAATCCTGTGAATGACTGATCACAGCACAAATTCCCAGCCTCACAACACCTCTTATGTTAATGTTAAGGCATTGCTTTGGAAGGAGTGGGACTCTGAAAATTGGGATGGGGACATATGGGCAGATTTCAGTAAAACCAGGTCCTTGAGCCCCTATATTTCATTGGGACTCCTTTGCCCGTAGAAACAGTCCTTCTATCCCTGGCCGAGAATGACTGAAACTTGGACCAAAGGTCATCTCCACTAAGTGCAGTTGAACTACTAGGACCTCTTGGTGTGCTTCCACATAGCGCAGGGATTCTTCTTTACTGGCGCAGTTTTTCTCTCAAAGGAAGTCTTGCAATGTCTGGAGACATTTTTGGTTGTCACAGTGGGGCTGACTGGATACTGTTGGCATCTAGTGAGTCGAGGCCAGGGATGCTGTTAAGCATCCTGTAATGCATAGGACAGTCCTCCACAGCAAAGAATAATCCAGTCCGAAGTGTCAATAGTGCTGAGATTGAGAAACTTTGCCATCAAGGAAGGTAGCCAAAGGCTTAGGGAGACTGGAATGTTCGAGTGGATTTATCCTGGTTGCTCAGCCCCTCAATATATCTACTTTCTTCTGCAATGCTGTGAGAAATACATTTGTGAAGGGAGCCCTGGCATCCTTGCAGAGTTCTCTGGTGACCATTTTCTAAGCCAGAAATGACAGAAGGAACTTCTGGGCTCCCTGAATTCAGTGAGGCCGATGAGATTGTGCGATGGCAGGGATCAAGCAGAAGCATTTAGTTGGCAAGAGATGGAATGCATGATCCATGTAATGGGCAGCAAAGCCTAAGCAGCAATCAGAATAATCTAAGCCACAGAGATCTTTGGCATTGGCTAATTGATTATGGTGTACCTAGAGGTGAAAGTGGTGGGCAGCGTATAAGCAGAAAAAGTCTAGGTTTGGCAAACAGAAGTTTGACTTGAATCATCATAATACAGAGCCATAGCCCCTCAACCAATTCCCAGATTTGAGTCAATTCACAGACCCAAAGTCCCTAGAATAAACGAGAGGGCAGATCTCCTTAAGGGAAGATCCTGTTACACAGCCCAAAATGCAAGTACTATAAATCTTCCTTGTAACCTTCCCCAAAGGGACTTCTGACTATTTATCACAGTGCCTGTGTAAGAGGAAGGGGAAATAATCACATTTGTGGGACACTGTTAAATATTGGTTCTGAACTGATACTGATGTTTTGGAGAATGTGTGTTCTACCAGTCAAAGTAGGAGTTAATGGCGGCCAGGTGGTCAGTGGAGTTTTGTTGTGGTTCTGTTTAGCAGGTGGCTGGTAGGTCCCGGAACCCACCCTATGTTATTTCGCCAGTTTTGGAATGGACATGCTTAGCAACTGTCAGAATTCTCTCACATTGGTTCCCTGAGCTGTGGAGTAAAGGCTTTTCTTGTAGGGAAAGCCAAACGTAAACTATTCTAAATGCTTCTATCTACCAAAGCAATACTGCATTCCCAGAGGGATTGTCAAGATTAGGGCCACTATCAAGGACTTTAAAGGTGCCAGGGTGCTGATTCCTATCACATCTTCATTCAGTTTGCCTCTCTGGCCAAAGGACAGATGGATCTTGGAGAATGATAATGGATTTCTATTAATGTCATCAGGTGCTCGGTCTAACTGCAGCTGCTGTACAATTGTGATTTCATTGCTACAGCAAATCAATATAATTTTTGCTATTTGGTTTGCAGCTGTTAATCTCGTTGATTGATTTTTTCTGTATAGTTTTTAGTAAAGACCATGAGAAACAATTTGCTTTCATCTGGCAGGGCCAGCAGTATATATTCAGTGTCCAGTCTCAGCACTGTGGAAACGCCATGATCTAGTCTGCAGGGACCTTGATCATCTCTCCATTCCACAGGACATCACATTAGTCCACTATAGTGATCTGATCTGACTATCAAGGGGAAATTGAGTTACTACTAATGGTAGGGTAAGGAGGAGTGTGTCTGGAGTGCATACCTTCTGGAGCATTTCTTAGTACTGTTATGTCCTGTGATAAAAGAAGGTGAAAAATTATACCGAATTCAGGCAGGATGGTTAATGACCCAGATCATTTAAGAATGAAGGTTTGGGTCAACACACCAGTCAAATAACCATGAATAGCCAAGGAGTTTGCCTGAAGGCAAGGGAAGGATGAAATGGCCAGTGGAAAAACAGTTCTAATGCCAGCCAGCCATGACCACCTGACCAGCTGCAGAAACAAAGACTGTGACAGTTATGCATATTTCTTCCTTATTTTGATATGAACACACTTGTGTACACATTCACCCATTTGTTTCCTACTTGCAACTTCCATTTACCTACCAAGTATTAATAGTAGTTAAATTTATATCTCAGGATTTAAGTTACAGGATATCAAAGGGAAATGCGACTCAGCTCAAAGACGAATCAATGTTACCCAAAGATGGACAAAGGGATTTTGTATCCTCTTTTGGGAGAGAATTAACATGTTTTTGGTTATACGAAGGATGGCTGATTTTGCCATTTGAAGGTAAGTGTATCGAAAGAGGTGTATATGGATGCCAGGTTGACAAGGGATGGACAGTGATGGATTGATATTGTGTCAGCTTAGCTAAACTGTAACTAGGTTTTCCAGAATTCTTTTCCTCTTATTCCTTGAGTAATTGCACAAGAGACATTGTGCATGAGAGTTAGAAGGCAGAAGTGAAGGAGCAGCCAAATTCTTTTTACTCATGGAAGGCACTGTTGCAGCTTATTTTTGCTTATCTGCTGGCCCATATTGTTGGCATGGGGCAGCAATCAGGAGTGCAGCTACTGTGGCTCCTGCTGAATTTCCTCTTTTAGCCTCTCTGACTCCTTGGCCAGGTCCATGTTTAGCCCCAGGATGAAGGGCATCAGCTTTTTCTGTGTCACTCCCGTTATCAAGTTTGGAGGTTCTAGACCATCCTGTGTGTTCCAGCTCATCCTTCCAGGTTCTAGAGTTTTCTTGCTTCTCTCACTTTGCATGTATTTTTTTTCTAACTGCTTGCCCTGCCCACTTCCGGTCCCAGATCCTGGTACATAAGCAAAAGCCTCACAATTACATAAGCCCAAATACCTATAATAAGTCTCTTATATATAATTGCTGCTAGTTCTGCAGACTCATCAAACACTGATTGATTCACGTACTCTACCAAGCTATGCAGAGTTCCACTAACATACCATGCATCTGTGCCTTTGTTTTTCCCTCTGACTTCCTCCTCTGCTTAGTTAATTCCTTCACATTCTTGGCTCATCATATGGTTTGCATCCTTCGAGAAGCTTCCCCTGGACTCTCAGCCCTGGTTAAAAGCCCCTCGTTTCTGCTTGTGCTTCCAAGCTTGTGCTTGTGTTGTCTCTGTTGTAGTACCTATGACTTTACATTGTCTTCCTCTGCCCTTGGTCTCTCTCTCTAAGGAGACTAAACTATTTGAGTGGAGGGACTGAGCCTTACTTTTATATCTCTGGGCCATGACAGTGCCTCACACATAGCATGTGCTCAACAAATGTTTGCTGAATGACGGAAATGAGGGCTGTTGGTTCATAGTAAAATTTCTTCTTGTCTTTTGTTCAAGACTCGTATATCACAGCTCATAGTAGTAAGATAACTACCATAAAACTTACCATCTGCAAGCCCCACACCCATCATCCCATAATCCTAGACCTACTCTGAGGCTGATTCTACTCCGCACTACGTGCTGGGGAGCTGAGAACATTGTGACTTGCTCTCATTTTAGCTGTTGATACAATTTGAATTAACCAGATAATTTTATACCAGTTCTTTGGATTTGACTATGTAAGTATTGCTTAATGTATAGACTAATAAAAAAATGCCTATTGCTCAAATTTGGAATAAAAGAAGAACAAGGATATTGAGATTGGCGAGCTCTAAGAATGTTTTCTTCCCAATTAAACTATTTTAATAATTATATTTGCTGTTCAGATAGGCTGGGAACTATGACTACTGCTCTTAGCTGAGCAGCAAAGGCTAGCTTCTATAACCACTGCTTTTAGCTGAGGTATAGAGGGTACAAACTATCACTGCTCCTTTTACTATAGGGGATAACAGAATCTATAACTTAGTTCCCTACTGGGTTTTTCTTTTTTTTTTTTAATTGAAGTGTAATTGACATACAGCATTATTGTGTACTCCAGAATGATTCTATATTTGTATGTATTGTGAAAGGATCACCATAAGTCTAGTTAACATACATTACCATACAAAGTTACAGAATATATTTTTCTTGTGATGAGAACTTTTAAGATCTACTCTCCTAGCAACTTTAAAATATGCAGTGCAGCATTATTAACTATAGTCATCATGCTGTACATTACATCCCCATGACTTGTTTTGTAACTGGAAGTTTGTACCTTTAGTCTACTGGGTTTGTTTTTTTTTTCAGTGCTTAAAACACCAAGAAATTAAGCCTATAACTGGGCAGCAACCTCAACCAAGTGAAGATCACTGTCTTTCTTACCATTCCTCCTCCATTATATCATCTTGACCCAATACTCATCTTCTACTATGAATGAATGAATGAATAAAAATACTCTCAAAGACAGCTGAACACAAGATACAAATTAGGTAGGTTACCTAGAGTCACAGCTCCTACAACAAATCCTTGGGCAGCAACTCTCATGTGAATAAGATGAATGGACATTTTCTGATATCTTCTGTATTTTAACTTGTAAAGACCATAGGACACCACAGTCATAAAGCCAGCTATCCCTGTGAATTAAAAAAGTAGGGATTATATAAATTACAGGCTAAAATTCCCAAGAGTAGAGAGTTGAATAAAAGACTGTCCAAAGGATCAGTACCTGGAAGATAAGTGGGCAAGACACCAAGGAATACTTCACTCGTGGATTCAGTACTTGCGGTTTTGACTCTTCCCAGGAAAACCTGAACCATATAGTGTAGTAACTTGTCTAGTAAGTTCTAACCTTCCTGAGGCATGACTTCAGATTTATAGGCTGCAAGGCTTTAATCTGAGGTAAGTCACTTACGTAGTGAGTGAACCAACCAAAATCACAGCGTCCATAGCTCTTGGGTGTTTGGCTTTACTCCTTCCTCTCTACTTGTTTTCCAGTAAGGAGTAAATCTAGTAAAGTGTAAAAAAAAAAAACAACTTTAATCTTCTGTGAAAAATGGGAGATGTTAAATTTTAATGAGAGGTGAAAAGGTATGAATATTTGCACAAGAAGTACTTGTGACCCTGGGAAGAACTGTGATTCTGGAAAACTCTAGAAGCCCATACAAATACTTCTGCATTCCCTACAAATGTCAATGGGTGAATAGTCTGCTGTGACCACCCAGGTCCTGTGTAAACGGCTCTAAAACAGAAACTGATCAACTGAATAGAAGGGATTCTAGAAAGCAATTTGAAACCCTGTGAGAACTTCATCCATGCCAAATCAAAATAACCAAACAACAGATAAGAGAATAATTATTTAATAAATATTGTCAGTACAACTGAATGGTAGAGAGAACTAACTTGGATTTGTATCTCACACCAGACCTTACATAAAAATTCTGGATGAGTTAGAATTAAATGTAAAAACAAAACAAAAATGTCAATAACAAAATCTAGAAGAAAATAGGACAGCATATTTCTAACATCTAAAAGGGGGTAAGGCAGACTTAAAAGAAGATGACAAGGACAAAAATGCTATATTTTGACATAAGAATAAAGAAAATGTTTGCATAATAAAAGTATGGGTCTGTGTTTTGGATCCCTCTTCTGCTCTGTTGATTTATGCGCGTATCCCTTCATCAGTACCACACGGTCGTGATTACTGTGTGTAATTGTAGGCTCATATAATGAGCCTTAATATAAGGTAGGGCAATTCCTCCCATTTAATACTTTTTCTTTCAGAAAAAGATTTTTTTTAGCCATTTAAGGACTTTTGCCTTTCCATGTAAATTTTAGAATAAGGTTGTCTATGTCTACAAAAACCTTGCTGGGATTTTTGATAAGAATTACACCAAACGTATAGATGAGTTTGGAGGAGACTTGACATCTTTACCACACAGAGTCTTCCAATCCATGAACACAACAACCTTTACGTTTATTTAGGTCTTCTTTGATTTCTTTTACTAGCATTTTGTACTTTTCAGCACATGGATTCTGTGTATGTTTTGTTAAACTTATACCTAGGCATTTCATTTTCTTTAGAGTGATTGTAAATGGTCTTATGTCTTTAATTTTGGTTTTCATATGTTAGTATATAGAAATGCAATTAATGCTTATGGAGGATAGCAGGTGTTGATGAACTATGTTGGCACATCTATATCTCTGTGGTGAGTGAGATATACTTATTCCCTCAGAATCCATTTAATAAGTGGGAATAAGAATCAGAGTAAATAATCACATTTGTATATGTATTCTGTAGGCTGATTAACAATAAATGAAACTGAAATAAAAATGACAAATGTTAAAACAGCAAAAAACAAATAACAGTAAAACAATGACGCTAGGTACATTGAGAAACAGTTTCAATGCTAAAAGCTCTATAAGTTCAGTCAAATTTTCCTAGAAAGGATGCTGGAAATATGTAATAAATGATATTAAACTGAACATGCTTCCTGCCCTGGAAATTCTACTTTCGAGAATATACTCCAAGGAAATAAGCAAAAGAAAATTCAAGAAGTTGACACGAAGATGTTTACGGCTAACCTATGCGTGAGGAAAAACTAAACCCAAATGGACCAAACAGAGGAAAAACTACCATAGCTATTCAAAAATTGTAAGTATAGGAACTACTACTATACAGAAATGTACGTATGAAAGGTTAAATGAAAGAAGCAAAAACAAATAATCTATCGACACAGAGTTTAAATACATATAATGTATGCACTGGTCTTAACAGTGATCATTAAGAGTTTAAACAATATAAATAAATTCTAATAATGGGAGCTGTTTAAGGTAACAAATGAAAATGTCTTGTAAATTATCTGCACAGGACACTCCATCCTGCAGCAGAAAATACATAGTATTGTTAAAATAACAATAGCTAAACAAACTGTTCAATAATATATATAAATTTTATTATCATTTATTTTTCTAGCAAAACCTTGGCTCTCTTCCCTTATCAAATCAAGGCTCTGTTCTTACTGAAATTTGTTTTGTTTCTTTTAGAGATTAAAGTCAGAACATTTACTGTTTCCAAAGTACAGTGTCTCTGTACTTTGTATGTAATTGAATTTAGCTGGAAACACTTTTATCTTTCAACTTTAATCACCCTAAATGTCTCTGGAAAAACAATTTCATTTACAACAGGCACAGTGATTATTCTCTGTTCATTAAAATGATCTGTTCAAGTGGCACTGAGTTCTTGAATTGTTTTTCTAGTTAAAAATGCTAAAGATGAATATATCACTATAAAATTATTTGCTTCCATTTCTTGTGCTATTACAAGCTTTAATTAAATTAAGTGAAACTGATAAACACATATTACCATAAAGTAAAATTTTTATTCTTTTTGATATGTGAATAATGACATTTATGAATTTGCTAGATTTGCAGTGACAATGGAAATATGACTTACCCCTATTTAGAAGGTTTTATGGAGTTTATCACAAACTTGTGTTAAGTTCGATTTAAATAAGTTATTTTAATAGTTTCCAGACAAAATAACACAAGGAAAAAGGCATGGCTGAAGTATACAATAACAATGCTTAGGGCAGCTTAAGCATCCAAAAGAGAAGGAAGAGAAAGCTTAGATCTTAAAACACAATATTGGTGCTTAGATTTTTTTTTAATGTCCACATACGTATAGTATTTGTTGAAAATATAAACTTACTAAATACATGTTGGGAAAGGATAAAGAGGCTAAGACTCCAGATCTAATTATAATGTCACTTCTTCATCTGGAGTTTACTTAACCATCAACCTTAGCATCTGGAACATATTAGGAAGCCAGTAAAAATCCACTGAGCACGAACACCACAAAGTTCATGCTCTCAAGTGTACAGGTAGGCCCAGGCTTTCACTAAGAGCTTCTTTATTCTGAATTAACTCATAATTCTTTTAATCTTGGATATCTAGCTTCTAGTGTCACAGCACATTAGAAACAAGTTTTTGATGGTATTCAACACTAATGGAAGAAACAGAAAAGTCTATAAACATCGGAAACAAGAACTTAAAGGTTGGAGTTGCTTAGAAGACAGAGAGACGTATAAGGCTTCCTCAACTCCAGATGGAATTACATCCCGATAAGCCCACTGTAAATCGAAAATATTTAAGTCAGAAATTCATTTAATACATCGAAACTACTGGATATTACAGCGTAGCCTAGCCTATTTAAACGTGCTCAGAATACTTTAATTAGCCTGTAGTTGGGCAAGATCACCCAACACAAAGCCTATTCTATAACACAGTGTTGAATATCTCATGCAATTTATTGAATTTTGTACTGAAAATGAAAAACAGAATGGTTGTCTGGGTACAGAGTAATTGTAAGTGCATTATTTACCTTTGTGATGGTGAGGCTGACTGGGAGCTGCGGCTGCCCAGCATCAAAAGAGAGTACCATGCCACATATCACCAGTCCAGGAAGAGATCAAAATTCAAAGTGCAGTTTCCACTGAGTGTGTATCGCTTTCTCATCATTGTAAAGTCAAAGTCATAAACTGAGGAATAGTCCCTAGTAGACTCAGTATAATAAACTGCTGCTGTTGCTGCTGCTGATACTGTCATCACAGAAAAGTTACCATCCGTTCAATCAATCCCATTTAGATTGGCTGGGAATTAGTAATTTTAGATAGACCTCTAATGAAAATGGATTAAATAAAGTAAAATTTGATGCTTCATAATAATAGCTTGCATTTATTGGGGATTTGCCATACACTAGAAACTGTTGAAAGTTTGACTCATACTCATGCATAAAAGGGATTAACTTCAATTATCTGGAAATATTGTTATATGAAATAATTTCAATACTCAGAGATACTGGGTAGGGCATTATTGTGTTATTACAAACAGCTTTCCAGTATCCAGTCAAGGCTTGTACTTACCTACAGGGACAAAGGGGGAGTCTCTGGATTTCCTGATCAGTCGAGATAACTGGCCTTCGTCCTCATCTGCTGACCACTGGTTATCTGAAGACATTTTTCCTCTCTGGTAACAGCAGGGGATAAATGTGGTTGATGTGATTAATTTGAAAGAATCTGCGTCCTTCTCTCAATAAGCTCTTGATTATGTGTTCTTTTGCCTTCATTTGCCTGACATTCCTGCCTGCTCAATTGAAATAAACAGCCATCTTTTTCTTCACCCTTTGCAGTGTAGAATCCTTTCATTTGTTTAGAGGTGAAAGAAAACTTTATAAAAAGAGGTAATGATAACCAGATTCCATAAATACAAAATAAAAACACAGATCATAGTTGTGTTACTCAGTCCCCTTTCACTGCTCAGCATTTGAAATCACTGGGTACCTCAGATCTTCCACAAGCAGAACACAGCTTCTTTTACAAAATATCATTTTAAAAGAACGATGGCAGTGCCAACATAGGCAAAAATACATCCAGATTTACAGGTGATGGGAGAATGATCACTCCAGTTCTGTAGAATATGTAGGGCATTATACAGTCATTGAGATGTTTACCAAACACCTACCACGTACCAGGTGCTATGCTAGATGATGGAAATAATCCTTGTCTACACAGGTTGAATGAGGAAACTAGCAGGAGCAACTAGAATCACAATCGACGTGGTTTGGCAACACCTGAGTCTGTTATCTGTGTCTCCCAGTATTTTCAACCCTCAAAATCCAAGTATGATGGCTTCATTCTATCAGTCAGCTCTTATCAGAAAATGTAACCTGGTAAGTGACAGAAGCACAATACCTTTGGCTTACCCCACCACCTGCTGTCTGTCTCCTGGTGTTCCTTGAGCAGGTAGCTGTAGATCAGAACAGGCTTTGGAAGGCCGGGACATATTCACTTGCAATTTCCAACTAATTGATAATAGGAAAGCCCAGAACTCTTCCCTCAAGGGGGAGTGGCCGGCCGGGATTGGCCCCTGCTGGAAATTCACTAGTAGCAGCACATGGACCACAAACGCTAGGCTTTCAAAAATAACATTCAAGAAAACATTAGGCTTTTAAAGAAGGTGCATTTCCCTCTGCTTTCACAGGGGCGCTTCTAAGTCCCCTCTGTGGCTTTGAGTCCGGCTACCTGACTCTGGGGCCTGATACTAAAAAGAATGGGCGCGGCGTTACAACACTTAGTTTTGTGGGTGGGAGTGGGCAGGGGGATAGCCTTCTGAGGGCCAGAGCCTCGTTGTTTTTTAGGCTATGCGCTTGCGCAAAGGGCACTACCGTGGCCGGGATCCCGGGCTCAGGCGCCACTCAGTGGCTCTTTTTTTTTTTTTTCTTCTATGAAATGAATAGTGACGTTGACTTCACCCACTGAGAGGAATAGTGTGGAAATGAGTGTGGTAAAGGTTTGGGCTCTGTGGCAGCTGAGGGTAAATTACAAGATTTCTGAGCAGCATTGAAAGTCTAACTCAGGTTTTGTCCTTTCTCCTGAGAGCAGCAACAGAGGAAGCAAAGGGCTGGGTTCATTTGTTCATTTAATAGAGTTTAATTGAGTGCTGCAGGTAGAAAGATGAGTTAAGACAAGTGCCCTGTCCTCAAGAAGCTTGGAGTTGAGTTGGGGAGACAAATGAGTAGAGCAGCAATGAGAGCATGGTGGGATGGTGGGAGGAAGAGGCGTGGACCAATGGGAGCATAGATAAAGGATCTAAAAATCAAACTGGAGGAGCAAGAAGGTGCTTTTTGGAGAAAGTGGCTTATGGAATGTTTTAGAGAACTGGTAAATTTTAGATGAAGAGAGAGTAGGGGTAGTCCAGGCAGAGGGCATAGCTTGTCGAAAGGCACAGAGGCAAACAGCCCAAGCGGCTCAATGTATCAACCCAGACTGTGGGAGTGGCTTGTAGAGGATGGAGCTATGTGGCCAGTGGGGCCAGATCATGAGAACTTTGCATTTTAAGCTAAGGATTTTGATCTTCAACCTGAAAGCCTCGAGAAACCATCAAAAGATTTCAGGCAGGAAGCGATTTTTTAATTTAGGTTCTGGAAGCAGCAGAAAAGACAGATTGGAGAGGGTGAGGCTGAGATCACTTAATTCAAGTAAGGACTGATGCGTGCAGAAGTGGTGGGGGAAGAGAGGAAAGGTCGGTGTCTGACCGGTGTGGGAGGTGAGAGAGAGAGAGGAAGCTAGGATGATGTCTTGGTTCCCCGCTTGAGTGACAGTGACAGAAATTGGTTTTGCCATTTGCTAAAGTTAAAAAATACAGGATAAGAAGCAGATTAGGAGTAAAGGGGACCCATGGTCAGATATTGGCAGATTTTTATGGCAGTAGGAAAAGGAGGCATGAATGGGAGAGTAGTGATGAATTGATTTACTCTGCAGTCCAGCCTGGTTAGAGAAGGGAATCAAGGTTAATTGATAGCCTGAGACAGACCAAGACAGGTTAGACGCACTCAAGATCTCTAAACTGAAGAACAAGTGTGGTGGGAGAGGTGGGAGGCTAGGAGGCTGGGTTTCAAGAATGAGACTTCAGAGTCTAAAGATTTCATATGTAGCACTTTGGAGGTGATGACAGTATGCTTAGTCAGGTGTGTGGCATGTCTGTGTTCCTCTAGAAATGGTATGTTTATTGGTAGGAGCATTTTTTCTGAGGAAAGAATCTGTATCTTTCATCAGACTCTTAAGGAATCTCTTAGGACCCCATAAAAATTAAGAATTGATTTTAGGTAGCACCATTTTAACCTAATCTCACATTTTCAGACATACCTGTCATTCAGGTGTTGTGTGAGCAGAAGGTAAATGTTTCTTTATAAAACTTTACTCACAAGGGCCCTCCCCAGAGTAGGAAGGGAAGAAAATAAAAGCACACTAGCAGAAATGTAGGTTGACAGGTTAACAATTTGTTAATAGTGGCCACTTTCTCCAGTGTTTCCTCCCACTTTTTTTTAAACATTTTTTTTATTGAGTTATAGTCAGTTTACAATGTTATGTCAATTTCCTGTGTAGAGCACAATTTTTCAGTTACACATGAACATACATATATTCATTGTGGCATTCTTTTTCAATGTGAGCTACCACAAGAACTTATATATATTTCCCTGGGCTATACAGTATAATCTTGTTTGTCTAGTCTACATATGCCTGTCAGTATCTACAAATTTTGAACTCCCAATCTGTCCCTTCCCACCTCCCTCCCCCCTTCCTCCCACTTTTAATATTTGGGCAGGTGGGGTATATGGCATCATTTATAGTTATAAATAAATGTGTATTTATTTTACTATTTCAGCCTTTGCTTTTTGAAAAAGACAGTTTTTAGATTTCTTTGTTTCTAAGCTTTGGTGGACAATGAAATTGAAAAAAAAGCTCTTCCTCTGGGGTCAGAGTTAATAACCTGTTCCCATAACCTGAGAGGTAAGATAGAATTTGAATGGAGTGCTGCTGCTTTTACAGTCTTAATACTACATGCTTAGCTTGATGGGTAAGATGGGAGCCAAGATGAGAGGGACTTAGAAAATCATGTCTGTATCCATAGCACTCCATGTGGAAGTTATTTGCAGCAGCTGAAGCAAGTGCATCTCATGTAGGTGCCAATTTTTTATTGTCACGTACAAAAATGAGAGCTCTGCCGAGTTATTTTTTATGGAAGATTTCTTTTAAAAAATACTGAATCGTCAGAAGACATTATAGTGTATGATAATCCAGACAAGTAAAATTCCAGGACATTTATAGAGGTAGAATATCTTTTTTTGATAGAAAAATTCACTTCATTCTGTTCTCACAAATGCTTAAGGAGGCGAGGCCATGGCGAGAGTGAGGGACTGTGTGGAGCGATTCCAGAGCCCTTACCAGCCATTGTATATCTCATTTCATCTTCACAAAAATCCTAGGAGATGTGGGTGGTGGTATCTTCTGTTTTTTTTTTTTTTAAATTAACACTTTTATTGTGGTATGGTTCCTATGCAGTTAAACTACACATATTTCAAATGTACAATTTGATAAATTTTGATAGATGTATACACCAATGAAACCACTACCACAATGAAGATAGCTAACATTTCCATCACTCCCCAAGAGGTGCAGTTTTCAAATTCCCAGTTGATCCCGTCCCACTCCCTTTGCCGCCCGGTAACCATAAGTTTGTTCTTTATGTCTGTAAGTCTTTTTCTGTTTTGCAGACAAGTTCATTTGTGTCCTTTTTTAAAGATTCCACGTATAAGCGATATCGTATGGCATTTTTCTTTTTCTTTCTGGCTTACTTAGAATGACGATCTCCAGATCCATCTGTGTTGCTGCAAGTGGCATTTTATTCTTCTTTTAAAATATATATTTTATTGAAGCATAGGCAGTTTACAGTGTTGTCAGTTTCTGGTGTACAGCACAATACTTCAGTCATATAGAAACATACATATATTCGTTTTCATATTCTTTTTTTTTTGCTGAGTCACTTTTTTTAAAAACATTTTTTGAGTTATAGTCATTTTACAGTGTGTCAAATTCCAGTGTAGAGCACAATTTTTCAGATATACATGAACATACACATATTCATTGTCACATTTGTTTTTCACTGTGAGTTATGCAAGATTCATATTCTTTTTAATCATGTTACTATAAGATATTTAATATAGCTCCTTGTGCTTTACAGTATAAACTTGTTTATCTATTTTATATGTAATAATTAGTAATTTTATTCTTTTTTGTGTCTGAGTAGTATTCCATGGTGTGTGTGTGTATATAACACCCACATCTCCTCTTATACTAGGTGAATAAAATATTAGTAATATGTAATGATGATATTTGGATTCAAATATTATGACTTCATATCCCATGCTTTTTACACTGGACCACAGAGTTGAGGTGTCAGTTGACAGACGGCCCTGAATACAGGGTTGAGCAGCTTAAATTCAGTCTTATTTATTATTGTATTTTAATTATTTTTTTTTATTTTGGGGGAAGGAGGTTAATTAGGTTTATTTATTTTCAGGGGAAGTATTGGGGATTCAACCCAGGACCTTGTGCATGCTAAGCATGCACTCTACCACTTGAGCTATACCCTCCCCTCTAAATTCAGTCTTATGCTGAGTTAGGTACTTTCATAATTTTGAGTTTTGGGGATGGCCAGATTAAACTTTTCTGGGAGGAGGATATAGCTCAGTGGTAGAGTGAATGCTTAGCATGCATGAGGTCCTGGATTCCGTCCTCAGTACCCCTACTAAAAAATTAACCTAGTTACTTCCTCCCCCCCAAAATTCTTTTTGAATTAAAAGGAATGATTTGTTTATCAAAGGATCAAGAGAGAGCTTTAGCCCTTAAATACTCTTGCCAAATTGTTCTGGAAATTATGAGCTCATGCTCAGGGCAGGTGATGAAGGCGCAGAGGCATGGAGACCAGTTTGAAGCATTTTCTGGTAAGAGAGATTATGACTTGGATGAAGTGTTGGTGCCTGCCTACAAGGCCATTTCTTTGTAACCCAGGAAAGTTGTTTGCTGAGCTTGTTTTTCCATGGAGTGAATTGGGTGAAGGAAGGCAAAGAAGGTTAAGTCAGTTGCAAAAGAAGTGTTTTTCTACTACTGTATAGATGTAATATCTCGCTCTGACCTTAGAGCTGCTTTCCTGTCATATTCTTGAATCAAGCAATAACTGGCAAGTTCCAACATAAACGGTTTGTCATCCCAGCCATCCCCACTGAATCTATACATGGGGTCATCCAGGCATTACTTCTCAGACTCAGATGGTGGCTGTGGAAGGCAGCAGAAGGGACCAGTTGAGAGGTATGTGGCAGATGAGGGAAGACGTGATGATGAATCCATTAGCAAATACTTCCTGAGCACCTGCTGTGTAGTACGCAGTGTGTTTCACGTGTGGAGGAAGGGAAGGTGAGACTGGAGGATATTAGTGTGTGCTAAGAGATTTCTCAGAGAAGAAGCTTCTTGAAACAGCCAGAGGATGCTTTCTAGAAGGTTATCACTTTACCTGGTCCTTGGGAAATAATTGAAGGTATTGAGGGAGTTGGAAGGGGTTGCTAATTTAGGGAAGGGGAGCGTGAATTCTGTTTTTGAGGTGTTAAATTCTGAATATCAAAGGCATGGCAAGTGTGATGTGAGGTTTAGGAATCTTTTTTTCACATAGGTGGTGGTTCACAGCCTAAGAGTATAAGACACTCTGAAGGGGTTGAACATAGACCAAATGAGTTTGAGGAGATCGTTCACAGAAAAATGGTGGCAGAAGGAGGAAGTAGTTGCAAAGACTAGTCTTGAAAAGACCCCGAGAAGCGGGGCAGTGTGCTGGGGAGGCTTGGGCTTCCGAGTCAGGTAAACTACGTGGGAAGACCAGGGTGGCCACTCACTGTGTGGCCTCGCGCAAGTGACAGAGCATCCATTGCTTTCACCTTTATCAGATCAGATAATTATATCTGCCTTGGAAAGTTAGAAGTACTGTATGAAATAATTGTGTAAAAGTCCCTAGTTATAAAGAAGGCAGACAATAAATGGACGTTTTTCTTTTTAGCTGTTAGAATCGTGGAATAAAAGAATCATTCCAAGGAGAAGGTTGGCATCAGTGTCAGATACATTTTAAAGACTGAAAAGGATGCAGCCTGAATTAAGACTATTATTGCATGTAAGAAATTTCTACTTTTAAGAATGGTAAATACTGAGCAATTTTCCTTTTTCCCATGAAGTTCTCTTCAGGTTCCCAAATAGTTTCCTTTAGACGAAAAATAATACCTTACTTGATCGGCATATTACTGTTTTGTTCACTGAACTAGAACCTAGGAGCATTGCCACTCTGTTTTATTTCCTGTGCCCTCAGTTAACATGACTTCTGCCCACAGTTCTCTGGTGGTTCCATGCTTCAGGGAATTCTGGTTATTCTTTTTTTTTTTTAATTCTTTTTTTGAGGGGGGAGGTAATTGGGTTTTTATCTATTTACTTTAATGGAGCTACTGGGAATGGAACCTACCACTAAGCTATACCCTCCCCTGCTCCGGTTATTCTTTAATGTAGTCTGAATATTTTTGGTTTTAAGTACTGAGATATTTAAAGTGACACTGAATAGTTTTCTTTTTTACTTTTGTTGACATTAGTCCGCTGTGATTCATTACATCCTCAATGGCCTAACAAATAAGAATTGAATTTCAGTTAAGTTCTGTATTTTTTAAAGCAATACCAAATAAGAAAGGCTTATGTTAGGGTCAGGAGTACAAAAGGAACTATTATGTAATGTTTGCCTCACTTTCTATTCAAGTATGAAATACGTAGAAATTAAGAAGAAACAATTAGAATATTAGAACAGTTAGGAATAGAGTATAATAAATATATATATATATAATATATAAATATTGTATAACTGTAATACATTTTAATGTTTTTTGTTAGCCATTAAAATAAGTGTTATGCGCATGGACCCAGTCCAGTGTCTGAACAAAATTAGGAACAAACTGGTGGAAATAGTAGCCATCCTAAAATCTGCCCTTCAGGTGCCCAGCCCTGCCTGCTTTCTGTCAGTTGCTTGAACATACTGTGTTTCTTCCTTTTTTTTTTTTTTTTTTTGTCTGTGGCACGAGCTGTTCCATTAGTCTGAAATACTCTTTATTCATCCTCTGGAATTTAGCTCGGATACCACTTCCTCAAGGAAGCCTCTGATCCTCCTCCCCCTGGGAGGGTCAGGTTCCATTCTCCTGGCACCCTGCACTTCCCCACCTTGAGAGCACTGACCATAACTGTGTGCCCCACGGGAGCAGAGAACACATCTAGCTTCTTCAGGGCTCTAAGCCAAGCACCAAGAGCAGAGTACACAGTAGGCACTCGATATTTAATGAATGAAGTCCAGCATTTATTAAGCACTGAATGCCTCACTTCATTAACTCCTCACAGTAACCCCTTATGTAGGTATTATTGCCATTAACAGATAAGGAAAGAGACTATAGAAGTACTTGCACCAGGTTACATAATCAACGAATGACACAGCAGAACTTGACTAAGATCACTTTGATGCCAAAGCCAGTGTCTTGTTGTTTATTTCCCTCATTGCATGCAATTATCCCACTGAAAAGCCAGTTGTAAGCATGGTCCTATGTGATCTATCACAGGAAAACAGATGGAGGGTCTGATCAAAATATAGCAATGAGAGGGAGGGTATAGCTCAAGTGGTAGAGCGTATGCTTAGCATACACAAGGTCCTGGATTCAATCCCCAGGACCTCCTCTAAAGACAGTAAACCTAATTGTCTTTCCCATAAAATAAATAAATTTTTAAAAGTGCAACACATTTTAAAAAACTTTTTTAAATGTCTTGAAAACATGGAACAATGTGCTTATAATGGACATTTGTAGTGTGCCTCCCCACCGTCCATTCCTGCTTTCCCCAGCACAGTTCATTTGGGGGATTCGCACCTCTCCTTGTCTCAGTCCACATGGTCTGGGTGTGCTCAGCCCTAGGGATGAAGCACTGTGCCAGTCAGCATGATCCATCCCATTGAAACACTATGATTGACTCAGGGATGGACTTGTGACCTAGTATTGTCAGTAAGAGGCAGTTGAGACTCAGTGTAGAACTTTGGTTGGAGTTTTTGCAAAAGTAGTTCTTTCCAACTGATCTTGGGCCCTGGAAACATGAAGTTCGGTACTACTTCTACAGACTCACTGCTTGAAGCAGAGAGGAGGGCACAGGTGACCCTGGACAGTGTCTGGCTCCTGATAAGATGATCTGAGCCTTGCTCAACTGTGCCTGAGGCTGTCTGCCCCGATACCTTTCACATTTGGGTCAGTGGAGTCCTTTTTCTGCTTAAGCCTTTTTGGGTTGGGAGTTCTCTCACCTACAATCAAGGGAATCCTAACCAACACAGGATCTAAAAGACATTGGACGTGTTTTGCCTTTTTTCTGTTTCCTAGTTGCATAGTTGTAAGTCACTTCCTTAGGCTCTTGGAATGATCATAAATGCGTGTTTTCTGGGCCTGAGGAGGAAAGCAGTGAGAAGGTGGTATGGCAGTGATGGCTTATCAAAATGGGTGCTGTGGTTTTAGGAATCAGGACTTCAAAGACTTGCTCGGTAACTTGTGGAATGTAAGATACTTCACTTATTTCTTTTTCTAAACCCATAGGGAGTGAGAATACTATTTGCTAATTATTTGAACAGGAGGGAGTTGGCTAAGATAGTGCCTGTTAACTTTGTACTTCGGTGTTACTTACCTTCCAAGGTGCTGATAACATGTCACCCTGTCAGCCTGTGGCTTTTCACATTTCTCAATCCCTGACTGAACCAATAGTGAGGCAGGTAAATTAAGGAGTTTCCTACTTTGGAGAGACGATAGAGGGAGGATATTCTTGTTCCACAGCTCAGGAGGCCATAGATAAGCGGTCCCACCCTTACTGTAACATTAACCGTTTCCACCTTCAGGAGACAACAGTAAGCTTCCTTTCTTCCTGCTCTATGGAGTTCACAGATGGGATCTTTGCACTTGAACTTTTCAAAACCCATTTAGATCCTTCCAAAGTTGTTTTTTTCCAAAATCTGCTAGCTGTGTTTAGAGTTACCTGGCTGTAGAAAGAAAAATCTGTATGTTCAGTTAGCTTTATTTTCTACAATGAAGGAAAGCTCTCCTAGAGACACTCAGAAAAACGAAACCAAGCCAGCAAAGATATAAACCATTAATTTTATTTCCATTCCTAAAATGTACATGAAGTCATTGATTGATTTGATTACTTAAAATAGTCTCTTTGCAAAATCATCTCAGAAAATATACTAAGTGTATTAAAAAAAAATTCAAACTATCGCTGAAAATTCTTTTAAGCCCTCTGACTGACCAGCGTGTTTTCAAAGCATATGTGATGATTTTCCAAGGTTTCCATGACTATAAGGAACAAAGAAACCATCTTGGGACCCAAGCGGAAATTTGATCAAAGTTATCCAAGCAATGTTTGTCTACTTCTTTACAGACTCACAGGTTGCCTGTTTGGTGGGGAGGGGCCTCTTACAGAGTGTACCTAATTACAGGATTTCCCTAATTACAATAGACTTTTCTTCACCTACAATTTGCTACATTCAGCAATGTAGTAGATAATGAGGAAATAAACTCAAGAACTTTTAACTGCTTCATACAGTTTTATGGACATACTAAAGTACAGTCTTCATCTTAAGAACTGAAGACTGGAATGCAAGAGAACAAACTGATGGGATACTGGAATGAAGAACAACAAAGCTGGGCAGAACTAGGTGTGGCGTCCTGGTGCATTAATCTTGAAAGCCAGCCCAGTGATACCAAGAACAACAAATAGATTCAGATTTCTTTTTCCAAAATAAACAACCAAAAAAATTGTGCTACTTAGGTTTGGATTTTCAACTAGTTAGTATTTCTGTATTCAGTTTGTGAATTATTAAGATCTTTTCACTCCTCCCTTTTCAAAATCTTCTTTTGAGTGCTTTAACTGCTTTGAGAGCATCAGCTTCTCAGAGAGGGAATGAAATTAAAATCTCTTGGGTAACAATTTAAATAAGAAAAATCGTGAGGTTAATAAAGTAAGAATTGAGGATAATTGTAGACTTCAATTATGAAAGCCCACTGTTTCCTTTAAGGGAGGGTTTAAAGCCGATTTGTTTTGTTTTGTTTTGTTTTTGATTCTTTGTGAGACTATAGAAAATAGCTAAATCAGTTACAGCATAAACTTTTAGGGATGAAATTAACCTGTAGCTAAAAAAAAAAACAAAAACAAAAGAGTTCCCTTCTCCCAATTAGTATTTTAAGTGTAAAACCAAAGCCTTGAACTCTTTGAGCCATTCAGCTCTCTACTGCCTGCTTGCACTACTTCACAGCATATCCGTAGATGTGAGGGCGCATCAGCTTCCAGGACAGTGGGGCCTGCAAATGCTGCAGCTTCAGCTTGGAGAAGCCGGCCTGCTCCAGGGTCTTCCAGCTCTCTCTGGTCAGGCTGCACCCATCAAACAGAAGGTACCACACAGGATTCAGGACCTGTTGCCAGAAGTAATTCCAAGTTGAATGCTTAGCTGCTACATGCTCCATGAAATAAAAAGCTCCTCCCTGAGAAAGAAAGGGGGGGGGGGGAAGAAACACACATCAAGGATTTTAATTTTGGGAAAACAAACTTCTGAAATGACTGAAGGTCAGATTTCAGTGGCCCCCAAGGCCAACTTCATGAGAAGACATGGAGAAATTAAAACTTACTATGATACTATTTTGGTTAATAATGTCTGTCATCTTCTGTCAAATTTTATGCAGAGCTGCCAGTCTATATTTTCTGTTCATAAAAGTAATACATAATAATAGCTAACACTTCAAGCGGTTACTTCATGCAAGGTCCTAAGTTTAATGCCCATCACATGTTAACTCACTTAATCCTCACAATAAACTTATTTGGTAAATATTATTATTATCATTTAATCATTCATATTTTTACAGATGAGGAAACAGTCACATAGGAAATGAACAACTTGCCTGAGGTCATACAACTTGTAAATGTCAGAATCAGGTTTTTTTGTTTTGTTTTTTCATTTTTATTAGGTAGAATTGTTACAGTTTGACTGCACGTATACAATATATTGCACGTAAATACATATACACAATATACTGCCCATACTTTTAAAAATTTATGTATATGTACTAAAGAACATTTAGAACTTCAGCTTTTTAAACTTACATAGTTATCAAAGGAATAAAGCCAACCACAAAATAAGAATTAACTCAAAAAGATACATACACCCTGCTATTAACAGCAGCATTCTTTATAATTGCCAAGACAGAGAAGCGTCTTAAGTACACATCAACAGATGAATGGATAAAGAAGATGCAGCATATATATGTAATGGAACACAACTCACCCATAAGAAAGAAGGATATTTTGCCATTTGTGGCCCTTCATTCATTTTTTTTTTTCACTTCAAAAAACAGAATTTTATAACTGGCGTAAACATTTCCATTGCATCAAAAACAACAAAATACTTAGAAATAAACTTAACCAAGGAGGTTACTTATCCTCTGAAAACTGTAACAAACATTGATGAAGGAAATTGAAGATGATGCAAAGAAATGGAACGAAATCTTGTGCTCTTGGATTGGAAGAATCAATATTATCAAAATGGCTGTATTACCCGAAGCAATTACAGATCTAATGCAACCCTTGTCAAAATACTCAAGACATTTTTCACAGAACTAGAACAAACAATTGTAAAATTTATATGGACCCATAAAAGACCCCAAACAGCTAAAGCAATCTTTTGTAAGTCTTTTTTTTTTCCCCCTTCTTCTTTTTGTTCTCTTATGGTTTGATGACTAGAGAATTTCGTTTAACATTTGTTGTAAAGCTGGTTTGGTGGTGCTGAATTCTTTTAGCTTTATCTGTAAAGCTTTTGATTTCTCCATCAAATCTGAACGAGAGCCTTGCTGGATAGAGTATTCTTGGTTGTAAGTTTTTCCCTTTCATCACTTTAAATATAATGTGCCACTCCCTTCTGGCCTGTAGAGTTTCTGCTGAAAAATCAGCTGATAACCTTATGGGAATTCCCTTGTATGTTATTTGTTCCTTTTCTCTTGTTGATTTTTAATATTTTCTCCTTATCTTTGATTTTTGTCAATTTGATGACTATGTGCCTTTAGGTTGATCCTGTGTGGAAATCTCTGCACTTCCTGGACTTGGGTGATTCTTTCCTTTCCCAACTGGGGGAAGTTCTTGGTTATTATCTCTTTAAAATTTTTCTCAGGTCCTTTCTCTCTTTTCTTTCTGGGATCCCTATAATGCGAATATTAGTGCACTTCATGTTGTCCCAGAGTTCTCCTAAACTATCCTCATTTCTTTTCATTCTTTTTTCTTTTTTTGGTTCTGAAGTGGTGATTTCCACAATCTGTCTTCTAGTTCACTGATCTGTTCTTCTGCCTCATTTAGTCTGTTCTTGGTTCCTTCTAGTATGTTGTTCATTTCAGTGATTTTATTCTTCAACTCTGGGTATTCTTTATATTTTCTAACTCTGCTAAAAACTTCACTCTGTTCTCCAAACATCTTCACCATCATTACTTTAGGCTCTTTCTCAGATAAATTGCCAATATCCTCATCATTATTTCTTCTGAGGTTTTATCTTGTGCCTTGGCCTGGGAGATATTCCTCTGCCGTCTCATATTGTCTATCTTTCTATTTGTATTTCTAGGTAGGTTAGTTACATTTCTCAACCTTGGAGAAGTGGCCCTCTGTGGGAGATATCCTATGTGTCCCAGCAGTACACTCCTCTCTTGTCACCCAAGGGCCAGGGTCTAGCCAGTCCCAGGGTAGAGTCTGGCCTGCGTGGATTCCTTCCACAGGCTTTGGGATTGTTTTCTTATTTCTGGTATCTGCCCCTAGTGGATGAGGCTGGACTAGAAGCTTATGCAGGTTTCCTGGCAGGAAGAGCCGGCGCCTGCCCACTGCTGGTTGAAGCTTGATCCTGGACCTCTGGTGGGTAGGGCTGTGCCTAGAGGCGTTTGTGGCTTAGGAAGTTGCTGATGGGTGGGGCTGTGTTCCCACCCAGTATGTTGTTTGGCCTGAGGCTTCCCAGCCCTTAAGCCTACAGGGTGGGGGTAGGTCTTGGTGCTAATGATCCAATCAAGATGTAAGCCTGCAGGAAAGCTCATGTAGATGAACACTCCCAGAATGTCCACCACCAGGTTTTATGTCCCCTGGGAGAGGCCCAGCCATCCCCTAAGTCCCTAAGAGATCTTCCAAAACCAGCAGGGAGGTCTTGCCCATGTTCCTGTGAAATCACTGCCTCTGCCCTTGGACCTAGTGCATGCAAGATTCTGTGTACACAACCCAAGAGAATGAAGTCTCTGTCTCTCCCAGTCCCGTGGGGATCCTGGAGCTAAGCTCCGCTGGCCTTCAAAACTAGATTTCCTGAGTCTCCTTCTCCTCCCAATGCTAGAACTCTGGGCTCGGGAGCCTGGCGTGGGGCTTAGAACTCTCACTCCTGTACAAGGGCCTCTGCAACTTAATTCTCCTTCCTTGTGGATCGCCCACCCAGGAGGTATGGGGCCCAATTGTATCGTGAGCACGCGCCTCCTGCTGTCTCACTGGCTGCTTCTTTATGTTAACAGCTGAAGATCTTTTTTGCTACGTTTCAGTCTTTTTTTTGATGATTGTTTAGCAGTCAGTTTTGGTTTTGTTGTAGTCATAAGGAGAGGTGAGCTCTTGGTCCTACTACTCTGCTGTCTTGACTGGAAATACAGAACCAGGTTCTTAACTTGAGTGGTCTGGCTCCAGAGGCTGTCAGTACTGTCTCATCATTATGTTTATTGTAGAAAACTTAGAAAGTACAGAAAAGTTTAAAAAGAAAAACAGTCACCTTTTATCACCTTGAGATAGCTACTGTTAAGATTTTTTTGTGTACTTTTATATGAATATGTGTTTTTTCCTAAAACTAGGACTAGAATATACATTGTTTTATAACCTGCTTTATTTTATTTATGTATTTGAATATTATTCTAAAACATGGCTTAAAAAATCTTTACACAATATTTCACATCATTGAAGTTATCAACTCTTTAACCATTCTCACTTAGGCTTTTTTTTGCTATTATAAATACTGTTACAGTGAACATCCTTCTCCATAAATCTTTGTGACTGTCTAAAACTATTTCCAAATAAATAAGTTGCTAAAAAGTGGAATTGCTAAATCAAAAGTCTGTACCTTTTTAAAGCTGTTGGTACAAGTTGTCAGATTGCCTTTTGGAAAAGTTGTAGCAGTTTGCATTCATACTAGCAATAAGTGTGAGTTCCCATCCATAACTCTCATTGATACTTTTTCCCCCCGTATCTTTGTCAATTTGATATGTAAAATGATACTTCATGTTTGATGATATGCATGTCTTTAATAATCTTAATCTTAACATCTTTTACTAAACTTTATTGGTTATTTGCATTTCTTTCTGATTTGTCTGTTGATACCCATTATCAATTTTCTAATAGGCTGTTGGTTTTTTTCTTACCATTAGTAAGGGCTTTTAGTATAATTAGACTATGTATACTACAAATACTTTCCCATTTGCTGTTTGTCTTTTAATTACAATTTTTAAAACTTCTTATTTTACTGTAAAAAAAAATCTTGTAATTCATCTGAAAATTGTTCTTAGGCTCTGCTTGCAAACCTGTGGGAGTCTGAATCCATACCAAGCACTGCCTGAGACTAAATACCATGTCTTACACTTTTGTACTGTTGTCACAAGGATGTAAGTGATAGGATTAATTAAAATACTGAATTATCTCAAAGTGTTACTGAATTCATGATAATGTTTTGTCATTAGGTATTTTATTCAATCAGTGGAGACTGTGGAAATTGCTGGCCTGGGAGGTTAGTAACTGCTGCTTTCATTAGGACAGACATATAAACGTAGGTCAGGTGTGGACATAATGGAGGCTACATGTTACTAACAGGTCTTCAGAAGTTTTCTACCATCTGCCTCTGGGGGCGTATGGGGAAGGGGCTGATGATTACCTCCGAAGGCTGTGGTAAGTGTCCCACTTTTCTCAGCCTCTTGTAGTCACCCTAGTCCTGGCTGTCCCAGGCAGAGAGCTTAGAGATGGAATTCCCCCGCATTCTATAGGTAAGTGTAAGACCTGTATTCATGAATGGAAAACTTGAAATTTCCAGATTGAAAAAAAGAATTCCACAAAATAGGACAGGAGAGAAGAGGAGACCCAGGCCTGGGGAGGTGGATACACAGGTTAAACTAGAGATGCCTCTACCCATTCAGGCAACTCTCAGGTAGATGGCTAGATGTGAGGGTTTGGGGTCAGAAGAGAGATCTGGGCTAGATACTGAGATTTGGAAACCATCTGTGTATCTGTGGTAACTGAAAACTTTGGGGGCATGTGAGATTGCCGAGGGGGTGTATGTAAGTGAAATGAGAGCCAAAAAAGAAATTCCAGTGCTTAGGGGACAGGCAGAGGAAGAGCAGCTAGCAAAAGTGGCAGAAGGGTTGAAGTCAGAGAGATAAAAAGCCCTGGTCACAAGCGCTGTGGCACAGCGATAAGAATATTTGCATTAAAGTTAGACCTAGAAGCCCTGTAACTTGTGGCAAATTTCTGAACTTAACTGAGTCTGTTTCCCCAGCCCAACCCAGAGACAGTACTTGCTTTAAAGGACTCTTGTGAGGGCTAAATGAGAACTTAGTAAAGCTCTGATTCTGTTCAGCAGAGAGTAGGTGCTTCGCAGGAGCTAAGGAAGACTACCAAGAATATGAGCCCCTTGAGACTACCAGTGCTGTAAACTGGAGACAGTTACTTGCTTTGCAGGGGTGCTGTGAGATTAGTGACACTCTAGGCAAAACATCTACTGACTGCGCATCAGTGCCCAGTCTTAGGACACAAGAACCCAGGACTTGGGTATCAGAATCAGACCTTTTTCATTTACTACTTTGATGTCGGCCTATCCTTGAGCCAAAGACAGAATCACAGTTGGCCCTCAGTATCCACATGTTCTGCACCCTCAGATTCAACCAACTGCAGACAGAAAATATTTGAAAAAAAACCCAGAAAGTTCCAAAAAGCAAAACTTGAATTTGTCACATGCTGAAACTGTTTACATAGTGTTTATACTATATTTACACAGCATTTATGATTTAAAATAAAGATGTAGTATGTGTACACACACACAAACACACACACACACAAAGGAATATTACTTAGCCATAAAAAAGAATGACATAATGCCATTGGCAGCAACATGAATGGATCTAGAGGTTATCATACTAAGTAAAGTAAATCAGACAGAGAAAGACAAATATAATCTGATAATACTTATATGTAGAATCTTAAAAAATGATAAAAATGAATCTATTTACAAAACAGAAGCAGACTCACAGACATAGAAAACAAACTTATGGTTACTAAAGGGGAAAGGGAGAGAGGAATAAATTAGGAGCTTGGGATTAACAGATACATACTACTATATATAAGATAGATAAACAACAAAGTCCTTCTGTATAGCACAGGGAACTATAATCAGTAACTTGTGATAACCTATAATGAAAAAGCATCTGAAAAAGAATATATATGTATATGACATAACCACTTTGCTGTACACCAGAAATTAATACATAATTGTAAATAAACTATACATCAGTTTAAAAAAATAAAGTATACAGGAGGATGCACATAGATTACATGCAGACACTATGCCATTTTATATAAGGAACTTGAGGGTCTGCAGATTTTGGTGTCTGTGGCAGTGGTGGGGGGACCCCAAAGAAACTGAGGGATGACTGTATGTCATTGCCTGTAAACACTATCTCCAAGTCCTTTTCTTCCTGAGAAACTTCCTTTATTAGAAAATAAAACAGAACATCCTTTTCTCCGAGAATAGTAAATTCAAATGTTAAGATATCCATACTTTGTGTTCAACTATGTTTAGAATAAAACTATTTTAAATTAGTTTTTAAACAAAATAGTAAAGGTAATATATGAAAATTACATACAGGTGTGAAGAATTTCAAACTGTACAGAAAGGTATAAAATAAAAAATAATTCTTCCCCATCATTCATTTCCCTTCCCAAGAGGGAACCACCATTAACTGCTGTTAATAGTTTCTTGTCTGTCATTCCCATTAATATAAGTACTTAACGTAGGTATATTCTTCTCCACAACACAGAAATGGACTTATACTCTACATAATATTCTGTGCTTTCATTGCTTTTTTATTGCTTTTTTAAATTTAACATTATGTCTTGAGAATTTGTTTTTAATCAACACAGATAACTCTTCTTTGTTCTTTTTAACAACTGAACAGCTTTCTTTTAATACCATGTGACAGTTTACTTAACAATCTCCTATTGATGGATTTTTAGGTTATTTCCAATTTGTGGTATTACAAATAATGTAGTAAATATCTTTGCATGTGGCTAAATTTTTGCACATTTGTATAGCTACTGTATGAAAGAGTAAGTATGCTTTAAAATTTGATATTATCAAATTGCCCTCTGAAGAGAGCACTTCAATTAGGATGTCCAGTCCCGCAAACTCACCCCAAGACCGTTATTGACCTTAAAAGTCTCTGATAGTATAGTAGGTAAAAGTGGTATCTTGTTTTAAGTTCTTTTTAAGTGACATGTAGTTGATTTACAACATAATAGTTACAGGTGTACAACATGGTGATTCAATATTTTTATAGATTTTACTCCATTTAAAGTTACTATGAAATAATGGCTATATTTCCTTGTGCTGCAGAACATATCCTTATTGCTTATTTTCTACATAGTTTGTATCTCTTAATCCCATCCCCTATTTTCCCCCTCACGGCTTCCCTCTCCCCACCGGTAACTGCTAGTGTGTTCTCTGTATCTGTTAGTCTGTTTCTGTTTTGTCATATACATTCGTTTGTTTTATTTTTTAGATTCCCCATATAAGTGATTTCTTGCTTTAATTTGTTCTTTAATTGCAAGAGTAAACATTTAATCCTATAATTGGCTATTTTTATTTATATTTCTATTCCAGTGCTTTGCTCTCTTTTTTAAAAAAATTTGGTAGAAGAATCTATTGATCTTATTGATTTATGACATCATTTAATATGAAGGAAGTTAACCCTTTGTCTATCATCCCTGGCAAATACTTTTCCCATCATTTTTGTACTTTGTATCTCGTCCTTTTTTTTTTTCCTCTGCAGGAGTTTTATATTTTATGTATTTATGTATTCTCAGCCTTTTCCTTTATAGATTCTTTTACACCCTAAGATTTTTTAAAAACTTCAACAATGTCTTCTCTAGTAGTTTTACTTTTTGATAGGATGTTTTGAGTTACGTGAAATTGATAGGACTGCCCTTGGTGATAGTGGTTGTTATTAACCAGTCCTCTTCACACCCCCGCACTCACCGGCCTTAGCACTCTGCGCACTTCCTGGAGGATCTGCTTCTCGTTCTTTACGGAGCACAGAACCAGGGTGCAGACCACCACATCCATGGAGCCGTCCGCCACCTGGTGCATGTTCTCCCCGGCAGCTACCACAAAGCGCTCAAACTGCAGGTGTCGGTTCTGGGCAATGCTCTTGACCAGGAACTTCTCAAAGTTGGGGTTGGGGTCGATACAGGCCACTCGGCATCCAGGCGGGTAGAACTTGAAGTTGGCCCCAGTGCCGCAGCCCAGCTCCAGCAGGGAGAGCTTCCCGGAGGGGCCCGCAAACTCCTGCAGGTTGCTGAAGAGCTCCCGCTTCTTGCTCGCCATCTGTTTATTGTAAATCACAATGAACTTTGCCAAGAAGTGGGGGAACCATTTTTTGCATATCCAGTTCCACATGCCCAGGAAGTTCAGCAGATACATGGGAAATGCCAGGATGCAGACGGCCAGCTGGAGGACAGAGATGGTAAGCGCCATCATTCAAAGAAGAAAACAGATCAGCAGTTAGAGACTTGACCCCTTTAAATGCAAGAGGGTGGGGTTCTGGCCACACTCTGGAGCCAATCAGCTGCAGAGGAAAGAAGAGCTGCCTGTGCCGGAAAGGCGCGGCTGAAGTCAGATCTTGGGCAAGAGGCCCATTTCCCTCAATTAATAGATGCTTGGCAAATGTTGCCTCATAGCTTAGTTTTCTTCAAGCAAAATGAGAAGGTTCCCAGCTTTTCCTTAGAAGAAACGCTGACTGCAATCCCTTATTACAAACCTATTTTTGCTTCCCCTTCTCAGGGTTTGGCGACTACTGCTAGTTACCTGCTGCGTTTTAAATGCAGTGTCCTTAACCCTGCGAGTTCTCCAGTGACCTCTACTAAGAAAACAGAAGCCGTGGGTGTAGCCTGGTTAAACAACACTGGAAGGCCCCTGCTAAAGCCCCTTTATTACAGTGTTCCTCCTCCTACTCCCCTCCCATCCCTCCGACTCCACCTCACTGTTTCATAAGGAAGTGAAAGGACATGCCTGTCTGGCCACCGTTAACAAGAATTTGCCTTTCTGAATTCTGGCGGAGGCTCTCATATGTTCATAATTCAGTGATGGGATCATTTTTAAGTGACTGTTTTGGGGCTGCCCATCTTTTAAAGGGCAAATTGAACCTTCAAATTGTGTCCAACTACTAATTTATATAAAAATAGTTCCCAGAGTATTCACATTTAGGAACCTAAAGTATTCAGAAAATAGTTTCAAACATCCATCTGTTTTTAGCAAGAAAGCCTGGGCTTTAAGATGGTCAGGGAACACAGAAATTTTTTAAAATAATGGTCATATTTATTTTTTTAAAACCAGGTAATAGATACAGGGAGTGTTCTGTTGCTTCATTATTTGTTATACCTTACAAATATTTTATAAATATTATGTACCATTTTAACAGCTTTTTTGAGACAGAATTGACATACATGCATATACATATTTGAAATGTATAGTTTAAGTTTTGACATGTACATACTTGTGAAACCATCACTTCACTCAAGATAACATATCCGTCACCCTCCAAAATACCTCCTGCCTCTTTGATTCCTCCTTCCTGCCCTCTCCACTCCAAGGCCACCACTGATCTGTTTCCTATCATTAGAGATTAGTTTGCCTTTCCTGAATTTTATGTAAGTAGAATCAGACAATATGTCCTTTTTTGTCTGGCTTCTTTAACTCAGCATAATTGACGGTCATCCATATTGTTGCATGTATCCATTGATTTTATTGCTGAGTAGTATTCCATTTTATGGCTGTGTAACGGTTTGTTTATCCATTAACCTGTTGATGGACTTTCAGATTGTTGTGTGTTTTTCGCTATTACAAATTAAGCTAATATGAACGTTAGTGGGCAAGTCTTTGTATGGACATACACTTTCATTTCTCCAGGATAAATTCCTATGGGTAGAATGTATAAGTCCCAT